>NC_136277.1:32806395-33335622 GCF_964198595.1 Lampetra fluviatilis
AGGAGGAGGAGGATGAGGAGGAGGAGGAGGATGGAGGAGGCTGGTTCTGTGCTTAGGAGGATGGGAGGATGAGGTGGAGGAGGATGAGGAGGAGGAGGCATGAGGAGGAGGAGATGAGGATGAGGAGGATGAGGAGGATGAGGAGGAGGAGAGGAGGAGGATGAGGAGGAGGAGGAGGATGAGGAGGGATGGTAGGAGGATGAGGGGAGAGAATGAGGAGGAGGATGAGGAGGAGAAGATGAGGAGGATGAGGAGGATGAGGATGATGAGGAGGATGAGGAGGAGGAGGATGAGGAGGAGGAGTGATCTTTCCGCGAGGCGCGGGGGGACGTAGCGCGCTCCGTGTTTAATGCCTTCACGTCTCGTCTTGGATAATTTGCCCTAACGAGAGAACACGGCTGTCCTCACCTGCGTGGTAATTTTACTGCCGTCATGAACCGCAGCCGCCACCTCGTACCGTGCGCTGGAGGGGTGGCCACGTTAAATCACTGGTGGCGTGGACCACGGTGGATGTACGTCTCGCGGCATCGGTCCGGGGGTCGTGGCTCTTTTGTGAACACCTCCACGCCGCCGGAGTCTTTGACTTTGGTGGTCTCGGGTAAGAAAAAAAAAAATCTAGATGTAAAATATGAACACTGATGAACGCAAAGTCACCGCGATGATGGTGGTTGGTGGTGGTGGTGATTGTGGTAGTTGGTGGTGGTTGTGGTATTGGTGGTTGATTGTGATAGTGGTGGTTGGTGGTGGTTGGTGGTGCTTGTGATGTGGTGGTGGTGGTTGTGGTGGTGGTGGTTGGTTTCCTTCGTTTTGAACGCGCTACGGCACCGCTGCAAATTCGGCATGAAGACGCGAATCGTCGCCCCTTCTTCATCCTCTCTGTCCTTCTTCGCCAACTTCGAACATTACAGAGACTCCCCCCCCCCCCCCGCGTGTGCCTCTCTCTCCCTCGGCTCGAGGAACAAACAGCGAGAGACGCGGCGATCATTCGGTTCGAAAAGAGGGGGAAGGGGGCGGGAGCGACACGCAGGACTGGGGAGGCTGATGAAAAGAATAGTCAGAGGATTTCCTTTCTCGCGGAACATCTGAAACAATCCGTCATCCCCGCAATCAACATCCCCGCGCGGAGAGTGACTCTTCACATTCCATTCCGCGTGCAGGGGCCGTGCTGTAAGGGGGGGGAGCAGAGGCTCGTGGGGGGGGGGGGGGGCAGGGACGGGAGGGGGGCTGGCACGTGGGGGGGGGGGGTAGTCGCGTCCCCAATGAGTAAAAAACAACGCGCGGTGTCGATCTGCAGCGAAAATAAATACATAATAGTAATTAAAAAAGAACCCTCCACGCACAGGACGAGGTGCAGATGAGTGTGTTTTGCAAAGCACGCCATCTGCTCCCTCCAAAGCCAATTACGAGTTATTACGTGGTGATGGTGGAGCAGTGACGCAGTGATTAGCGCAATGCGCGATGGACTGTACTCGGTTTTATTCGGGGCCACAGCTAACGTGAGTGACGAGTGGTTAACCATCTAAGCCAGACGTGTGCCTCCCCTCTACGAAGTCTGGTGAAGTATGGTTAAACAGCAACCCATGACTTGCACGGCGCGGGGGAAGTCTTCATCCAAGCAGCGCATGGACTAAAGGCTGTACTCAGTTCAATCAATCAACTCAGAGAAGACAGGGCAGCAGCAGCAGCATCAGCAGCAGAGGAACCAGGAGAGACGGACATTGAGTGACCAAACACCAAATCAAATGCCCCTAATTGCCCCCGTTCCCCCCGTCCAGCAGTGGATAGATCAATCCACGAATAATTACATCGCGTTGACTGGCGGGTGATCGGAATGTGCCATGATTTTTAGGGGCCCGGACTTTTCTTATTTTCAGTGCCATTTCAAACTCCCCAGATACGCGTGCAGCGTGCGGACGGATACAGCAGACGGTGTAATAACGATCGCGCCACGGGACTCATTTGGTGACAGGGGCCCTAAAGGTTGTCAGGGGACTTCGTTGGTTGCTACCCTGGCTGACCTGGTTGTCCCGAGGGCTCGTTGTTGCGGTCGTTGTTGTTGTTGTTGGTGGTGGTGGTGCTGGGCTCCAGTTGCCGTGGTGTGTCCGCCGTGTGACTCTTTCTCTCTATTCTCTAGCGCGTCTCCCTGGCCTGACGCACACCCGACTGTAATTTTTTTACATTTCATTTACGATTGCTTTAAACTACTTTATGAATTTAAATTTGTATTCTTGTTTGTATTTATTGGCCGTACCTCCGAAAGCGTAAACTTGAGACTCAAGAATATTTTACAGAGCGGACACCTGAAAATGTGGACGTTTGGCCAATTCCATTAACGAGTGGCAGGAAACACGGAATGCCTGGAGAAAGACACGCACACTCGGGGACAACGCTCAGTGCTCTGCACAGATGGATCCAATAATCCATAGATAGACAGGGATTTCCTGGCCACGTCACGCGCTCGGGGACAACACTCAATGCTCTGCACAGACGGATCCAATAATCCATAGCTACACAGGCATTTTCTGGCCACGTCAAATCCCAAGCTTACACAACCTGGCATTCTCAAGCAGCCTCCAATCCAAGTACCATAAAGCACTCGCCCAGGCTCCATCCTGCTTTGCTTCTTAAAATCTGGCAATATCGGCCACATCCATGTCGATCCGGCCACAGAGACATGGATCTCAAAAAACTTGGCGGCCAAGTCAAGGGTGGCAAATGAGCAGGAGGGATGGAGGGGAGGGGTGGAGGGATGGAGGGGAGGGGTGGAGGGATGGAGGGGAGGGGTGGAGGGATGGAGGGGAGGGGTGGAGGGGAGGGGAGGGGCGGAGGGGAGGGGTGGAGGGATGGAGGGGAGGGGTGGAGGGATGGAGGGGAGGGGTGGAGGGATGGAGGGGAGGGGTGGAGGGGAGGGGAGGGGCGGAGGGGAGGGGTGGAGGGATGGAGGGGAGGGGTGGAGGGATGGAGGGGAGGGGTGGAGGGATGGAGGGGAGGGGTGGAGGGGGTGAAGGGGAGGGGTGGAGGGGAGGCTCAAACCCCATGCTTTGATTTCCGATGTTGTGGCGTGAAGTCAGCCGCTCATGACAATCTCGCGTTCTCCTGGACTAAAGCGAGCGGCGCTTGAAAAGTTAAATTCACTCTGCCTACATGGGCATTGGAGGCGATATTCGTCGGAAGGTGCCCGATGTGGCTATTTATGACGGCGGCATTTGGCAAAGGCGTCGGAGCCAGACGAAACGGCGGACGCAGCTTAGTGGCCAGACGACGAACCTGGCGTCACGTTCAGTGCGCTCCACGTTGCCCACTGCATCTGCAGACGCTGCCCGATGCGCGGCGAGAGAGTCGCCCCCCCCCCGCGACCACTTTCCGAGGCTCGGAGCGAATCGTCTAACCCCGAGTGCGCCGGATATCGCCTCTCGGAAGCTGAGCAGGATTTTTGTTGAGCCTGGTGAGTCCTTTGGATAGTTGTACAAGTTTGGAGCTGTTCTTGCGTTACACGGCAGTGTGGTTCAGGAGCTAAGTGCCAATGTCGAGGTCTGCTAGCCACAACGAGAGGGCTTCAGGAGAGAATTCGTGTCGTTTTGCTGTACCTCCTCACCCGTTGAAGGAGCAGAGACTACAGTGTTTTGCTGTTATGGTCCGTAGTTTTGATTGTATGGCCACAATCGCACTGTGCCTTGTCTTTAATGCATCTCTATGGGTATCTCTATGTGTCTCTGAGTCTCCGTGCTGTCTCTATGGGATTACTACGTGGTCTATAGTTTGAGTTGCATGGCCGCAATTGTGGGCTGGGGCTCCGAGGTGACCAGTAGATGGCAGCATGGCACGTGGGGTTGATATACTGATGATTCAGAACCAGATTATTTATACTGGAGGAATCCGATGAACTACAAAGCATTTTTCGACGGACAATTCATTGGATTGAATCTGTGTATTAAATGTATCCGTGTGCAGCTCCGAGTACTGCGCTCTTCCTTGTGTGCGTGGATTTATCCGGGGCCCCAGCTGTCCTGCCACGTGCTCAATCGCTCATGAATATAACTAACCAGACGTGCAAATGCAAGACCCTTCTTGAAAAAAAAAACAGTCTTGTGACTCAGTGAAGCTTTCCGTGGACACCTTAAAGGGTATTATTATTAGATATTCTGTTCTCCTGGGATAAAAACGGATGTCAAAGCAGCGTGTGTCTCATGCCTGTATTCCATGTGAATTTCCATTTAAACGAGTGCCATGTGGCTCCTCTGTCTTTTATTTTTTAATTGTGCCACCTAGGAACGCTCTAAAGGAAGGTTAAACACTGCCGTGTAATGGTTTTAAAAGCAAAATGTCTTAATGAGGGCTATTTTGTAAAAAAATTATACACTGAGTGTTCAAAATTGAGTTGGGTTCTGTGAATAAAAATTCCGAAATTAAATTACGTAAAATAAATGTATTAAATGGGTGATGGAGGTCATATAAACTGGGTCCACAAACCTCTGCACAGCAGCTCCAGTCATCCACTGTTAGCGATCATACCTCATCTGTTGCTGATGTCCCCGTGTAATTCCTCGACTTTAGAGCCCACCATTCCAGCAGTCTCTCTTTTTCTCGTATCCATGTACGTACGTTGAACTTCTTTTGCACCGTACGCTAATCGGAGGTGCGGGGGAAGGACAACAATCTAAATACAAAAAGCTGTTGGAAAGAAATGAGTTTTCATTCTCAGATGTCATCTGCCTCTGTTACCTTCCACCAACATTGGCATCACGTTTTCCTGGATTCCTGTTTGGCAGCATTCTTCTGACATGACCACACCACAGAGAGAAGCTCTGTATTTACGTTGAACTTTTTTCGCACCGTACGTAACCCACCGTGATAACCGGAGGTGCGGGAGAAGGACATTAAACTAAACACAACTAACGCTCTGCGATGCATTATTCAGCGACGGATTATTCAATCTGTCCGTTGCGTGGCTTTGAATGTCGTCTCCTCGATATGCGTGAGTTGTGTCCAGGCACACTGACTCTCTCCCAGGTGCCACCGCCGAACTACAGACACCACCTTGACAGTGACGTCGCTGTGCGGTGCGTGCGTGCGTGTGTCCACCCTCCCGTCCTTCCGTCCGTCCGTGTGCGCAGGCAAGCGAGTGAGCGAGGGGGCGAGCTCGGCTCACGTGGATGTGCGCGCCCACGAGCGCCGTCGCCGTGTCCATCACCGCCGATTCCGCGTAGCCCCCGGGACCAGCTCAAACTGAGCTAAGATTCAGGGTGGAGGGCACTTGGCACCTCATCTCTCCGCTCGCCGGAATGACCAGCCCATTGTGAGTGCCGCGCCGAGTCTACGAGCGCGAATCGCGAGAGTCCGAGAATCGCGAATCGGGCATTGGCGCCCCTTTGTGGGCCCTGTGATTTGGACCGAGGCATTTTCGGCTCGTGCGGACAAAGCGCCCGCAGCGAATGAGTTAATTTTATGGGTTTGAAGCTTGGAGAGGGGGGGGGGGTGTTAGTGGCGGCTCGGGGAGGAAATGTTTAATCACTCGGTCAATTGCAGTGGCCATTTCTGGAGCCGTCGACGCTGTGAAATACAAGCCCAATGCATTTGCTACAAACGGGCAGGGAGGGGGGGGGGGGCACTTGGACCGCAACATTTACGGCAAAACTCGGCGTGGCCGCGTGATGTAGCCGTAGATGGCAGGCGCGTGCCCCCTCCCCGTGCCATCGGTAAGGAGTTGCGACAGTCGCTCCCGTTACGACGCTATCCGGTCGAGAGTGCTGCAATGCGTTGCAATCTTTTTTGAAATATATTTACACGCTTTTGGAATTTTAGTTGTTTTACTGTCCTTACCATGGTGAGTGCCGCGGGAGCAGTGCTCGTGTGACAAGCCATCGGCCTCGTCTCCCCCCGCTGTTTAACGCCGCCGCTCAGCCCCCCCCCCCCATCTCCCGTTCGGGTAACAAATCCGGAGCGAGCCATCTGCGGCGTGCCTTTTCAGCCGAGCTGATCGGGCACCACCGCCGCCATAGAGACCCGCGCGCGCGCCTGCACGCACGCGCGCGTCCGCGCTCCAATTCCACCTGATTCAATTTCGGCCACGAGAAACACTATTTCTCCTTTGCTTGATACAATCCCACAGTCTGGCCAGATTATTTTCAACCGGACAGTCTATCTCTCTGGCCCCGGCCTTTCACATCACCCCACCCTGAGTCAGCGCTGCCGAGGGCTCCCGGCCACCAAGATTGCCGCTTATTGTCACCGCCTCTTTAAATATCGAAATATCAACGGCCTTTCTGCACGAACGTCTAGAAATTCCCGCAATCTTGTCGTGGGCTCCTTTCCCCAATCCCCCGCCCCCCCCCCCCTCCACAAAAGCTCACACTCGCCTCTTAATTTATAAATACCGCGCATAGCTCATTTATAATGTGTGTGTGTTTTTCTCATAAGGGTTACTTGCTGTGACGACACAGATTGGTTGTAAAACGTAATATATTCCGGACGTCCTCTTGTATCGGTCCTTGGTGGGATGTTATGGGTCTTTTCACAGCCAGAGTGGCCATAATGCAATTAGTTTAATGCAGGAAGCCGCATTTTCTTCGTCGTGCACTGAGCACGGTAATGGAGTCAAATTGTGGTGATTTACAGTCGTAAAGCGGCGGCGCTTCAGAAGGGTAATTTTTGCAAATATCTGACCGCACAAATGGCGCCGGTTTGCGGTAAACAATCGGAACGAAAGGGGCAGTGCGCAATGTGCTGCCACGTGCTGATGCTGAATGAGGAACGGCGCGCAAAGTCAGGCTCGTCAAATCATCATCATCATCATCGTCGTCGGCGTGTGCTCGAGGTGCGTCTCGTCGCTGACACGCTTCAAGTTTGCACGTGTATGTTACTGTCGGCGTTATTTATACGTGCGTAGTGAATGATTGCGGTAATGGTAATGTGTGCATGCACGGCGCTTTGTCAATCCGCTGCTGGATGAGCGTTTCCCACATGCCGTGTGGGGTCGCGGGTTGTGATTTGACCACACTTCACCGCGGCGGTCGGTGCGAGCTGGTGAAGGCGAGGAGCGGAGACGACGCGGGAACGTAGTAGTAGAGTACAACAATGCATCATCTTTGTTGCACTGCGCTCTGCCGTACACCGCTGTGCTCCACCTTCCTCTCCGATGCGTACCATTCCTTGTCTGCCGTTCCTCGCTGACTCAGACAAAAATAATAATTCCGTTTAACACGTAGGCTTTCGCGACCATTATCATGTGTCGTTAAACCCGCCACCACCCGACACAGCCAATTAGTAAGCTTTGTCACGTACACGTCAGGTTACTAATTGGCTGTGGCAGGTGGTGCCGGGTTTAACGACACATTCATATATTTACGTGATCTGTCCCAAAAAAACTCTGTATTGTGAATAATAATCCCATTGATTTTAGCGCTTTTCATCAAGGATCTCAAAGCGCTGTACGGGACACGGAAGCAGTAGCATCAGACACTCAGCATAACACATAATTACATTATAATCCATTCCCTGAATTAACTAAAAGTTTAATAAGCGGAAGCGTATAAATTGGTTTTAAGACGCATTTCTTTTTATTAGTGTCCACAGGCTCGGATAGATCCCTGATATCTTGTGGAAGAGCGTTCCGTGGGCCAGGGGGCTACACGGGGACAAATCATTTGCTGCTGCTGCTGCTGCGTTGGCAGTGGCGTGCAGCAACACACAGTCTGAACGCAACTCGTCAGATAACACCGCCTGGCCTTAAAATGGGATATATATATATATATAATCGGTGACTTGTCCGGGAAATGGCGCTTCTTCATCGCACATCGCTCACTAGCTGCGAAGAAGAAGGGCCATGAAACATGGGCATTGCCCGAAACGTCGTCGTTGTAACTTTCCAACCCCGTGCCCTTTGCTCTTTGAAAAAGAGCATCGTGGCTCATCGGATTTCTCCAGGATGAATAACGTTTCTGATTCTGTCACCGACTATATAAATATATTTCTTTCTTTTACGACGAATGTGTTGAGTTTGCGTACATATATATATTATGTATATGTTACGTATGTGTGCACGTGTATCTACGCACACTGCACGGGGATTTAATCAATGTCCCCGCGCACAAACCCCCAAGCGTTTTGGTTTTTTTTTTATCCTCGGGGAGAGGGGCCCAGCGCAACCTTAATCACGTAATGGGGCGGCAGTCTAGCTCGGAAAAAATTGGAGGTGCCGCGCGCGCGTCCAGGGGTCAATTGCGAGGCCATATGGCCCGGGTAATGGGGCCTTGCAGTGGTGCGGCTGTGCGGGGTGATCGGCACACACACAAAACGGTGACGGGCAGCCGCGCGAAACTGTTGGTGGGGCGACAGCGGGAGGGGGCTGAGCGGAGAGGAATTTCAAATGTTCGGTTGTTTTGGTTGTCGTCGTCGTTGTTGTTGCTGTCGTTGTTGTTGTGGTTGTCGTCGTTGTTGTGGTTGTTGTTATTGTTGTTGTGGTTGTTATTATCGTTGTTATTGTTGTTGTTGTTGTCGTCGTTGTTGTTGCTGTGGTGGTTGTTGTCGTCGTTGCTATCGTTGTTGTCCCGTTTGCTCGTGGCTACAGCGGTTGATGTTGGGCGGTAGGGGCCCGGTGTGCATGCCGGCGAGGGCGAAATGGCACGATGGGATGCGCCGGTTCAAATTAAAACGGCGCGCTGGCACGCGTGGTGGGTGCGTGGGTGGGTGCGTGGGTGGGTGCGTGGGTGGGTGCGTGAGTGCGTGCGTGGGTGGGTGCGTGGGTGCGTGGGTGGGTGCGTGGGTACGTGGGTGGGTGTGTGGGTGGGCGCGTGGGTGGGTGCGTGGGTGGGTGCGTGCGTGGGTGGGTGGGTGCGTGGGTGGGTTCGTGGGTGGGTGCGTGGGTGGGTGCATGGGTATGTGGGTGGGCGGTTCGGTGCGTGGGTGGGTGCGTGGGTTGGTGCGTGGGTACGTGGGTGGGTGGTTAAGTGCGTGGGTGGGTGCGTGGGTTCGTGGGTGGGCGGTTCGGTGCGTGGGTGGGTGGGTGCGTTGGGTACGTGGGTGGGTGGTTGGGTGCGTGGGTGGGTGCGTGGGTGGGTGCGTGAGTGCATGCGCTAAAAGGTGGTAGATAAAATCTCAACAAGTTGAGGTGTGACGCCGGAAAATCGGTTGTGTCGATGAGCGCCACAGCGATTAACGTACAGTCCGTTGAAAACGCAGTTTTGTAAATATGTATGAGAAGCATGCGAAATGCGGCGGAAAGTAATTTCGTAGTTGATGATGTATTTCAAATGCACGGGCATACCGTAACGTGGTGCATCATGTATATTAAAGCCGCTAATTTCGTTATGCAGTGTAAAATGTACATCAAACGCACCACAACTCCGTGACGTAGTGTACAACGCACGTGAACACGCGCCCTAACTCGGTGACAAAGTGTATCACGCAGACGAGGCGCGGTGGCTCTCGGGCCGCCCCCACGTGGGCCCCCCACGTGCGCGTGTCACGAAGCCCGGGGAACAAAGACAAACGGGCTGCGTTTGGATTTGGCTTTGCTGGGTTAACATGATTGGCTCACTCCGGGGGGGGGGGGGGCGGTGGTGACGTTGAGGGGGGGGGGTTACCTGTTCTTTAATCTCTCTCTCCGGGAGCCTTTGTCTCGGTCGCCAGACCACGGCCCCCTATTCCCGCATTCCCTAGGCGGGAGGCGTTATTGATTCCACAACCCCCCCCCTCTTGCCTAAAAACCGGAGGTGAGGAGCGGAGCGAGCCGGGGAAGCGGTGTGCGGCGCTGGTGGATCAGCGTTTCGGTAGTGGACAAAGCGCCGTGGGTGTTAAGCTGGAAATGTTGAGGATGAGATATCTATACGCGGCGGCGGTGGCGAGTGCACACGACAGCTGCTGAGGCATGGGCCGGGGGGTCACCAAGAGATCCATTTAACTCGCCACGTGTGACTTCTCCCGGATAGCTTTGTTCACTGGGCTGTTCAGTGAAAGGCTTAGGGAGTGCGGCGCTCCGCCATTAAGGAACGGGGCGCAATATTCCCCCCTCCGTTGATGGTCGTGTGTTAATTTATGTACGTGTTATTAGTTGGTTTGGGGGGGGTAGAGGGGGTGGGTGGTGGGGGGAAAGAAATATCCATTCTGTTAATTTTTTGGGATGCTGTCGGGTTTTTGAGTACACGAAATTAATTTCACGCACCATGCTCGTGCGCCGTTGCGGTTATTATTATTACTAATTATTATCATCATACAGTACTAATTACGCACTGTCTCGTTCGCATTGATTAATACGTTCAGTTAACGGGAGGGTAAATTAAATCAATGTTTGACTGCGGCGAGAAAAATTCAGGTATTAAATGCAAAAAAAATAACGCGCCTAATTGAATCAGCGGCGAGAGCGACGCGCATCTTCTTGGAAATTGCTGCAAAAACGTAACGAGAGCACGGGGGGCGATCGGGGGTGCCAACGACGTCTCTCCGCGGTTCCCACGCCACCGTCCCGTTGTCGTCGTTCAGTGTGCACAGCTGATGCAGCGAGTGTACAAGCGGTGCAACTGCACCTGGGGCCCTGTCGCTGGCTATGAAGGGTGGTGGGGGGGGGGGAGTGAGATTGGGGGGGGGGGCAGGAATTGGACTGGCCTCCCCAATTGAATTTCTTGCACCGGGGCCCACGCCAACTTGGCCGCGTCACCCCTTGCACACGTGTGTGCGCTGAATTTATTTTCCACTGTACATAGCGAACCGTGCTAATCGGAAGTGCGTGAGAAGAGAAACAAACTAACGCACCAAAAGCAGTGCTAAAAAAATGCGTTTTCAATCTAAGATAATTTAAAAGTGCCATTGTTCCAGTGGCTTCCTTTATCGAAAGGAAGAAGCTTCCAGACGGCCGCAGAAGCGCATCCGAAAGCGCGCGCGGCAGTGATCGTCTTTACCCTTGACCATTCCCTCGTCCGGACAATCCTGCCTCCTCTGTTGCCCTTTGACCCCAGGTTGCCCAGCGGGCTGACCAACGCAGTCATGGAGCTGGACACCATCTCCCGGCTGGTGGAGGATGACGGCGAGAGGAAGGGCAACGATGCTCGCGTCGCCACGGAGATTCCTCTGCTGGACCTGGCTCCCGCGAGTCCCGGCCGCCCCCCCAGCGAGGATGGGGAGGTGTTTGATGACAGGTGCCCTCCCGCACTCCTGCCACAACCCCCACGTCAACCAATCAATCAACCAGCTAGCCACTCAAACATGACTTTGATTAATCACCAACCTACCAACTGACCACCTGCCCAACAACCACCTAACCACCCACCAACTGATCAATCCTCCACTGCATCAACAAGTCAATCAGTCAACCATACAGCTAGGCAACCATCAACTCACACACCCACCAACAAGCACACAACCAACGACCCACCAATGCACCCACCCACTCACCATTCATCCACACAATGCTTACTAACCAAACCCACCGACCCACATGCCCACCCACCAACCACCCGCGAACCAACCACGCAACCACACAACCTGCAATCGACAACCACCAAACAACCACCCACCAGCGTGTCTGGTTCGCCATTTTTTGACGAGTGCACGTGGTGGCCTCCGGCAGGGCAGAGGTGGGGGTTTGGGGCGCCTCCTCGCCGCGCAATGACGGGCCGTGTTCGTCAGTAGCCCGTGAGTCCGAGAGTTCGTCAGTAGCCCGTGAGTCCCAGTGAGGAGGAGCGAGCTGTCAGGGGCCCAGCGAAACCTTTTCACGTGAGGAGGGGGCGATGAGATGTTCCCCTCCTCGTTATTTTATTATTACCGTCGCCATCATATCTTGTTTTTATTTAAAAGTGTTCCGAGCCATTTTGTTGGCTTATATATATATTTTTGTTTTTGTTAAGCGATGGCTGCAATTTTCTAGGATGCGTTGTTCTTGGGCGGGGGGGGGGGGATTTAGCAGAGTTCAAAGGTCACCCGTCGAACGCCTATCGTTGGTTCTTGCCGCCGACCCCATAACCACCCCATCGGAGGAATTCGCGAACCGTGGACGTTCGAAGAAGCGTGCGTGCTGAGAGGCGAGCGGTTGAGGAGCGGTGGTTGCGGTGTCGTTGCGTGGATTGCCGCCCCCCCCCCCCCCGGGCTGTCCAATGTCTCGCCAGCGTGGCTCTGACACATGGCGCCGAGTTCAGCTCGGTCAGAGTCCTTGGTGAGGAGCAACAATTTAATGGCTGGGTAGAACACAGCCATGAAAACAATGAAATTGAGATCGAAAATACGATAAATAAAACACGAGGTAAATATGGGAAGAAGGAGTTGCTTTTGGGGAAAAAAACCGAATTTGGTCATGAAACGCAGCTTATCGATTTGCCTGCAACATAAAGTTTTCAATCGGTGCACATTAACTGCTCTGACAGATAGATCACAGACACAAACGCCGGATTGCAAGTCGAGCGTGCTCACCGTCAAACATCACGGCGGTGTTGTCAAATTTACATATCTACGTAAAAACAGAAATTTTTCTCCGCTGCTTCGAGAGGAGAGATGTGCCAAATTTAGTCAGCCCCTCGGGCCGTGACTCACCGCTTGTTTCCCCAGCTTCTCGAACGTTAACTGAGTCATGCACGGCTTTTCTGACGGCTTCTTCGGCAAGCCACGGGCTGCTGACGGCGGCGTCTCTTCCGTCCATTTGCACCATCGCGCCGCGCAATTAAAATCCAAAGGCTCCTCGTAGCCCTGTGGACCAGGCCCGAGGCAGCTGCGCTAAGGCATCATTTGCAAGCATGCTGCTGCGCTAACACGTGTGCGCACGCACGCTCGGATCCGTTTTTTGTAGCCACTTGTATTTAGCACCCCGTGCAATGGTCGTTAACGACCACGCAATATTAATGGCACAGTGACGATGGCTGGGGGAGGTATTTATCAAGCAGTGGATTGATCATGGCTGCTGATGATTATGGGCCGCCGCAGTGGCTAGGAGATGTTAACTCCCTCGCCTGGAATGCTGGAGGTCGTGGTTTCAATCCTAACCCTGACGCCTGTATACAGTATATGGAGTTTGCGTGTCTCTCTCCCTGTTTTCACGTGGATTTTTCTCTGGATCCTCGGGTTTTTTCCCTCCGCATTTAGAATCAACATGCGTTTAGAGTATTTCACTGCTATACATTTCCACGTGATAAGCCACTTCGTTAAGCTATCATTAGTGACCAGGTCGCTTCTGAAAAAGAGCTATATAGCTCAGTGGGGTTTACCTTGTAAAATATAAATAGTTTTTATATATTTTTTAGAAATAATTAGTAGTTTTATTACGACTACATGCTATGAATGGTAGAGTCAGGACATACATTTGTCAATGAAAGCCTTCATGAGTCTCATAACTCTTTTCCAGGAGGGTCCTGGATTGGGAACGTTTGGCTCATCCCATTAATTAGCGATTGGAAATTTTGGAAGAGAGCGAACGTATCCACGCATGTGATAAAGTAACGCTCCAAGTTCCGCACAGATGGATTTAATAATCCATTTCTGTAGCGTCGTTGTCTTGCCACCTTGTCGTCCAAGCCGATGAGACCTGCTATTCCCATGTAGCCTTCCTTTCCAGCACTAGCAAAGCCCAAACTCCCTGCTTGGCTTCTGAGGTCTCGTGAGATCGGGCAACATTGAAGGTGACGCAGTCATAGGCGGACACGCGGAGCGCCTGGAGAAAACCCACACGTCCGAGGGAAGAGCTGTCAAACATCTCGCAGATTCGACTGCGAGGATTAATGCGTAACGGATTAACACCTTCGATGGCGCAAAAAGCAAAAGAGCTCAAATCAAACGTCCACACATTTTTACGGACGAAAAATACAACTTACACAGCATGGCAGAGGTGGCATTAACCAATTTATTTCCAAAAGGACACGATTTAATGGCGGACGCAAAGTATGGATCCTTTCAAGGTCAGAGGACCTCATGGGGAAATTTGACCAAAGCTGATTGACCCGGCGTGTGAGCAGTCATGCGGGCGCCAGAACCCGGCGCGCATTGTTTCATCCACCATTTATGTGCATTGCACGCTTTGTGAAACGCCGCTAATGAATACGGATGTTGCTAATGGAGCTCATTGTGTGTGCTGAAGATATTCATTAATCGGCATTATTCATTGAATTCCACAATTATGGGCCCATTTTGGTAACGAGATTTGACAATTGACACGTAAATATTCCTCAGGGCGGAGCAGAAACAGATGTTCATTATGAAGGGGGTGTTAAAGAAAAAAAAAACATCGGGATTTTCCCTCTGCCTCATCCCAAGCCCCTCCACGCCATTTGGGTTGGCTCGGTTGAGCAGGGGGCGCCTCGCTAATTAACTCGTCGCAGCTGGAGCCGAGCCGGCTGGGGCAACGCTTGCTGCGTCGCTCACCGCCGGAGACTCGTTGGCCACGGCCGCACGCTGCCCCACACGCTGCCCCGCACGCTGCCCTGCATGCTGCCCAGCACGTTGCCCCGTACGCTGCCCTGCACGCTGCCCTGCACGTTGCCCCGCACGCTGCCCTGCACGCTGGGCCCGACCTCGTCACAGATGCGCGACGCTGGTCGCGGACCAACCGCAAGACGCGCCGACGCTCATCACAGATTTACAGCGCACATCATCGCAGTGGCAACGATGCCCGTGGCTGGGGCGTAACGCCATCGCTACGCACGCGAAACACTTGTCATGCTCGTGATGGATCTGAGCAATGCTCCATCGCGTGCAGTGGCGGAGCTTTGTTTGGAATGGGCCCTCGTGCAAGCGATGGGACCGGGCCATCCTGGGGCCACTTCCTCCCACCGCCTCCTCGTTACCCGGCGTCCCTAGGCCGTGGGGAGAGGGGGGAGGGGGAAGTTTACGGACGGTGCAGTCGCACTGCCTGCACACTCGAGAGCCACGCCACCTGACCGCATGCTCCAAGTATTTTGTCACAAGGCTGGGGGCGCTCGGTCGTGATCGCCATCACTGCCCGGCGCTGTCCATTCAGCACCGCCACCACGATTGCGCAATCCCGCGTGCGACGGATTCAGACGCCTTGTCAGTGTCCAGCACCCTCGTGAGTCGGTGCTGGAAATTCCACATTCCTAAGGTGTCGACCAGTCTTTTTGCAGGATGGCCAATGTTGGCCTTCCTGCTCAAAGTAGTGTGGCTTCTGTCTAACTGGTGCTCACTTTACTGACCCCAGATAGACCTCGATGATGGGATTAGCCAACCAAGACTCGGTTTTGAACTCAGAATGTCACAGTTGAGAGGCCCACTACTCCGCCAATGAAGCTGCATCCCAGACTGTGAATATTTAGAATTAAACAAATTGTTGAAAACGTAACCTTCAGACCCTTCCCTATTCACGTATTGAGGACGGCAAGCACCATGCTGCGTTGGGCATGTGTTGTTTAGGCTACCCTTCACCGCACTGGTCAGTGTGAGTTGGTGAAAGGAGGGCTTGGACCTGTCCAGATAGCACTCGCCACAGATGTTAGCCATGTCTGGGAATCAAACGTAGGCCAGCAGGTTCATGACGCAGCACGCGAGCCTCTGCAGAAACAACCCCGAGGATGACCGGAATTCACGTGATGGTTTATGCTCCTTGACGAGATCAGCGAGGTATCGCGGTTCATTTGTGGCGAGCACTTTGTGTGCAATGAGTGCGACCTCACCACGTATTCGTTCGGCAACCGGAAGCCAATGCAGCTCAATGCGGTTTGATGAAGGAGGGGGCCGTGGCCAGGACTTATTTAGCCATCACTTGCCACCGCTGTCAGCCATGCCTGCGAATCAAGCTCGGGTCAACAGGTTCATAGCGCGTTGCCCTAACCACTGCCCCACCGCTCCCCCCTTGTGAATATTTAATGGCAGAAAACATCACGTGACGTTAATGCGCCTATGAAACATTAATGCGTGCATACATACAGACATGGGTTTATGTTTATAAATACATGCGTGTGCACGCGTACGTCACAGCGCTCACTGCATCGAGCAAAGCCCTCTCTGAAGTTCCATGCAGCGATGCGCCATGTACGTAGCAAGCTCAATGGATTAAAAAAAAATAAAAAATTCATAACCCCCCTCTCTGTGGCACTGAGGAACCTAAATGGATTATACGTCATCGCGGACGCGCGCTAACACGTTTTTAATTGGCTCTCCTTTACGAAGTAAATAAATAAATATAACGGTGCACGCGGACAGACAGAGGAGGAGACGCAAGCGAGGTTGACAATCACAGCCTCGGAGGCGCCTTTGAACCACAATTTGCCGAATGCAATCGTTCGGTCTCGGCGAGGGAGGCGGGCGTCCCCGGCAGAATATAGAGAAGCCCCCCCCCAGCCTCCCCCCCAGCCCCCGCCCCTCCCCACCCCACCCTCCCCCCAGCACCACCACCACCACCTCCCCACCATTCCCTGACTGGCGGGGGATTTAGGAGTGCAGTCACGTCGCCGCCACCTTCAGAGAATCCATTGACTCCATGTGCCGAAATGAATATTAAGATGAACAAAATGTTACGGGGCAATTTGGTTCAGAGCGACTCCGTTATTAAAGCTGCCATTGCACGTTAGGCTCCTGGGCAGGCGTCGGCAATCCGCACAGAGGGTCCGCGCGTCGTTACTCGAGGAGGGAGATGGTGGCGGGGGTGGCGGACGGATGGGTGGTGTTCTCGTGAGAGGCTTACGTTGGGTGGGTGGTTGAGTGGGTGGCGAGGTATGGAGATCTGGTTGCGATGGCGGTGATGGCAGAATCCCCGTAGCATCGCACAAGGGGGCATTGCAAAAGCCCGGCCAATGTTAAACGTGGCTGGCTGCTCAACGGAGTTGAGCGATGTCGTCTCTCACGCATTCTCACTCCCGATGCATACCAAGAAAGGCTGTGACGCCCATTGCCTAATTGGACTCATTTGTGTATCAACAATTTGACTTGACTGTTAGAATTTAGCAGGGAGGAGGGGGGCTTAGCTCACTCCAACCCCCCCACCCCCCCATGCTATGGGGCTGGGAGGTGGCGGCGTCGGTGGGTGGCAAGGGTTGCGGGCGGGGGTGTGGGCGGAGAATTGAACAGACGCAATTGGCATTCTGAAGCCATCCTTCCTCGCTGCACTCCGCTGCCACTCAACGCCACCGCACCCGCTCCCCCATCTCCCCGCCCCCACCCATCCTCCCCCTCCCACCACCCCCCAACCACAACCCCCTTGTTTGCCACGCGTTCTTCCTGCTGGTCTAATTCCTCAAACAACAAGACAACACGGTAAATATTGATCCCTCCGTTTTGGCTTCATTTAGTCGCTGATGGAGGCAACATACACTAGTTTATCCTTTCGCTTTTTCTTCAAGGTTGTATACATAATAGGAATCGAGCCGATGCCTTATTGCCACAGTCATTATGCCACATTTTGCCGCGTTTGGCAAAATCCCGAACACTGTGGCCGCTAGCCTCGGAGCCATCGAGCGCGTCACTGGATGGACCGCATCCATCCAGTGACGCGCTGAGCTGCATTCGGTTCCGGTTGCCGAACGAATACATGATGAGGTCGTGCTCATTACACACAAAGTGATTGCCACAAATGAACCACGATACCTTGCTGATCTCGTCAAGGAGCATAAACCATCCCACGAACTCGGGTCATCCTCGCAGCAGCAGCTTTTGGCTGGCCATTGAATATAGATGGTCACTGTCTCTTCCGATATTAGCAAGCCGCTGGAACCATACACTTTTAAATCTAGATTGAAAACTAATTTATTTTAGAACTGCTTTTTGTGTTTAGTTTGTTGTCCTTCTCCGATTAGCGTGGTTGCCAGTATAATAACCCCACGTGTCCTGCCTGTTGGGCCACCGTGCACACCACCCACACTGGCATGGAACGGCGCCAGTTGGAGCTCGCCGAAGAATATGGAACAAAACTCCGAAGAGTGTGCAAAGGTAACACAGAGAGATACGTTCATCGGCGACGTCGAGTATCGCCTCCGAGTCTCCACCTAGTGGGAGGGGGGGGATAGAGATAAAGACAACACGTGGGAATTTACGCTGAGAAGCGTGAAGACGAACACGCGGACTACAGAGGATGCGCGCGAGTTGGGCGACGACATCGTCTCGGCCGTCGTGAACGCTGCGCCGGGCTCAGGCCAGGCGAGTTGCCGGGAAGGGGGTGGACGGCTGGCGGTCGGAAAATAACGACGGACCGACATGGGTCGGAGGGGGGGGGGGGGGGTTCGCTAAGGAGATGGAACGGCGAAATCGGCTCGCGTGCAGGATTCTAGATGAGGTTTTTGCGCAGCGTGAGAGATGAAGTCGGCTTAGTGAGGCTTTCATCCATCCATCTCTGGATAGATCATGGCTCATGCTGCTGCCGCTGATGGCAGTGCTCGGAAACAATCGGACAAAAAAGTGTCGGCGGACAAGGTAGTTTCATCCCCCACTGTTGGGTGTGAAATACATCCCGCATATACGTCGACCGCACACGCGCACACATGGGCACGCGCACCAAAGACGCACACTAACACACGTGCACGCGCGCGCGCACAGACGTGGTTACTCAATTCTTTTCGCGCTCTAAGCGAGGGATTAATTGCAAGGCAAAAATTGTGCTTACACTCGGAAACCCAGGAGCGTTCTTAAAAAGGGGGGGGGGGTGGTGGGGGGTCCCCACTAATGGGGGAGCCCCCTAAGGCACCAGACGCGTGCGTGCGCGTCGTAATTTCTTGCCGATTCAGCAAATCTGACGGAGAATCGTCGTTCGGTTAATCCCCTCCTGTGCGTCACTCGGGGAGCCCCCCACTTAGAAACGCCCCCCCAGCCCACCCCGGGTGACCATGTTTTTTTTGTTGCTGAGATGGGAAGAGGCTTGGCCCCGCTTACACCACGGAGATGCAGATCCCTCCACCCGCACCACGGAGATGCAGATCCCTCCACCCGCACGACGGAGATGCAGATCCCTCCACCCACACCACGGAGATGCAGATCCCTCCACCCGCACCACGGAGATGCAGATCCCTCCACCCGCACCACGGAGATGCAGATCCCTCCACCCGCACCGCGGAGATGCAGATCCCTCCACCCGCACCACGGAGATGCAGATCCCTCCACCCGCACCACGGAGATGCAGATCCCTCCACCCGCACGACGGAGATGCAGATCCCTCCACCCACACCACGGAGATGCAGATCCCTCCACCCGCACCACGGAGATGCAGATCCCTCCACCCGCACCACGGAGATGCAGATCCCTCCACCCGCACGACGGAGATGCAGATCCCTCCACCCACACCACGGAGATGCAGATCCCTCCACCCGCACCACGGAGATGCAGATCCCTCCACCCGCACCACGGAGATGCAGATCCCTCCACCCGCACCGCGGAGATGCAGATCCCTCCACCCGCACCACGGAGATGCAGATCCCTCCACCCGCACCACGGAGATGCAGATCCCTCCACCTGCACCACGGAGATGCAGATCCCTCCACCCGCACGACGGAGATGCAGATCCCTCCACCCGCACCACGGAGATGCAGATCCCTCCACCCGCACCGCGGAGATGCAGATCCCTCCACCCGCACGACGGAGATGCAGATCCCTCCACCCGCACCACGGAGATGCAGATCCCTCTACCCGCACCACGGAGATGCAGATCCCTCCACCCGCACGACGGAGATGCAGATCCCTCTACCCGCACCACGGAGATGCAGATCCCTCCACCCGCACGACGGAGATGCAGATCCCTCTACCCGCACCACGGAGATGCAGATCCTTCCACCCGCACGACGGAGATGCAGATCCCTCCACCCGCACCACGGAGATGCAGATCCCTCCACCCGCACCGCGGAGATGCAGATCCCTCCACCCGCACCGCGGAGATGCAGATCCCTCCACCCGCACCACGGAGATGCAGATCCCTCCACCCGCACCACGGAGATGCAGATCCCTCCACCCGCACCACGGAGATGCAGATCCCTCTACCCGCACCACGGAGATGCAGATCCCTCCACCCGCACGACGGAGATGCAGATCCCTCCACCCGCACCACGGAGATGCAGATCCTTCCACCCGCACGACGGAAATGCAGATCCCTCCACCCGCACCACGGAGATGCAGATCCCTCCACCCGCACGACGGAGATGCAGATCCCTCCACCCGCACCACGGAGATGCAGATCCCTCCACCCGCACGACGGAGATGCAGATCCCTCCACCCGCACCGCGGAGATGCAGATCCCTTCACCCGCACCGCGGAGATGCAGATCCCTTCACCCGCACCGCGGAGATGCAGATCCCTCCACCCGCACCACGGAGATGCAGATCCCTCCACCCGCACCGCGGAGATGCAGATCCCTCCACCCGCACCACGGAGATGCAGATCCCTCCACCCGCACCACGGAGATGCAGACCCCTCCACCCGCACCACGGAGATGCAGATCCCTCCACCCGCACCACGGAGATGCAGATCCCTCCACCCGCACCACGGAGATGCAGATCCCTCCACCCGCACGACGGAGATGCAGATCCCTCCACCCGCACCACGGAGATGCAGATCCCTCCACCCGCACGACGGAGATGCAGATCCCTCCACCCGCACCACGGAGATGCAGATCCCTCCACCCGCACCGCGGAGATGCAGATCCCTCCACCCGCACGACGGAGATGCAGATCCCTCCACCCGCACGACGGAGATGCAGATCCCTCCACCCGCACCGCGGAGATGCAGATCCCTCCACCCGCACCGCGGAGATGCAGATCCCTCCACCCGCACGACGGAGATGCAGATCCCTCCACCCGCACCGCGGAGATGCAGATCCCTCCACCCGCACGATGGAGATGCAGATCCCTCTACCCGCACCGCGGAGATGCAGATCCTTCCACCCGCACCACGGAGATGCAGATCCCTCTACCCGCACCGCGGAGATGCAGATCCCTCCACCCGCACCGCAGAGATGCAGATCCCTCCACCCGCACCGCGGAGATGCAGATCCCTCCACCCGCACCACGGAGATGCAGATCCCTCCACCCGCACCACGGAGATGCAGATCCCTCTACCCGCACCGCGGAGATGCAGATCCCTCTACCCGCATCGCGGAGATGCAGATCCCTCCACCCGCACCGCGGAGATGCAGATCCCTCTACCCGCACCACGGAGATGCAGATCCCTGCACCCGCACCACGGAGATGCAGATCCCTCCACTCGCACCGCGGAGATGCAGATCCCTCCACCTGCACGACGGAGATGCAGATCCCTCCACCCGCACCACGGAGATGCAGATCCCTCCACCCGCACCACGGAGATGCAGATCCCTCCACCCGCACCACGGAGATGCAGATCCCTCCACCCGCACCACGGAGATGCAGATCCCTCTACCCGCACCGCGGAGATGCAGATCCCTCTACCCGCACTGCGGAGATGCAGATCCCTCCACCCGCACCACGGAGATGCAGATCCCTCCACCCGCACCGCGGAGATGCAGATCCCTCCACCCGCACCGCGGAGATGCAGATCCCTCCACCCGCACCACGGAGATGCAGATCCCTCCACCCGCACCACGGAGATGCAGATCCCTCCACTCGCACCGCGGAGATGCAGATCCCTCTACCCGCACCGCGGAGATGCAGATCCTTCCACCCGCACCACGGAGATGCAGATCCCTCTACCCGCACCGCGGAGATGCAGATCCCTCCACCCGCACCGCGGAGATGCAGATCCCTCTACCCGCACCACGGAGATGCAGATCCCTCCACCCGCACCACGGAGATGCAGATCCCTCCACCCGCACCACGGAGATGCAGATCCCTCCGCCCGCACCACGGAGATGCAGATCCCTCCACCCGCACCACGGAGATGCAGATCCCTCCGCCCGCACCACGGAGATGCAGATCCCTCCGCCCGCACCACGGAGATGCAGATCCCTCCACCCGCACCACGGAGATGCAGATCCCTCCGCCCGCACCACGGAGATGCAGATCCCTCCACCCGCACCACGGAGATGCAGATCCCTCTACCCGCACCACGGAGATGCAGATCCCTCCGCCCGCACCACGAAGATGCAGATCCCTCCACCCGCACCGCGGAGATGCAGATCCCTCCACCCGCACCGCGGAGATGCAGATCCCTCCACCCGCACCACGGAGATGCAGATCCCTCCACCCGCACCGCGGAGATGCAGATCCCTCCACCCGCACCACGGAGATGCAGATCCCTCCACCCGCACCACGGAGATGCAGATCCCTCCACCAGCACCATGGTCGCCAAGACGTCGCTCCAATCGTGCTCGCGTCGCTCGAACCATCGCAAATTACAGCGTCTTTCAAGGAGGAGGGGGGTTAGTGCCAGGCTGTGGGGGGCCCACTTATGTCCGCGTAGACGTTTTAAACATTGATGAAAAAAAATGAGGCGATCGTTAGGAATCGAATAGTGAGCAAAGCCGAAAGTAAAAATGAGAGACTTCTTTTCATTTTCAATAACAAAAACAAACAACAACCGGTAGAGAGACACGAAGAACAAGGGTTCCCGGAGTTCCAGGTGACGGGTGCAACAAGATGCAGCAGTCGAGTGGTCCACAGCTATGAATGACGCGACACGGAGAAGCGTGAAGATGGAGAGAGAGAGAGAAGGGACGGAATGGGAGGAGGTAGACACGGAGACACCTGTCAGGAATTATATTGCAAGCGACGCAACGCAATCGTATTGCTGCAGTTGCCATCAACATCACTGACAATCTTCAAGTTGTCATGAACATCACTGACAATATTTTAGTTGTCATCAACATCACTGACAATCTTCAAGTTGTCATCAACATCAATGACAATCTTCAAGTTGTCATAAACATCAATGACAATCTTCTAACTGTCATCAACATCAATGACAATCTTCAAGTTGTTATCAACATCACTGACAATCTTCAAGTTGTCATCAACATCAATGCCAATCTTCAAGTTGTCATCAACATCAGTGACAATCTTCAAGTTGTCATCAACATCAATGACAGTCTTCTAACTGTCATCAACATCAATGACAATCTTCTAACTGTCATAAACATCAATGACAATCTTCTAACTGTCATCAACATCAATGACAATCTTCAAGTTGTCATCAACATCAATGACAATCTTCAAGTTGTCATCAACATAAATGACAATCTTCAAGTTGTCATCAACATCAATGACAATCTTCAAGTTGTCATCAACATCAATGACAATCTTCTAACTGTCATCAACATCACTGACAATCTTCTAACTGTCATCAACATCAATGACAATCTTCTAACTGTCATCAACATCAATGACAATCTTCAAGTTGTCATCAACATCAATGACAATCTTCTAACTGTCATCAACATCAATGACAATCTTCAAGTTGTCATCAACATCAATGACAATCTTCTAACTGTCATCAACATCAATGACAATCTTCAAGTTGTCATCAACATCAATGACAATCTTCTAACTGTCATCAACATCACTGACAATCTTCTAGTTGTCATCAACATCAATGACAATCTTCTAGTTGTCATCAACATCACTGACAATCTTCAAGTTGTCATCAACATCAATGACAATCTTGTAACTGTCATCAACATCAATGACAATCTTCTAGTTGTCATCAGCATCACTGACAATCTTCTAACTGTCATCAACATCAATGACAATCTTGTAACTGTCATCAACATCAATGACAATCTTCAAGTTGTCATCAACATCAATGACAATCTTCTAACGGTCATCAACATCAATGACAATCTTCTAACTGTCATCAACATCAATGACAATCTTCAAGTTGTCATCAACATCACTGACAATCTTCTAACTGTCATCAACATCAATGACAATCTTCAAGTTGTCATCAACATCAATGACAATTTTCTAACGGTCATCAACATCAATGACAATCTTCAAGTTGTCATCAACATCAATGACAATCTTCTAACGGTCATCAACATCAATGACAATCTTCAAGTTGTCATCAACATCACTGACAATCTTCTAACTGTCATCAACATTAATGACAATCTTCTAACTGTCATCAACATCAATGACAATCTTCAAGTTGTCATCAACATCATTGACAATCTTCTAACTGTCATCAACATCAATGACAATCTTCAAGTTGTCATCAACATCAATGACAATCTTCTATCTGTCATCAACATCATTGACAATCTTCTAGTTGTCATCGACATCAATGACAATTTTCTAGTTGTCATCAACATCAATGACAATCTTCTAACTGTCATCAACATGAATAACAATCTTCTAACTGTCATAAACATCAATGACAATCTTCAAGTTGTCATCAACATCAATGACAATCTTCTAACTGTCATCAACATCAATGACAATCTTCAAGTTGTCATCAACATCATTGACAATCTTCAAGTTGTCATCAACATCAATGACAATCTTTAAGTTGTCATCAACATCAATGACAATCTTATAACTGTCATCAACATCAATGACAATCTTCAAGTTGTCATCAACATCAATGACAATCTTCTATCTGTCATCAACATCATTGACAATCTTCTAGTTGTCATCGACATCAATGACAATTTTCTAGTTGTCATCAACATCAATGACAATCTTCTAACTGTCATCAACATCAATGACAATCTTCTAACTGTCATAAACATCAATGACAATCTTCAAGTTGTCATCAACATCAATGACAATCTTCGGGCAGTCATCTTCTCGTTGTCATCGTGCGGCAGTCAGTGAAGTGCTGATCACCGATGTCGTGCGTTCAATACTTTTCTTATTTGCATTTTTGTTTCATAAACAACAGCAACATTAGCATGTAGTACCGTGTCGTGGTTTATTTTTGTATCGCCTCAGCATCCTGTTTATTGGCGGCACGCGCCAGAGAGGTCTCAAATGAATAGTCCTCCGTACTCAATTTTAGTTTTTTTATTCCTGACCTTTTTGGCAAACAATGTCCTTTTTAATGTTCTAAAAAATTGGCATAGATCCCATCCGTGGCCGTTCGGCAGTGAAGTGATTTGTCGGAGGCCGCTGGAACGACAGCGTCGCCGCTGTCGGTGTGCGCGGCGAGGTTGGTGGGTGGTTAGTGGAGGGGCACGGGGGAGGGGGCAGTAGATATTTGCAAGATTGGATGATTTGCAGTGTCGCGCTCTGCTCCACTTGCTCGGCGCTGCCCTCAGGTTCGGTTTAATTCTCCGCATCCTCGTTTCCCGCCACGGCTGTCGACGATCGCTCCGATTAACCCCCCCGCTCGCCCGCACGCCCGCACGCATGCCCGCCCGCTGCTCACTCCCGATCGACGAGCGCCCTTCTTAACAAACGCAAACACGCCTTAAAAAAGGGGAGAATTACAGCCGAGAGGAGCCCGCCGAGCCCTCTCGGCCGCGCGATCATTTCCCTCAGGGTTCAAAGTTCACCGCCCTCTATTTCATAGCTGCAGGGATAGAGAGCGGCCTGATCTGCTTTGGGGAGGGCTCGAGCACACCGCCACCACTACCACCGCTGCGCTCTCGTAATTAAGTGTCATCCCTCCGTCGGCCAGTGCCGCTGACGATGCCGGCGTCGTGCGGCGGTGGGGACGCGGTGCGTTTGGCCGAGAGACGGCGACGACGCGGCCGCCATGTCGCTCGCTTCGTCGTTAAACTTCAGCCGCAACCGCCCCCCCCCCCAGCCAATTTTTTTGTCGCGCACCTTTGGCAGAGGCACCTCCCCCCCCCCTCCGCTCCCTCCCCCCCTCGCCCCTCCGGCCACCCGGCCACGACCAACGCCACTGATGGATCAGCGATGTGCCCGCGCCAAGTGAAGATTGATCGTGTTTTCACGACTAACGGCCCGCAAGCCAGGCCCACGCGTGCTCTTTCGGCGTATTTGTATTTACGTCATTCTGATTAAATCTTCCGCCGTCCGAGCACCGCTGCAAACCATTTTCCCTCTGATACGATAAACATTTTTATACGTGGCATATTTTCAGGGCGATTGCCTAATAAGCTTTGCTGTCAAGATCGCAACATAACTAAACCATAAATCACTTTGCATTCACAGGGCCGCCATCACACAATTTCTATTCTTGTAAGGGGGCTTAATTTTTTTTTTATTCACGGCAAACACGAGGGGGATTAAAATAAACACGAACCGAGCGGTTTAAATAAGGCGTACGCGAGTGAAGGGAAGTGCCCATTACCGCCGCGATGAATGCAATCATTTCTCCCCCCCCCGCCCCCCCAGTCTCGGCAATCGTAACAACACGGATTGTTGGCAAAATTAATCGAGCACCCGATTAGATTGACCATCGCGTCGGCGGGTGTGTTGGGGGCAGATCAAAGGGTGGACGCTTTGACCCGCGGCTCGCGGGATCAGAGCTACTCCGCTGGTTGGTCGGCTGGTAGGGCCCACGCGTGGGTGATTCGCACACCCTTAACGTTGACACCAAATACAAAGATCCCCCGTATAACCTGAACAGACAGTTGGGGCAAGTGCTGTTAGCGAGCATCTATGAATGCCGGCACGGCATTGTGGTTGGCCAACGCCACGCCCGGCCGCCTTTGTCTCCCGCGTGGCTATGTTTACACATCACACCAGGTACTCATTTGAAGCTGAGTCGACCTAGGGGAGGCCCAGGACCGGTTCAGATAATCGTCACTGGTGTTGGCTGTGAACCCGGTCCGCTGGATTTGTAGCTAAATGCTACATTACCGTTCCCCACTTACACCTTCCACACACACACAAACAAACAAAAAACTGAAAAAAGCACAAGGAAAACATATATTTTTTATTTTATAGACGGGATCATGACCACGTATTTGGCTTTGTGATACTTTGATTCCTCGTTGGCAATATATCTTTTTTTTCTGCATATGCTGTAAATTGGCCTTTTGTGCTCATGGCCAGCCTCCAACATTCCCTGGTGGCATCATTTGGCAGAGTTATAATTGCTGACTGTGGCTTAAATGCTGTTGGGGCTTCTTTTTTTTTTGTCCTCTTCTATTTTAATGCAAGAGTAAAATGCATTAAAATACAATTACAACTCGGATTTATGTAGCGCCTGAACGCACGAGCTTCCTGTGGACGGGCATTACACGGAAATGAATCTATTCATTGTTCCTTAATAAATTTCTCCCTCTTGCATTGCGATTCAATGAGATTCACCACTTTTTCACAATCCCCAGCCGCCCGAGGGGGGGGGGGTGGTCACAAGGTAACACCTTGAAGAGTGCCGTCGTACTCCCGACGAGTTCTGGCAATCAAAGCAAATGAATGAACCACGGAGTGGCTCTCGTCGTCACTGCTGGCCTGAGCCAGTGGTGGAAATTACACATTTCTGCGACGAGCACCGTATTGTCCTGTTCTGTGCGGCAACCGCTTTTGACAGGTCATCATTTTATCGACCCCCAGCGAGATGAGCCGCTGTTATTATTAGCACGACAAAGACGTTATAGGCAGGCATCGCGGAGGACACACATGGATCAGGGAACCTAGGGGAAGACCTCGGCACAAAGGTGCGATGCACTTTAAGCGACGAGCCTACGGGTCAAGCGTCAACTGGGCGGCGGTTTCTGAATCTCGCCGAAGGAAGCAAGTCACGTCGAGGAGTTGGCGGCGGTGGCAGCGTTGTTCGTATAACCTCGCGACCTTGGCCGTGACATTGAATGTTGCTCTCTTGACAGCGGTGAGGGCTGATGCAGGTTTGTCGGGAGGAGGAATCAGTCAGTCTTTGTGCTTTGTGTCACGACCAAGGTCAAACAGGTCACCGCAGTCAATGCCATCGATGACGCCACACCTGTCCATCCATCACCTCCAAGGTCTGCTCGTACACTTGCCCCATCACCGCCGCCGCCACCGCCACGTGGCCGTGAGTTGCTGTGCCGGGTATTTCTGAGTGATGCCTAGGGGAGGGGGAGGAGGGGGGGGGAGTTCGGCGGCGGTGGTGTCCTGGGATTTTATCTGCTGGATCGCGGAGATTCATGCTTCCTCTCCGCGCACTCACATTGACCACTGAATCAACCGCTGCACCCGGGGCCTGTCCCCCACACGCTGCTGCTGTAGGGGGGGGGGGCATGGTGAGGGGCGCGGGTGGAGGGAGATATTTCTTATTTCTGGTTTTGTAACTTCCTGGTGACTTTGTGCAGCTGCTGAAGAATTGCACTCGCGTTGACAACTTTGATGTCAGCATTGATTTGACTCCCTGTTTCTTTCCCCTCTGTGTTTTTCTTTAAATTTTTCTTCCTTTTCTCTCCATTCCTCTCTCTCTCTGTATTAACCCTTCCATAAAACATTCATGGTGTTTTCGCATTTGCTCTGAAATGGTTTGCTCGATGCCCGTGAATGAAAACATCGCATCCTCTTGTGTTTTGAAACAATCGCGCATGCTCGCCCGTGGTGTCAATTGTCATAAATATCCGGACTCTTTTCGGAGAGCTTCTGATATGTGTATTTCACCCACCTACCATATGATACAATGTTTCTTTGTGACCAATAATACTCATTAAAAATCATCATAATTTTAATGATTGCTATTATTCTGATGTTCCCATTGTACTACCTTGTTCACCCTATTGTTATTGTTCCAATATTACAATTGTTCTACCTTGTGCATCCCATTGTTATGTTATTGTTCCAATATTCCCATTGTTCTACCTTGTGCATCCCATTGTTATTGTTCTGATATTCCCATTGCACTACGTTGTGCACCCCATTCTGCTCGTGACACCGATCACTCGACGCATTCCATCCTTCGATGGTCTTCATTAATTTTTTTTAAAACAACTTCGCATTTCCTTCAACCGTGGGGGGGGGGTCTCCCATCTCCTCTTGGTCTCCCGCGGCATCCGTGGCCACCCGATCGATCGCATGACCCATGACATTTGCCACGACCCCCGCTACATGACCACCCCACCCCAACCAACCTCCATCCCCCAACCCCTTACATGACCACCACCACCACCACCAACCGTCCAAACGTGACCCCCGTGACCCCCGTGACCCCTTCCACTCGAAGCCCCACGTGGCCCCGGCCCTGCTGTGGCCGACGAGGAGCCCAGCTCTGGCACATGATGCTCCTCAGCTACCGCCTCAACTGCTTCCTCGTGGCAGCGGTGGTTCTGGTAATTCTGCTGCTCACCTTCGAGCTCCTGATCGACGTTCGAATCCTGCAGTGTGAGTAACTCCCCCCCCCCTTCTCCTACTGCCACTACCGCGACTGCCGCAACCACTTCCGCAACCTCCAGCGCACGTGCCACGGTGGATGTGGCCAACCGCTCACTTGGCAATGTTTGCAGAGTTACGATCCGGCGTAACGGGCGAGAGCGACGATCCAGAGTGACCGTGTAAAGTTAGGATCCAGGGTAACGGGCTAGAGGGGAGATCCAGAGTGACCGTGTAGAGTTAGTATCCAGAGTAACGGGCTAGAGAGGAGATCCAGAGTGACCGTGCAGAATTACGATCCAGAGTAACGGGCTAGAGCAGAGATTCGGAGTGACCATGTAGAGTTAGGATCCAGAGTAATTGGCGAGAGCTGTGATCCAGAGTGACCGTGCAGAATTACGATCCAGAGTCATGGACAGGCGTTCTTCCGCTGTGCCGCTCTGCAGAGATCGCTACGAGCGGACCGGGGTGGGTCGGGGGGTAAAGAGGAGATGGTTCCTGGCACGCGATTCCTTGAGGAACCCCTAGACCCCGGATCCCGAATCATCAGCATTGTTAGCCGGAACCTCTCTCTGCCAATAGCCGCACCCCTGATATCTGCATCCCTCTCATCACTGCAATGGCGTCTTTTCTTCGAAACGCCCAATAGATAGTAGTAGCTGACCAGATTAATGTCACACCACCCTGCTCCCCCCCCCCCGGAGGCACACAGTGTAGGAGGGCCGTTCATTTCGATATTCCTGCCCGTTTGAATTCGTCTCCGACATAAAATTCAGAGTGAGCTTTTGCCTTTGCGATGTGCGTCGTCAAATGGTTTTCCATTTCGAGATTACATTCAGTTTGATCTCTCGCTCTCCGATGTGTGTGTGTGTGTGTGTCCCTACGTGCGTGGTGTGTGTGTGTGGCTGTGTATTTTTATGATGCAATGTTTTGTTGTTGTTATTATATACATTGTACGTGGCGCAGACCGGTCTCTTGACTTTCATCTTGGCTTTTCATCTTTTTCCCTCTGCGCCTCGACAGAAAGCGAAGGGGGGGGGGGGTGCGAGTGTTTGATTAGTCGCAGGCGAGGAACGGAGACCATTGTGAACGAACCGGCAGTGTGGAGAGAACCCTCCTGACTGACATACTAAGCAGCGGCACGCCGACGCAAACCACCTCCGTTAAAGGCTGCAGACTGACAGCGCGCATACGACGGAGTATTGGTGACCCAACGCGTAATGCAGTAGCAGCAGCAGCAGGAGTAGCTGCACGAGTGGCATCAGAAGAAGTAGCAGCAACAGCAACAGACAGCAGCAACAGTAGCCAACAGTAGCAGCAATAACAGGGACGTTAGCGGCAGCAGCGGCTGCAGTATCAGCGGCAGCAGTATTAGCTGCAGTGGCAGAAGTAGCATCAGAAACAGTCGCAGCAGCAGTAGTAGCAGCAGCAAAGTAACGGCAACTGCAGATTAAGCTGAACCCACAGCAGCATCAGCAGTAGCATCAGCAGCAGCATCAGCAGCAGCAGCTCGTCCCCACGCTGTTGATGTTCACCAGGGGCAGTGGTCTATATCCAGCTCCCCAGATTTTTTTTGTTTCGCCTTCTCCCCCCTCCCCTAACCCCCGCAAGCCACGACAACAAAATAAAAATAGACGTTTTTTTTGTACAAAAATGCACAGCGCTAAATTACTTTTCCAGTGACAGGTATAAAAATGGCCTGGCCCAAAACACATCTCATGGCTTCATAGGGAAGGGGCCATAAAACATATCCATTCGTTCGGAAGTTCAATAGGAATGCTTCTCCAGCTCAGCCACACCAGTAAAAAATATATCTTCTAATCTTTGCCACCATCACTCGGTGACACGTAATCATTGCTTTTGTGATTTAAAAAATCCAAGCGCCTTTTTTCATCTTCGTTAAATTGCTGATTAAATCGATGGTTGTCTCCAAAGAATGATAGTGACAGTGTAAACATAATAATAATACGTTTAATAATTATTCTTTTTTTTTTATTTACAGCCCTTTGTTAATCCACTGCTGGACGAGAGGTTTCCCCATGCCGTGTCAGTCAAGGGGATTGTTTGAGCAGGCCTGGAATCAGCTCAAGATGTTACTCAGCCTTGGCCGAGAATTGAACCCAGGCGGGCGGGTTCACAGCGCAGTGCGCGAGCCACCTTGCCAGGGACATGAATGATTGACTTCTTAAGCTACGAACTATGCTATTTTATGGCCTGGGCCAAAACAGATCTCATGGCTACTATACATTTCCACGTGACGAGCCACTTCGTTGAGCTAACATTTGTGACAGCTAGGTAGCTTCCAAAAAGAGCTATATTGCTCAAGTGGGCCTTACCTTGTAAAGTAAAAATAGATTTCGTTTTAATGTAACATTTAGCAAAAGGACGACAGCTATGGAGAGGCGTGGAGTGGCATCAACGGAATTGGCCATGATGAGCCCTCGACCTTAAATAAGTTGAATAATTGACCAGAAACGTAAGATCTTCTCTCACAGCTTCTGGTTGTGGTGGCAAAGAGTCGTTATTGGTACAACAACAGCAGCAGCAAAAGGATACTCACGTTTACTGTTTGCACCAATTGGGGTCCATTTATATGGAGCGGTCTTGCCAATAACGTGTGGCAATCCATTGTCATTTGTTTAACAAGCTTGACTCTGCTGATGAGACCCAGAAGGTTGAAACCAGTTCAGAATTCGCTTGCTTAAACACATGCTTCTTGATAGTATTGATAATGTTGGTCTGGAAAGCCAATAGGCTGTTTGACTAAACGGATTCTTAGATTGACACGCGGAGATGCAGAATGCTGTTTGTGCAATGGAGCTGCAAAGGTCACTTTGTCAACTCGGCCACATGTTGACGAGCCAAGAAGCCACATGGATTTCCTCCTCAAATGCGCATTTAGGCATCGGTGCTCCATTCCCCCGTTCAAAGCTCTGGCTGAGCCTGTGCTGGAAATTCCTCATTCCGATGACAGGGGCGAATATAATTATCGATCAATCACTGTTGACTTCCCTGACAAAGCGGTACCCATTTTATCAACACCACAGGCATGATGGGACGGGTCAACCCTCCGATCGCGAGCCGCTCACTCCGCCGCTGACTGACCTGGCGGGATTTTTCTTTTGACGAGCGAAATTTCAATGGTTTTTCTTTTACTTTCGGTGCACATTCTTCGTAATGGATTTGGTCATTGCCACGTAAGCACCCGTGTGCACGTCACGTCCATCAAAGCTGCGTGTGCTCTTCTTCAATGCGGTAATGTACTCTCGCGCATTCTGCGCAAGAAGAGGCTAATTTGTGTCTCCATTCGTTAGCCTCATTACAACGCTTCTGTTGCATTTTTATGGATATTTTTTTCTGGCTTAAAGACACGTCTGGGTCATAATCATGTATTGCTGTGTATTATTTTTGTTGTTGTTGTTGTTGTTGTATGTTAGCCTCTTTATAACAATAATAATGCGTTGTACAGATTCGCTCCTTACATAAGCTGCTGCTCGTGGCTCTGAATAATGCACGCATCACTCTGAAAGATATTTTAATGCACATTATTAAACTATTAAAGGAATGTGACCGCGGCATTGAGGCTACGATAAGTGCATTGTATATACAGTATATATATAACATTCTGTCTGCATATCGGGCTCAAATCGGGTCACCTGCCCACGCTTAAACAAGATTCTCAGGTGTAGCGAGTCTCCAGTATCAGCTCAGTCACCAATGGGCAAGCAAAAATAAAAATCCCCACATCTTAAAAGGTAACAAAAAATTACGTCGTCAGCATATCCATCATTTTGCGATGGCAATGTTTCTACGCGTACACATGCAATGTACATGCGAAGAAATTACTTGTCCACGTGGTTTTACGGTGAAGCCAGACAGCGCGACAACTTTATTATTTTCTAAGGCTGGCTGAATCGTCCGAGCGGTTTGTGATCAGGATGATGGGGATACAATGGACTTGTTTATGTGCATGAATTAATCATTCATTAGAAATCTGGCTCCAATCACAGACGGAAGAACAATACACTTTGATGACAAGTACTCAGGGTATAATAAACAAGTGCCTATGTAGCGTTTTTTGGAAGAGATACATTTATTGAAGTGACCATCACATTTTGGTTCGTGATGTCAACTTCTGTGGGGCAGAGGGGGAGCCCTCCTCGTCCTCCTCCTTCCACGACTTCGACAAACGATCTCACTCTGCTCACCCGGGAGAATTCCCAAAGAACGTTTGCCACAGCTCACGACCAAAAGTCTGACCGCACAAAACCCTTGCGTGTGTTGAACTTCTTTCGCACCGTACGTCGAGCACAACCGCGACAATCGTGGGGTGCGGGGGAAAGACGACAAAATAAACAAACAAAGCGGATCTAAATAAGAATTTTTAAAAAGTCGGGTTGTACCACGTGTCGTTCGGCATCTGTTCTCTTCCAAGACCTCCTGCGCCCCCACCCCCCATCTCACCTTACTCCTCTCTCCTCTTCCCTCCCCACAGTCAGGAATGCCGTCGACACCGCGGCAGTGATGCACTGGATCAGCTTTCTCATCCTCACCGTCTTCTTCGTGGAGGTAAACGCGCAAAATGACGAATGCCACCGTCCCTTCCTCCATCCCCCCCTCCACTGCCCCCCCCCCCTCACCCCACCACCACCGTCCCCTCGTCGACAACGGCGACCCCCCGCACGAGCGAACCTCCGGCTCCCCCTCTATCTTCCGCGCCGCCGATAACCATCGGGAGACGGACATGGGAACAGGTGTCTGATGGGGGGGGGGGGGGGGGAGAGCCCGATTCGGCGTCGCGTTGGACCGCGCGGCACAGACTGATATCCCCTGCGCTAGGTATCTCGCTCCGGGCGAGATAGCGTCGCTGCGCGTCTGCCACCTCAGCCGACAGTCACCGTCCCCCAACCCCACCTCTCTCTCTCTCTGTCTCTTTATTTTTGCGACAACGTTGCACTTTATCTCGCGCAGAGCAGCCGCGCCGTTTGACGGAGTGGGGCAAGTTTTTTTTTTGGTGGGGGGGGTTCTTTCCCTGCAGTTTTGCTCAGCCAGCAGTGATCTCGTTAGACCTCGGACGCATCGCGACGCCTTTCGTCGGTAGATCACTTTCAAGCCTTTTACACGAGCTATTGAATATCCCTTCGAAGGAGTCATTATAAATATATGTTGTTTTTTTTTTATTAAGGGCTGTGTGAGTTTTAAAGCGGCACGTGTTAAAAACGACTTGGCCCTGCCCGTGAAGCTGGTGATAATGATGGAGCTGCTGAAGGTTTGTGTAAGAGGGGGGGGGGAGGGATTTTTGTTCGTCTTTAATGGTAATTAAAATGAAGGGCTTGCTTGGGTGCTGCACTCCTCGGCATGGTAAGCGCGGTTGGGAAACCTCCCAGTGCAGAGTTGCAAGAGAGGTGCCATCCACGACAGGGCGCGCTCCAAAAGATCTCGCCCCGGGCTCTCGGTGTTGTTCGCAACGTAGCGCGGGATAATGAACGCAGACCTTTGTCGATCCCGTGGCGGAATTGCGGCCCTCCCCAGAGCCATGTTGATCATAGGATGGTGTTTGACCGTACTTCGTCACTCTGCGGAGTGCAGTGCTGGCGAAGACCCATGCGGATGGCACTCGCCTCTTAATGTTAGCCGTGGCAGGGGAATCCAACTCTGGCTACTGGGTCCGTAGAGCGGCGTGCTAACCGCCGTGCCATCGCCTCTCCAGCTGCCGTCCGTCTGCCTGCAGCTCTGGTTGCGCGTGCGACGATCCGTGTCATCGTTCACGTCGCTAAAGAGCGCCGCTGATGTCAATGTGCGTAATTACCATCACATTTTTAACGATGCGAAGAACGTTTATGAATCTGTGCGCATTTCACCTGCCATAGTGAATTGATGAACGCGGACTCTCTGACTTAAGGGTCATGGAATGAGAGCCGACATTGCGCGCAAGGAAGCGTGGAGAGGTGCAATCTGTAAATGACAGTGAGACGGGACGAGGAGGCACGAATCAGAGGACCCTGACAAGTTGGAGACATCATATGGACTGGTAACAAAGAGTCGGAGGGCTTGGGTCATGACCTATTGCTGGCGAGGACGACGACCCGTGCGCTAATCTGGCGGTGACGGCACGGCAGTCAAAAATGAGGGGAACACATCCTAGAGAACGGCGGCCCCCCGTGGAGATGGAGCGATGAGATCAGATTGTGTGAGACAGCGAGGTGGGTTGAGGCAGCGTAGGACCGGGGGATGGTTAAGGCGCTGGGAGGCTTTCACCCCGGAGTGGGTGGGACGTGGGGGAAAGTTGGACGTGCGAAACTAATCGCTTGGTCCGTGTACATCAAGAGACGCAAGGGTTGAAGGAAAACGTCAAACAGTAAAGTTATGCGAATACATGCCTAGCTAATTAACTAAAACAAATACTTTTTTTTATAGAAGCATCCTGACCACAAATAATAGCTCAACTAAGTGGTTTATCACGTGAACATTTATAGCAGCCAAACACTCTAAACGCGCATTGATTCTAAATGTTGAGAGAGCCGTGAGAAAAATCCACGCGACCACGGGGATAGAGACACGCGAACTCCAAATGTACAGCAGGCGTCAGGATCTGGGTGAAACTCACAACCTCCTGCATACCAGGCGAGGTAGCTAACATCTCGCCATCGTGGCGCCTCTGGGTATCACTGCCTGCCACTTCCTGCTCCCTTGTGGCTGCACGTTGATGACATCACACCACGTATTAAAGGCCCAGGACTGGAGGACATCTTCACAATTCTGGCAACTGCCTGATGATGCTGGTTGTATAAGCGAAATGTCGCACTGCATTGTTAAATGTTGTGAGCTCACTCTCGAACGTAACAGCGCTTGTGCTGCTGATGCAGTAATACATTGGCCATGTTTATTCATCACGTGGCAGCTTTATTAGTTAGCCGTGTCGGGTGGAGAAGGGTTTACAACGCAGTTTACTCACCCAATCTGACCCCCCAAAAAGTATATTATGAATCATAAATGATCTTCATGTATGTATGTATTTTGAACTTCTTTCGCACCGCACATAGCCAAACGTGCTCATCGGAGGTGCAGGTTATTTATAGTTAGAAGTTGAGATCCCATTGCGACGAAGTGTCTCTTTTTCAAGGTAGACCTGTGTAAAAGAAAATAGTAAGGCTCGCATTTTAATAGTAAATCATTCTAACGTACGTGTTTCACCCGGCGCAGTGGTTAGCGCACTGTGCGATGAACCCAGCAAGTTTTATGTTCGGCCGATCCTGGGCGCACACCTTTACCAACCCACAATGCCCAGCGTGGCGAGGCATGGTAGAACAATAATCATAATAATAATAATTAACATTTTGTAAGGCGCATTTCTTCCGTAGATCCCAATGCGCCAAATTATTTTTTATTATCTAGAAAAGTTTCAGCGAGCATCAAGGCGTTTTTACCACAGGGGTTCTGCACTAAAATGTTCAACCGATGCATCATCGAGTGTATTGGGTGTGGGAGGAGACCCAGATAAAAATACCCTCGCGTATGAAGAGATACCACTCACAAAATCCATACAAATAGGTCGGCACCTCATGTCCCATTCTGCCAGCTGCCAGTGACTTCGTAGCCCAGCAGGAGGGGATGATCATCACGCACGTGACGATCTCAGCATGATCCACCAACCCTGCCTCAAAAGCCCACTCCTTGAAAAAAGATAATGCACGTGACACTACGTGCGATTAATGTGCTGCATTTTAATTTCCATGCCGACTTCGGTACAGCTTAGGATTCGAGAACGCACATCGCAGCAAATTAAACAGCGTTCGTCATCGTCCTCCTGAGTCGTGATCTATCCACTACGGGACGAAGCCGCGAGCCGTCACCGTCTCTCACGTTTATCCGCGAAGAGACGACGCACCTCGCTCCTCCCGCAGCCCCCAAGTCGATCTCATCGCCGTTGGGCGCGTTTCACCCCCTTCGGCCGCCACACCTCGGCCACCGTCGATCTACGGGAAACCGATCAAGCATTCCGCGGGATCGCCGATAGAGCATCTCTAAGAAAAGCTGTCTCGGGTGTGGACCAATCAACTTCAAGGACAGTGCATATCATTATCATCATCATCAGAGTTGTTTCTTTTTGTTTGCATTTTGACTGTTTGTGTTGTGGTCATTGCAAACATGATGCCTTGTATAAAGGTGTCAGTTTTTGTACCAGTTGAAAGGGTAAAAACCTATTACTATAGAGCATCTCGTGTTTTGCTCTGGGATCGCGAGCGTCCCTCGGTCGATCCCGCCCGCTGTAGCGCCCTGGGGTTTTTTGCGCACCGTCCCCTCCAAAATGTTGGCGTGCCGCGGCTTCGGCTTTGCAAGGAAAGACACGCGGTGCCTCCAAGTGCGACGCGGCTTGAATGACAAATGATTTTTTTTGCTCCTCCCACTCCTCCTCCCCTTCCTCCTCCTCCACCGCTTGAAATGTTACGGCTGGGATCTCGTGGGTGGGGGTAGACGGCAGGGGAGGTCACAAGCCGTGACTCCTGGCAACTGCGCTGGCAGTGTTTTAGCATTGCTCCTTCGCTCGCTCCGATTCTCATGGTTGGGCTGCCTGCCTACCAGTAAAATAGCCCTCCCCGTGGCAAGCGAGATTGCAATCGTGGGGGCTCACGTCTCTCAAAGGCCGCCGCCGCCGCCGCTCACGGGGGGCCTTCGAACGTCCGCCGCTGTGTCGTTAATAATCGAGCGGTGCAAATAAAACAGGGGTCATCATAATAATAATCACGACGACAAGCGGATTTTTATTTATTTATTTAAGACTATCGTGCTGATTAGACGTATTATAGCAGGGGATTTTTTAAAAATGCATTCGTAAAAATTACGTGAGTTTATGATAGTTATAATGCGTTGATTGATGAATGCATAGGAAAAGAAGAATATTATTAAAGCATATATTTTTTTAAATAAATACATCCAGCCTAGTAGTGCAATAGTGGAGTAATTGACCCACAATCTCAGTTGGGGGTCGACTCAGCCCATCATCCCTCCGGGGTTGATACAATAAGTACCAATGTGTGGGGATGCCAGCAGTAGCTGTCTTATGGATAGACTTGCCTCCGACCATAGGAATGTGGAATTTTCACCACAGGCTCAGGAGATGAGTGCTGTTCCATGCGCATTTGAGCAGGCAACTACTTTGCATTGTTTATGAACGCTTTACAAGGGCCGTTATGTCTCTCTCTGTCTCCCTGCAACATGGCGACATGATCACTCGAATAAACACTGCTACAACATTAATTAATTTTCCATTTAAAGCTTTCGTGACTGCAGGGATTCATATTCTTGGTTCTTTCGGTAAAGTCACGTAGAAGGGAAGTAATAAAATAATAAAAATAAAACATAATAAAATAATTCTCACGACGTTTCGGCCACAACGCAAGCAGCCGTCCTCAGGTGTCTCCCCGACAGACCTGGTCTCCACCTGAGGACGGCTGCTTGCGTTGCGGCCGAAACGTCGTGAGAATTATTTTATTATCTTTTATTTTTCTTATTTTATTACTTCCCTTCTACGTGACTTTACCGAAAGAAACAAGAAGAACATTAATTAAACTTTAGCGTAAAGTTGCGTTGCCGAAGACAAAACGAGCGCCAAAAAGTAGTATCCTCTGCAAATGATTTCAGGATACAAACGCACGTGGGAAAGTGCTGCATAAGCCACGGGCGCGCGCGTTTTTTTTTTATTAATCTTGTTGTTGTTGTCGTAACTACACTGACATCCATGTGCAAATCACGGCGGTTCCATCCGCAAGCAGAAGCGCGTTGCTAATGTAAGTACGACGAACCCACCCGCTCCAAGCGGCAGACACCGACGTGAACGCGCCACGGCCTGCGGGCCGGTGAGATTAAAGCGAAGCGAGACACCTCCGCACCGGAGGTGCATCCTGCACGCGCAGGTGCGATTGTGCGCATGCGCACGCGCGCGCGTTAAAATCGGTCGTCCGCTAATGAAGGCTTTGTTTTTGAAGCTGTTGCCGTGGTGCAATAATTATAACAATGAATAAATGAATGCGAATAAATTGAAATCGAGGGGGATAACTAAACTATTCACCCTACCCACCACCTTCCACAGCGTCTTTTAAAAAATGTCAGCATAGGGAATCGGTTTTACGAATTCGATGTTATTGTTTTTAACACACGTGGTGATGTAGCAGCAACTTACGGCTGCAAATGTCAAAATACACATGTTGTATGCAATGTACATACGAATCGCATTCCGTCGATTTTTACACAAGCGACCCTAATCGATGTTAATCGATGGACCCATACATCATAACACCTCGAATAATATTTCCACGATGCCAATTCAGTCTATGACTCCTCAGGGGTTATTGTATGAGTACCAATTTGTATGTAGCAAACAGCGGTTATCATGTAGAAATACCGGCTCCTGTCATGGCAATGTGGAATTGCCACCCACAGGCTCACGGCTGCCACTGGAGATGACCACTGTCCCATTACTCAATTGAGCTGGAAGATTCGTTGCCGCTTGATTCTGAATGCCGATGGTCGTGTCAGCTCGTGATGATGACACAGGTGATGATACATGTGTACGATGTTGACGTATCTTGTACGTGTGTTGCTGAACTTTCGCGCCGTACGTAGCCAACCGTGCAGATCGGACGTGCGGGCTGATGAAGACTCGATGTTTGTCGCGATCATGCCAATGACTAAAATGCATCTGAATGCACCCACACAGGCTTCATTTCTCATTGAACATTGTATGGAGCCCTCCCCCCCAAACACCCCTGGACTGCACATCCGGGCAATTATTTTCCAGGACTTAGCCCCGGACATTAACCACTGCCTTTTCACCCCCCCCCCCCCCAATCACCACCCCCACCCCCACAACACCCACCCCCACCACCCCACCCCTCCCAAACTCTCGTCCACTGCTCGCGTTGCGGACCCTCTCGCTAACTCCCATCCCTCCTCCCGTCTCTGCCTTTGCAGAGTATCTGCAGAATCATCGTCATCGGCCTGGGGGACTACATCGAGAACAAGCTGGAGGTAACGCGCCCCCAGCCCCCTCGCCGCTTCCCCGACCCCTCCGTGTTGTCTCCGCCGTCACCGCCGTCACGCCCGTGCGTTCATGAGCAGCACCGCGGTTGTGAACGCCGATCAGCCGGTCGCGTGCGCAGCCGCTGTCCATTGCGTCGTCGCAGTCGTAACTTTGACGTCGTTATTGGCTCCGACTTATGGATGCGTTCCTGCCGAGAGGGTTTTGGGGGGGGGGGGGGTGTTTGTTCCGTTCCGGTTTTTTTTTCGACGCGCGGAAAAATGGAATCTCGCGATAATTAGGCGCGTGCTTCGTATTTTTTGTCTTCCTGTAACAGCTTTGCGTGCCGTGTTTTTGCCCGAGACTCGCGCCGCGATATTTTATTTTACGGCCTCGTCCGAATTTACGACATCATTACTTCCTTGCTCAGCGGCCGATCGCGAATAATGATTTGGACAGATGCATTTTTCTGTTTGTTTCCCCTTTGCCGCTGTGCTGTATTTTGTGAGCGCTTACAATGAAACGGGCACTCGAATTTCAATTAAATTTTTTATTTCATAGTCTGCATTTCTCGAACTAGAGATGGCCATCATGCAGCAGCGGATTGAACATAGCTGTTGCCGCTGCTAATTATGATGATACATTTTCAAACGTCGAGCGAGTTTGCCCCGCTGAATAAGGCGACGCTCTCCTGTAAGATGACATTTTAAAGTTGTTGATTTTTTTTTCAAATTAAAGGCAAAGGCGCAGCGCTGCAAACTGCTCGCTCGCGTCACTGCTGACAGATAGAGGCGCCTCCACCAGAGGGAGCCCTGGAAACCTTCTCTAGAGTTTATTTTGGGGTGTGGGGGGAGGACCCGGACATCTTGGACGAGGTGGGAGCAACCCACACCCATGCGCCCACCACGCACCGAGCGCCCGACCAATCGACGCACAACGCCTCGGGGCTTTCGTAATGTTGCCCCCTGGTGGTGTTTCAGCTGCCGCGCCGGGGGAGATCGAACCCTCCCCCGCCCACTCCCCTCCCCGCGGCGACGCGACGAACGCCACGGTGCGTGAATGTCGAAAAGCAAAGAAAAGGGGAGCGCGTGACGCGAACGCGTCTCTCTCCTCGTGCGGGTGAGCGGCGCGCTTGGATTTTGCGCGACAGAAACTCGATCGGACAGAAAATAGGCGGTGGCGAATTGTTGAGGCTTGGTGGGGGCGGGGGGAGTGGAGGGGGGTGGGTGGGGGCGGGGGGAGTGGAGGGTGGAGGGGGGTGGGTTGAGGGGTGGAGGGGATGGGGTGGAGGGGAGTGGGTTGGGGGTGGAGGGAGGTTGGTTGGGGGGGTAGGTTGGGGGATGCAGGGAGGTGGGTGGGGGGGTGGAGGGGGGTGGGTTGGGGGGGTAGTTTGGGGGGTGGAGGGGTGGAGGGGTGGAGGGGGGTGGGTTGGGGGGGTAGTTTGGGGGGTGGAGGGAGGTGGGTGGGGGGGTGGAGGGGAGTGGGTTGGGGGGGTGGGTGGGGGGGTAGGTTTGGGGATGGTGGGGGGTGGAGGGAGGTGGGTGGGGGGGTGAAGGGGGGTGGGTTGGGGGATGTGGAGGGGAGTGGGTTGGGGGGGTGGGTGGGGGGGGTAGAGGGGGATGGAGGGGGGGGCCCTCTGGTGCCCCCTCACGCGCCGGGCCGCCTGCGTGAGCGGAATACTCCGCTCGTCGCCATGGAAACCGCGTACTTTTTTTTCTTCTTCTTCCTCCTCCTCCACCTCTCCTTCCCATCCTTCCTTCCTTCCTTCACCCCCCCCCTCTTCGCCCTCCCCGCTCCCCCGCGGCCCCTTCCGCCCAACAATCGCCGCGTCGAGGAGCCGCAAGCAATCAGGCGGGGAAATGACGCAAATAAATTGGCATTTCTCACCGCACGTTGGGATTCTTTCATTCGCGGAGCGACGCTCCTGCCCCGCATCCCCTCGCCGCCGCGCGTCTCCAAGAACCGGACGATGTGAAGCGCCGCCCGACGAGACGAAAACGAGGGGGGCTGGGGGGATGGGGTGGGGGCTGGCCGTGGTGGTGGGGGGGGGTGTGGACGTCTTTTCTTTCTTTTCGTTCGCCCGGTGTGTCCGCGCCGCGTTATAGCAGGCGGACATCTCCCCCCACCTCTCCCCACCTCCCCCCACCTCCTCGTGGCAGTCGCTGCCCTCCGCCGCCTCTGCCGTGTGCAAGGCAGTCGCTCTGCGTGGCGGTGGAAGCGCCGCCAATGCGTCGCAATGTATCACCATCATCATCACCATCATCATCACCATCACCATCATCACCATCATCATCACCATCATCATCACCATCATCATCATCACCATCATCATCATCACCATCATCACCATCATCATCACCATCATCATCACCATCATCACCATCATCACCATCACTATCATCACCATCATCATTACCATCATCATCACCATCATCATCACCATCATCATCACCATCATCATCACCATCATCATCACCATCATCACCATCATCATCATCATTATCATCATCACCATCATCATCACCATCATCATCACCATCATTATCATCATCACCACCATCACCATCATCACCATCATCGGATCACCATCATCATCATTACCATCATCACCACCACCATCATCACCACCATCATCACCATCATCATCACCATCATCATTACCATCATCATCACCATCATCATCACCATCATCATCATCACCATCATCATCACCATCATCACCACCATCACCATCATCACCATCATCACCATAATCGGATCACCATCATCATCATCATCATTACCATCATCACCACCACTATCATCACCACCATCATCACCATCATCATCACCACCATCATCACTATCATCACCATCATCACCACCACCACCACCATCATTACAATCATCATCACCACCATCATCACCATCATGATCACCACCATCATTACCATCATCACCACAACCACCATTATCACCACCACCATCATCACCGTCATCATCATCATCTTCGTCGTCGTCCGTTCGCTTTCCCAAAACTGTCGCCGAGGCGTGCCGCGAGGTCCAACCACGGCCTGTGTCGTAATCCGTTGCCGTGATTGATTCATCGATCCGAGAGTTCCTTTACCAATGACCTGACCTAGGCGAGGGCCCCTCTCTCGTCGTTGCACGGATTGTGGGAGATTGGCAGCAGCCTTTCGTAGGGTGGGGGGGTCTTTATCCAGCAGTGGATGGACCATGGCTGATGATAATGATGATGAGGGCCTACTGATACTGAACATTGAAGAACATTGAAACGGCAAGTCTCTTTTTTTTTAAAGAGAGATCTGGGTAACTTATGATGGGGGGGGGGGGGGGGTGAGGAAGGGGGATTAGGGGGGTGGGGTGCGCGTAAAACAAAATCAGCGGTGCAAGATTTGACAAAGGAATAAATTTGTGCAACTCAAAAGCGGTGACATGAATCACGAAAAAGAAAAAAGAAATCAGATTTAGTGCGCGGAGGAGCGGAGAAAAATGCGGTGACGGCGTTGAGTTTTACTGCGGCAGCAGAGACGAGGTGCATCAGCAGCAGCAGCTGCAGCAGCAGCAGAAGCAGCAGAGACGAGCATCAGCAAGCTGCAGCAGCAGAGACGAGCATCAGCAAGCTGTAGCAGCAGCTGCAGCAGCAGCTGCAGCAGCAGCAGCTGCAGCAGCAGCAGAGAAGATGTGCAGCAGCAGCAGCTGCAGCAGCAGCAGAGACGAGCAGCAGCAAGCAGCTCCCTCCCGTCGCGGGCTGCGGGTCGGGCTCGTAAACTTAAACGTTACACGGATCAGAGACAACACAATGAGCAATTTAATCATAATTATATAAAAAAAGAACACATAACCTATTGCAATAACTTACAGGAAAGTAAGAACGAGATGATTGATATTTGTCCATGGAGGAGGCAAGGTGGTGGAATGAGCTGTGATCGTGGATATCCGATTTACATTCCCGGTCACGGCTCACACAGGTGGTGAACGATCGTTCCTGGCCCCTTCATCAACATGCACTGAGCAGCGCAGTGAAGTATCGTCAAAGAATGCCCTTGATCAACACGATGCTGAGAGGCCGACATTCAGCGGTGAATCTACAAGGGGCTGAGCGTGATTTTAATACGGCCAGGAAAGCCATACAGAGTGTTGAGACTAAATTTCAGGATGGATTTGGCAATTTCTGCATTCATATGTTTAACCAATTCTCATTAATGAGTGTTACGTAGAGATGTATTTTGAACTTCGTTCGCACCGTATGTAGCCAATTGTGCTAATCGGAGGTGCCAGAGCACCTGGGGAAAGTCCACTTAAAACTTTGCACTGAATGAATGATGAATGATAATGATTGAATGATGAAACCATACATTTGCTGTACAGCCATCTCCTGGACACCTCTCAGCTTGAGCACAAATCTGCAGGATCCACCAATCCTTGCCTCCGTAGCACCGGACCGCCGGCGGTCACCCGGACGTTCATCTGGGTGACCGATTTTGGTTCTTAAACTCGTAGCCCAAGGAGGCGCGGCACAAACCGTGAGATTCGGAGCGAGCGGAGGAGCAATAAAAAAACAAAACCACAGTTGACTCGGTGGAAATAGTTGCATTCATCCGAGTTGTCACAAGATAGGGCCTGCCTAATTAAACATATATTTAGCAAATTTCTCTCTCACAAAAATGGAACAGCCACACTTGAGAAAATAACAAACACATTTTAAAATGGAGTCAGATACGGTGACATGGCGACACGCTTTCGATAAAACTATTACCGGCGATAGCAGAAGATGTTATCACCGCATCACCGATTTGCATGGTCGGCTACGTAAATCGGGAAAGAAGCTCAACATACGCACATGGTGGTCTGAAAATTGCACGAGAGTACTCAAGGCGTCAACATAAATGGACAAAATATTCACCGTCTCATATTTGCTGATGCCATAGAAATTGAATAAGTCATGTCTAGCAAATTTCGCTCAACAATTGGAGATAACCGTGGGAGAGACGCAACAGGAATCACAGGGAAGGTGGACCTGGAGGGGGAAAAAAAGACGAGAAATAAAGAGCGAGTCTGAAAAATGTAACTTGGTAATACAAACTGATAAACCGGTGTGAACATTTACACAGAGTGCACATAAACTTTAATTTTGTTTAACCGGTTGAGAACCCAAGAGACCAGCATAGTCTCGCTCGCAAGAGTGACCGTCTGACCTGCGGTGACACGCATCGGAGCCATGGACGTTGGCTAGAGTAAACTGGAACAAATGCTGGAAGAGTACGGAAATAAGCGTGGGGTGTTTCACGTCTGGAATTGCACTAAGTTATAAAATAGGAACACAGTAGACCAGGGAACAAAAGCCAGTCTCATAGACATCACATTGACTGTAAAGAAATGTAAGCGGGTCTGTTGCCCTTCACCGGCACCTCCAATTAGCACGGTTGGCTACGTACGGTGTGAAAGAAGTTCAACATGCGTAGCATACATAGGCGTCACTGCAAGGGACGATGGTACCCGGTGGCAGCCAAAGGAGGGATTTGCTTCCAAGGGAACATCCACCGCGGAGCTGGAGATCAGCCGATGTGCAGGAACTGGACGGATTGGTACATCGCAGGAGAATCAGAGATGCCGGCGACGGCTTAAGGAGGCCTTCACCTAGCAAGTGATGTCATCGTGCCGATGAAGACGATTGACGATGATGATTTTCTTGGAGACACCAGTCGACGCAGAAGGCGGCAATACAGCAGCAACCTTGCGGAGCCATGTGGGCCCCGGTGATGTTCGCATGATGAGTGAATTGCCTTGAGGAATAGACTAATTTCATTAAGAAATGTCAGCACATTTTTTTTCCTCTGCTCACAGTTTTTCCCAAGTTGACGGCAAACCTGTTTACGTAAAGCTGCACGCCGATCGTCAGTGTGTGTTTTTTTTAAAATCTTCCTTCATTTTTTTTTCGCATCGAGAGATTCATTCGATGCCCCGGAGTTAGTACGAGTGACGGCGGCTCAGGCGAGCACGCACGCGATGACACACGTGCGTTTCGGGGACGACCGCGAACGCCGCCTCTCGGCTCAGAACCGATGGGCCTCGCGTCTCGCTGTCGGGGCCGCCGCAGAAAAAAAAACCCGGCCGGGTTTTCGCTCCGCGATCGCCCGCCCCTTCGGAGAGCCGTGGCGCTAATAGACTTTAACGAAACAATAATGACGGCCGAGCTACCGGCCGGCACCTGTGGGACGCGAGAGCGAGCCGTCCCGTTCTCTGGGACGAGCGTTTTAATCCGTTTTTTTGGGGGGGGCGGGGGGGGGCGCTCGCTGATTAAACCCAGCGCGGACCGTTCGCTACGCAGCCAGTGTTTCCCCATGCCCCTACCCCCGTGTCCCGAGCAGGAGATGAAATATGACCTTCGCTCGGCTATTTGTTATTGTGCATTTCAAAAATGAAGACAAGGGTAAATAATTTGCCGGTTTTGTGCTGTCTCCTCCTCACCACTCTGTGATTTATGATTCTGGGGATTTGCATTCCCACAGCTAGTTACGGCGCTGTGGCACCGTGCCAAAGCCTACCTCTTGCTTTGCCCGGTTACTTATTTATCACCTCCGACATGGCCCAGCTTAAAGGGCCGTCTGCCCCGTTCGCCTGCATTTTCTGCACGGCCAATGTCTGCCGTGCGTGCACGCTCACGTTTTTTTCCGCTACGGAAAGCCGCCAATTCCATGGTCACCCGTTTCTAGGCCGCGTCTGATGTTCTCTAATTTGACGGTTTGTTTTCGCTCGGTTCGCTTGGCGCGTCGCCGTGGCGAGATATTTACTCCCTCGCCTTGTATGCAGGAGGTCGTGGGTTCGATCCCGACCCTGACGCCTGTATATTTGGAGTTTGCATGTTCCCCCCGTGGTCGCATAGATTTTCTTCTTGGTCCTCCGGTTTTTACCTCCACATTTAGAAACATGCGTTTTTGGCTGAAATTGCCACGTGATAAGCCACTTCGTTGAGCTACCATTTGAGGCCAGGTCACTTCTGAAAAAGAGCTACATAGCTCGGTGGGCCTTACCTGGGAAAATACAATTTTTTAGCTTTTGACTGACGAGGTGGGCAGCAGATGGCATTGCAGTGAATGCCATCGTTGTGCTGTACTTGAAAGATACAATGTCTGGGCTCCCCACCTTCATCAATGCGTACTCACTAGCATGGCGAAGTCTTGCCATAACAATAGAGAAGCCCCATGATCTGCACAGCGCATGGAGGCCCTCATCCAGCAGTGCGTTGACAAACATAAAATAAGTACAATTGTCATTATTGCTATACTGTAGCGCACTTATTTCAGTAGACTGCCTGCAGGCTATTGAATTACAGAAAATCTTAGCACATCATCCGACTGAGGTTGATAAAATGAGCACCGCTTTTTGTGAAGTTAGCAGTGGCTGTCGTACGCAGTGTAGTCCTCGTCAAAGAAATGTGGAATTTACACCACGAGCACAGGCCCTCCAATGGAGATGATGCCAGGCCCTTGCTTGTTACTCTCGATCTAGATCATTCATCAAAAAAGTGATTGCTCTTTTCTGCACAATTCACAAATTGTCACAAAGTACCAAATACAAATTTCAATTTAGGTCAGAAATGCAGAACAGTCAGTGCGTGTGATTGCCATACTAAATATTTGCATTCCTTGACAAATACTTCCCGGCAGAGTCTGGTCCTGGGGTTTCCTTCCGCCTGTGTCTTAACTAGACTCGCCGCGCGATATGACGATGCCACGATATACGGTTAATCGTGTCATCCGTTTTGCAACTCACCATTACATGACACGGTTATCAATGCTCATTCAATTTTTCCGAAATATTTTATTATTTGACGGAATATTCATTAAAATAACAAACTTTGGCGTTTGAAACAACGTTAGAAACAATTAGAATGTTACCGATAAAAATGCTTTGCACATCATTTTTTCCCCAAAATAATACTGTGGCACGGTAATTATATGATATCACCATCGTGCCCGTCTTAATCAAGACCTCCGATTAGCACGGTTGGCTACGTACGGTGTGAAAGAAGTTGAACATACAAACAAGACATGGGGATTATCCCAGTGTGCCCCATCTCCTCGCCGATACTATCCAAGTTGTGGAACTTCGCCCCGTCTCACCGTGGGATCTCGCCTAATCTCACCGTGGGATCTCAACCCATCTCACCGTGAGATCTCTACCTATCTCACCATGGGATCTCACCCCGTCCCACCGTGAGATCTCGCCCCGTCCCATGGTGAGATCTCACCCCATCTCACCGTGGGATCTCACCCCATCTCACCGTGGGATCTCACCTCATCTCACCGTGGGATCTCACCCCATCTCACCGTGGGATCTCACTCCGTCTCACCGTGGGATCTCACTCCATCTCACCGTGGGATCTCACTCCATCTCACCGTGGGATCTCACTCCATCTCACCGTGGGATCTCACTCCGTCTCCACCGTGGGTTCTCACCTCATCTCACCGTGGGATCTCGCCCAGTCCCATCGTGAGATGTCACCCCGTTTCACCGTGGGATCTCACTCCGTCTCACTGCGCTCCACTCGCAGAAGCAGAGCATCCATGCTGCTTGTGGTGGCGCATTGTCACTCTGCCCTCGTCGTCATTTGCTCTCGCGGTGGTAACGAACAATGCGTAAGGGACCCCTCATAAAATATTCAAACGACGGTGTTATCATAATAACAATCGGAATCTTTATTTATCCTGGAGGAATCTGGTGAGCTATGAAGCTTTTTTCACAGCTGTTCAGTAGGGGCAGGTCAGAAAGTTACAACAACTAAAAATACAAACAACAATCGGAGTGAAAAGTATAAGAAAGGAAAGCAAATCACGAAAAAAAGAATAGATAAAATAGACAAGTTCAAATTGCATAAGGCAGTAAAACAACGGCAAGAGCAGTCCCAGACGAGAGCAAGACAACACACAGTCCCTCAATAAAATGGCACATTAAAATTGAACTATCGATACACGGGTATGTATGAAAGTTCACAAACCACATGTGCAAACCCAAGTTGTATCCACACTCGCAAGGTTCCAGGGCGAGCGTGAAATCGCTCGGCGCTAAATAGGGTTACGGTCACCGCCGCACGATGTCATTCGGAGCCCACTCAACTCGGGCAGGCCTCCTCCCAATGCCCCATCTCACGGTGCTGCCAGTGCCGTAACTTTTTGCCGGCGTTGTCCCCTTGCCGGAGATAATTCGGATAGCGTGGTTGCCGGGGACCCAGCCCCAGTGGGTGGCACGGCTTTTTTTTTTGCCCCGGCGATTTCCCCGGGTGGATGTTCCTCCGGGGTCCGTTGCCGTTCCTTCGCTCCGTGCCTCATTAGGCTTCGGCAGGACTGTCCAGATGTAATTAAGGTGGCGGTGGTGGCAACTGTGGTGGCGGTGGTGGCGGTGGTCGTGGTGGTGGCGGTGGTGGCAGGTTTTCTCGGGAAGTATCGCGAGTTCAACTGCACTGAACGAGCAGGGCCTCTAATGAGATGATCCACGTGACCGGACGCATCCCCAAGATGGCACCGCTTAAGTCAGTCAAACTCCTTGTGTCAGCTCTTGCTAAGCCTCGAAGTGCTTCAATAATTGTAAAGGAAGGTCAACGTTCGCTTGATTGTTGGAATTTTTTGTTTGTTTAAATCACGCTCATATCTTGTTGCGCGTTCACCTTCCAATATCGCGATGGCAGAAAGAAAATTCCATCCCGTCGACGAAAATGCGCGCTGATCTACGCCTTTTTAGATTTTTGACAGCGTGAGGCTTTTTCTTTTTGAGATGCCACGTTTGTTGAGGCTGTGGGAGAAAGAGAAGGGGAAGGGGGGGGGGGGGCACGAGCAGCCGAGGTCACACAGGCCTCGGCGCGCGAGCAGCGCTTGTCGCCAGCCAGCGCCGATGAGCCTAAAAATAATCTTCCACCGTCGTTAACAAATGGCACTTTGTTACCGAAGAGTGTAAAATAACGTCATGTATTGGACAGTTGGTTTTCTTCATAGCGGAGGAGAAAGGCTGACGATTTGGATTCAGTCAGGGGACGATTTCAATAATGCGATGCCCTGCAGACGATGCAAACAATACAATTACCATTCGCATAACGTCCGAGTGTAAATTATTATAATAATTACGTCTCTGGATCGTGAGAGGTGGCGCCTTGGGGAGTTGGGCGTTCATTCAGCAGCGGATCGACCATGGACGATCGTGACGATGAATTAGAAATAATGCAGGGGTTTTGTTACTCTTGTCGCTGAGACGAAAGAAAGCCATCGATGTTTTGGCGATCGGCGTTTCTTCAGAAGATCGCCCTTTTGAGAAGAATTCTGAAATGTGAAGGGCGTCTTCCAAGAATAGCCGGTCGCCCTAAAGAAAGCCAATTGACAGCAGCAGCAGCGACAGCAGCGAGATCTATATTTTCCTCTCAATGGCAGGGGGGGGGGAAAGGGATTTTATTTTTAATCGACCTATGATGAATTGTTTGAGCTCACTGAAGCGGCTACGCCGCATAATGATGATGATGATAACAATACTAGCCGTGCGTTTGTGCACTTGGACAATGAAGAGGGCGTTTTACATCTCCAACCGGAGCCGATGAAACGTGGACGCGCGTCGTCACCCAGCGCAGCGTGCGGACGTTTGAGCGTGGAGAGTAAAACCAAAGGGTGAAGGCGCAGCCCTGCAATTGCTTGCACCCGCCACCGCTGGCGGAAGGGGCCTCCACTAGAGGGAGCTCGAGAGAATACTCTCCTTGAAGAGCGCACCTCCGATTGGCATGGTTGGGCTACGTACGGCGCGAAAGAAGTTCAACCTACGTACGTACCGGGCCTTCTCTTTACACGCTGAGGAGGCACATTCCTTGAAGACGTTTATGCTGCCAGGTGAACAGAGGTGGCGGGGTGGGATTTAAGATACTGAAACAAAAGTCGGGCTAAAAGTGAAGTGACGCTTGCAATGGGTTTGCCCATTATTTGAACCTTCCAATGGCCCTGATAATGCTGCTACTTGCTGCTTCGCATACGTCACATGACCTACAACATTTGACGAAACAACATGGAAGCGTCTGTTTCGACGGGCGCACTCCGAGCCACCCTTAATGTTGAAATTCCACTCTGGGTGAAATTTCAACATTACCAGGGTCAAAGGCCATCCCTCCACCACAGTGGTTCTAATGTTATCCACCTCACAGCAACTCGAAATTTTGCTGGAGCCTGATCTCACGACCTGGCACGCGATGGGGTTCAAGCACTCACTCTGATAGAGCTGGTCCACCACTCGGCCGGGCAGTACGCAGAGAAACGCCACCAGCGGGTCGCGTAACCTTCGCCAGCAAAGGCTCCGCGACCTGCACCACTGCGTAGGGTTCTCGCGGTCACGCTGCACAACTCTCCCGATCTGTTTCCGTTTCGTACCGCGTGTTGTCTGTCAGATGCGATGTCCGACGTTCCGGTCCACGTGCTTTGGCGGCGTTTTTTTCCCTTTCTTTCTATTCATCTTCTTCGGTTCTTTTCTCCACTTCTTAATATCAGCCTGAAGGCGCGGGCCGCAAACGCGGCGGGGAGCGCGGAACGGCAGCCTCTGAGTGTCCACTCTCGTTTATTCCTGCGACGTCCACGATTTTACGGCTCGCGGAATTGAAGCGTCTCTTTAATCATTCGTCTCTTTAATTCCGCACACGGACGCTTGCTTAGACCGGGGATTTTTTTTTTAGGCCGGCCAATAGCAGGTGAACATCACCACCTCCCCATCAAATCCTCCCTCCCTTCCCAAGCCATTTCACTCTTCTCTCTCTCTAACACCAGCCCCTCCACCCCCCCACAAAGCGTGACTGCTGCCCGCCCCACGCACACCGCTGGGGAGCGGCGGATGTTGCGAGGGGTGGCGGCGGCTATAGCTGTGCCGTTTATAAATTGCTGCCGGGTTTCTCGGCTGTGCGCGGGCTCAGCCCCGTTTGTGCTTGGGCATCAATGCGGCCCTAATGCCGCCGAGGTGACTGGCACGAGAAGAGGAGAGCGAGCGAGCGTGCGTGCGTGTGTGGCGTGACACTAAGGCTTACTGACAGCGGTGGGAAGCATCCGTTTTGAGGCTCGCCGAGCGCTCGCTCTAAAAAGGCAGCCAAGCCTGACACATCGCGCATTTACGACTCACCAGCCCGTGTTCACGCACGCGCGCGTGCATTTGTGCGCTTATTAATATATATATTTATTTTGTCCCCAGCCAGCGGTTTTATTTATTTACTTGCATTCTTCGCCATTTTGTTTTCAACAATTGCTGGGGCCATTTATAGGCAATCCACTTTAGTATTCACAGGGAGGGGAGGGGAGGGAGCGTGGTGGATGGGGGGCGGGGCGGGGGGTGAGAGAGAGCACGAGCGGGAACAAGTGGGAGAGCGTGGAGGAGCGCGCGCGCGCGTGCGTGCGTGCGTGCGTGTGCATGCGCGCGCCTCGTTTGCACTTTTGCGCGCGTGCCGCCGCCGCGGCCGCTCGTCGCCGCTGTCACGCGCGATGCCGTCGCGCAGCCCTCTTCCTCTCCGGCTCCCCGCGCACGGCGCCACGCGTGGGCCGCATGCTTTATTGCAACAATTGGACCTCGTGAACCAATTATCCGCGCTGCGCCTGGCGCGGCCCCTCCCTCGCTCCCTCCCTGTTTGTTTTCCCAGCGTCCATCCCCTCCCACCGCCACCTCCTCTCTCTCCACACGAAACTGCACCCCCCCCCCCCACATCAAACACGCCAAAGTGATGCTTAAATAAACCGTGCATATGAAGGGAGGGCCGTTGATGGTTATTTGCGTCCTTGCAGCGGCGCTCGCCGGGCGCCGTTGAGAAAGCTTTCGGTGTGAACCTGCACGCGGGCGCACGGGGAAATGGGCTTGAAGAGGGCGGCAGTGGTTGCCAGTGGCGGTTGTGGTGATGTAGAACGAGGGGCGATATTGGCAGCTTTGGAGTGGGCGGTGGGGCGGGCACGGTGGGTGGGTGGGGCCCTAGCACCATGGAGAGCGGCGTCCGCTTGCCGCGAATGTTAACGACACCGAACAAATGTAGAATATTAAAGCGAGAGGGCCTTGAGTTTTTAAAATCCTTTCATTATTGCCTCTGCCGCTCTGGTTTTGCACGCTTCCTTCAAGCACCGCGGTGGCAGATTTGTTCCAGTGTTGAGCAAATAGCAAAGGCGCTCTTCACGGGGAGTGGCGGTAATGACGGAGCCTCACCGGGCCCTGGAACCCTGCACTCAAAGCCCCGGTCGTTGTGCGCAAAAGTGTTATTATGTTTTTGGGTTAAAGTGGAAACAAATCAAGTGAAACCTCGCAGCCTAAAGTAATTCTGTTTGTGTTTTGGTAACGATTGAAACACGTCAACCATAGCCTGAGTTTTGCATTTTGTGGGAATTGCATTTTTTCTTCCATTTTTTTACCTCCTCTTCCTCGGCTTCGCCCTTTAATCCACGGAGAGTGAGAAACGAAATACGGAACGGTGAATTTTTGATTTCTTAGGTTCGTGTGAGCAATGCCAAACGGCATTACTGCGCGAGCAAAATGTATCGCTTTGCTGCCAAGATAGACACATATCTGTTCGTCATTTAAACGTGAGCGACAATTTTTCCGGACAAAATTTCCTGTAAACGATATTGTAAAATAAATCAATAATATGTTAATTGATGTGCTATTGTCACATTTTAACAAATGATTTAGTGAAGCTGCTGCATTGGCAGTGGTGCACAAGCACAATGACCAAAACAACTCAACGCATTCGTCAATAGCACTACCTTGTGACTCATGTGCAATGAAAAGGGCCGTTGCCCGAAACGTTGGCAATCATATATTTTTTTACATTTAAGGCCACAGTGTCGAATGTAGTTGTGAGCAGCAAAGTTGTTTAAAAAACATTTTTTGTCTTGCTTTAGCTAATTATTTTAACAATACAAATGAACGCAAGGGAGTTTGTTTAATCGCTTAGAGAAAAATAACATCGTATCCATCAGCCTACGATCCTAGAAGCCTTCTTGCAGGTGAATTAGTGTTAACAGTTAAGGTGATTGAACAATGCAACCATTGTACCCGGTTCAACTTCATTCAGTCTCATCAGCAAAGTGTGGCCAGTTACACTAGTGCTATTAGGCGTCTTAATGATGTATACGCTGGAGCCTACAACTAACATTGCACTGAAGCTCAACAGGCTTTGAGCCTGCTTAGGAATTGGATGGAACACTCTCTGGTGTGGTCGGCTTGGGCTGTGAGGTGGCTAGTAGGTGGCAGTACAACACTGGATTCTTGAATCTATTTCTGCAGAACTTTACGTATTACGCTACTCGTATGCATCGGCTTTCTCTGGATATTCCGGATTCTTCCACACTCGAAGCCAAACACTCAGTAATGTAATGAGCCATACATCTGAATGTGAGTGGGACAACCTTCAAACCAGGGTCCTGAGACTTGAGCAAAAATCTTCGTTGCATAAATGTTATGATCCATGCATGAACAGCAAGATCAGTGGAGAGCAAGGTGGTGCTAGCGGTCACGTGACAGCGGAGAGAGACACGTGGCTTCTGGGAGCCGCGATCGCGTTCCCGTCCACACGTTGAGCACATGGTGGGCTCTTCCATACGATCCTCCACTTTTGGGCGATTGGGTTTGTTTTGTTAAATGCGATCGGATCAGGGCAGTCAGTTGCGGGTGCGGCGGTCGTGCAAAGGGAATGTTTGTTGCCTGCATCCGAACCTCCGATTAGCACGGTTGGGTACGTGCAGTGTGAAAGAAGTTCAACGTACAATGCTTACGTGCATATTCCCGCGCACAAACCCAACCGGGGGGCAAATGCACGGGGACAATTTGTTTTCTAATACTCCCCGTTATGGGCCGCGTTTAATTTACTTACGTGTTATTTTGTTTTTGCTTACTTACTTAATCGTCGCACACCTTGCACTGTACGTTTTGTCTTGAACCTTTGATGACACGCGTATATATATATTGACCAAACTCGGCTGCCAGCATGCCGATGGGCGTTTGCCGTGGCCCAAAGTCTGTAAAGTGATACCCCGCTTAATGACTGGCTGCCGGGTTCGTTAGAGAATGCATCGCAAGCAAAGTGGCTACTGCCAACCGAAGTCGTTACATCGACGCAAGGACCCGAGCGGGCGCGGGGGCCGCTTGCGTCCGACTCTCGCCCCCCCACCCTCTCCCCCACACACGCACACACACGCCGCTTTCCATTGCGGGAAGAGGTCACGCGATACGGTGAGCGCGGTTGGCTCGAGTTACGATCCCCCTCCGTCCGGTCTCGCCGGCCAGGTCGATAAGACACGGGCGCGGTGTGTCTCGTTGGGGAGATTTACGTCGGGACAGAGGGCGCGTGTAAGAGGTGTGGACGCAGAGGTGTGGGGGCAGGGATTTTTGGGACCGGGTTTTGTGGGTTTCACTTTAGACGACCACATTGGGAATCATCAAAAGCTGAAACAAACCTGCACTGTTCACTGGTATTGACCGTAAATACCGATGCTGAAACGTTACCTGGAAAACTACTCTCCGTTGAGATTATACGTAGCAAACATCGCCCCCTGACTATGACAGGCTTGGCAGGAGCCTCTTGAAAAAGAGTCTTGAGGCTCAGTGAGGCTTCCCTGAGTAAACAGGTTAAATGAGAATCAAAATAATGCTAATACTAATCAAATGTACCTCACACTGTATCTGTACATATTACCAAATGAATGAATTACTGACCAGCGCGATGAATTCTGATTACACTGATCAACACACGTTTTCTGGCATAAGGTATTCCAACGGCTTTAAAGTAATATTTGGGTGCTGATTCCAAATCTGGCATCAGTTTTTGTCTATCATATCAGGTTTTTGAGATATCAAATATTGCATTTTCAATAAAAACTGCAGAAGAAAAATATTAAATAAATGTGGATATCTACATAAAATGATATTATAAACACACTATCCTAAAAATACAGCACCATATTTTAACACTAAAGCAGTCACTGACTCGCAACAACTTGCAATCATAAGTGACAGAGTTAATTTCGGGTAAAATCAATGAAAATGGGGTATGCCGATAGCATAAAAATTAGATGTGATAGAGCAAATCTGAGATCAGATTTGGAATCAGCACCCTGAAATTAGTCTAAAACAGCTGCAAAAGTCCAGGCCAGAAAAAAAATGTGTTATAGACCCCCATGAATGACGTGGCTTGGCTTGGGGGAGGCCTTCATCCAGCGGTGCATTGACAGGGCTGTAAATCTCTTTAATATTTATTCAACTTTCATTGGGTGCTACGTAGCCGGACAGTGCTGGCTACGCTGCTGCACGTGTCAGCCTCGAACCCATCACTGTGGAGGCAGCAGCCAGGGTTGGTGGATCAGCACACAGATGTTGTGAGACTCCCATCCCTTGGGCGTCGAGGTGCCCGCCTTACCCTGACTCACCAGGAGAAGGCAGCACAGCAAGTGGACTAATCGCCACCTCTCTCCATCTGTACGGCGATAGCGTGTTTCCCCCTTTGCACGTGCGTGGGTTTTCTCCAGGTGGTCCGGTTTCCTCCCACTTTTAGAATAATAATAACCAACAATAAAACGTCTTTCAAATAAAACAAAACTCAACGTAGCAGCAGCAGGACCATCTTGAGAATGGGTCATTCGACTCAGTGTGGCTCTCCTGGATAAAGAAGCAATGTATTAACATTATTATAATTATAATTTTATAACGTGTCGTTAATTTCAAAGGCTGCATCTGACCCTGCAACACCGTCCAGGAGAAGCTGCACGCGGGAGGCAGCATGGAAGCGGACTCGTTGGCCCGTACGAGTGAATTGAATGCACTCCGGTAATGGCATTGTCTCGGTGTAGTTAAGAACATGTTATTTGATGTCAAATAAATATACATAATTTAACGTTTCTTGAAATTGTGTCCCCGTAGTAGTTAAAAGAGTGGTTTCTTTAAAAATTCATACTTTGATCAATATGGTTAAATTTTTAATACCGTTACTGCTTGCATAGGGCCTCGGCTCTTAGGTATTGTGCACTTACGATTGTAATTTGTTATCTTTGTTTGAAAGTGGGGAAAAAAAGGATCACATCGCGGGCCCCATTTGATATATCAGCAAAGCGAATATAATTATTTTTTCACGAAGCCTTCATGTTTTAACGCTCAAAGGCAAAAACACGTGCGCTTGAACCTACACGCACACATTGTGTTTAATTTACCACGTGGCGCTGCAAAAGTAGAAAAACCCGAGTTAGATTTCTACCCGTGGCCAATATCATTGGCGAATATATGGGTACCTGGTGCAGTGTTTAAACATCACCACTGGCGAGAAAAGGCGGCCGGTTCTGGTGTTCGCCACGACACCACCACCACCAGGTGTGCTGCGTTGGCCTTTGTCGGTGCTCGCTAACAGCACTTGCCCCTACAGTCTGTCAAGGCTGTACGGGGAAACGTTGTCTCTGCTAAGTTCACGAATCGGATGATCCAGACAGATGGTTCAGCTGTAATAGCGAGCAGCAGCCAATCAGAAGGTCGCGAGTTCAAATCCTGGTCGGTGCTTGACTCAGCCCATCATGCTCTCGGGTGAGGGTCGATAAAATAGTACCACTTTGGGGAAAAGTCAACGCCGGTTGTTCTAAGGAGAGACTCACCCCTGGCCGCAGCAATAGGGTATTCCCGCCACTGGCTCAGGTTTCTATACGGGAGAGGGGCGTCAACTCAATACTCATTTGAGCGGGAAATCACTGTGACTGTGAACGTCTGTTGGCCATAGGCCAGGTCGCTGTGTCCGTTGCCCTCGTGGTAGTGCGGCGGTCACGGCTCGCTGCGCGCTCCCCCCGTGCGGCGTGGAGATTTTCCCCTCCACCGGAAAGCCGTGTTGGCTTCGGCAGGCAGCCGTACCAAGAGGCCCGTCAAAATTTGTTTTAAAAAATTGGAAAGGGCACAGCTGTCGTCGGGGAGACGCGGGGGGGGGGGGGGGGGGGGTGGGGTGGGGGGGGCTGCCCCCCATCGCCGGTTGCCCCCTCACCATCACAAACGGCTCCCCCCCCCCCCCCCGAGGAGAGAAGCCCTGCGGCCGTCACGACGGCTTCTTATTAAATGTGGCCGGGGAGAGTCGTAAAGAAGCGTCAAATATACGGCGCGAGCCTCTTGCGCTGCTGCAAACCGGCCACGGTCGGGGGGGGGCGGGGTGCGGGGGGGGGCTTTGGGGGGGGGGGTGGTGTGGTTGGGGGTTGGACGCGATGCTTCTCAATGGATCGACAGGCACCGCGCATCGTGAGAGGTGGACGTGGCGCTCCTCTGCTGTGCGCCGTACATATTCCTCCGGGTGCGCTAAGGAATGCTAATGTGGTGCCGTTGAAGGATGGCACGGCCTGCTCACAGGGCCGTGCGGCGCGAGCCCTCTAAAATTGGAAATGCGATGAAATTGGCGTTGGCTTTTTTTGGGGGGGGGGGGGGGGGGAGTAATTGTGATGAAGCGTTGAGGATAAGGCCCTCTGGGTTCACGTGGGTGGCTGTGTGTGGGGTTCATGTGGGTGGCTGTGTGTGGGGTTCATGTGGGTGGCTGTGTGTGGGGTGTGGGTGGCTGTGTGTGTGGGGTGTGGGTGGCTGTGTGTGTGGGGTTCATGTGAGTGGCTGTGTGTGGGGTACATGTGGGTTGCTGTGTGTGGGGTTCATGTGGGTGGCTGTGTGTGGGGTTCATGTGAGTGGCTGTGTGTGGGGTACATGTGGGTTGCTGTGTGTGGGGTTCACGTGAGTGGCTGTGTGTGGTGTTCATGTGGGTGGCTGTGTGTGTGGGGTTCATGTGGGTGTCTGTGTGTGTGGGGTACATGTGGGTGGCTGTGTGTGGGGTACATGTGGGTGGCTGTGTGTGGGGTTCACGTGGGTGGCTGTGTGTGGTATTCATGTGGGTGGCTATGTGTGTGGGGTACATGTGAGTGGCTGTGTGTGGGGTTCACGTGAGTGGCTATGTGTGGGGTTCACGTGAGTGGCTGTGTGTGGTGTTCATGTGGGTGGCTGTGTGTGCGGGGTTCATGTGGGTGGCTGTGTGTCGAGTTCATGTGGGTGGCTGTGTGTGGGGTTCATGTGGGTGGCTGTGTGTGGGGTTCATGTGGGTGGCTGTGTGTGTGGGGTTCATGTGAGTGGCTGTGTGTGGGGTTCATGTGGGTGGCTGTGTGTGGGGTTCATGTGGGTGGCTGTGTGTGGGGTTCATGTGGGTGGCTGTGTGTGGGGTTCATGTGGGTGGCTGTGTGTGTGGTTCATGTGGGTGGCTGTGTGTGTGGGGTTCATGTGGGTGGCTGTGTGTGTGGTTCATGTGGGTGGCTGTGTGTGTAGTTCATTTGGGTGGCTGTGTGTGGGGTTCATGTGGGTGGCTGTGTGTGGGGTTCATGTGGGTGGCTGTGTGTGTGGTTCATGTGGGTGGCTGTGTGTGTGGTTCATGTGGGTGGCTGTGTGTGTGGGGTTCACGTGGGTGGCTGTGTGTGGGGTTCATGTGGGTGGCTGTGTGTGGGGTTCATGTGAGTGGCTGTGTGTGTGGTTCATGTGGGTGGCTGTGTGTGTGGGGTTCATGTGGGTGGCTGTGTGTGGGGTTCATGTGGGTGGCTGTGTGTGTGGGGTTCACGTGGGTGGCTGTGTGTGGGGTTCATGTGGGTGGCTGTGTGTGTGGTGTTCATGTGGGTGGCTGTGTGTGGTGTTCATGTGGGTGGCTGTGTGTGGGGTTCATATGGGTGGCTGTGTGTGGGGACTGTGGGTTCATGTGGGTGGCTGTGTGTGTGGCCTGTGGGTTCACGTGGGTGGCTGTGTGTGTGGGGTTCACGTGGGTGGCTGTGTGTGTGTGGGGTGTGTGTGGCCTGTGGGTTCATGTGGGTGGCTGTGTGTGTGTGAGGTTCATGTGGGTGGCTGTGTGTGTGGGGTTCATGTGGGTGGCTGTCTGTGTGTGGGGTTCATGTGGGTGGCTGTGTGTGTGGGCTGCGAGATTACGTGGGAAGCTGTGTGTGTGGGCTGTAGGTTCCAGTGGGTGGCTATATGTGAAACGGCTGCAGCTGCAAGTATTAGGCACCTATTATGGACTGCTCTGTCAGCGTTATTGGAACAGGAGAAGCAGCTGGAGCAAGAGGGTGGAGTCCCCGGCCAGTTGAACACCTTAATCATCCGTCATCACTGCGAATCGCTCTCCGCTGTGTGATCCGCGTCATCGAGCAGTCGGAGGGTTGCCACCTCTGAGGTGCAACAAAACGGGACGTATCACGGGAAGAAGAATATCTCACAATACCAGAAGAGGGGAGAACTGCACGTGAATTCCATTGCCTCGGGTCGTGCTTTATTCTGATGCGTAAATGAAAAAGGACTTATAATGTCCTGGAAAACAATAGCAAGATATTCAAAGGATGGCTATCCGAAAGAAAAAAAACCGGACAGGTGGCAACTCTCCGGATAGTTCTCCTGGACCCCTTTGTCTGCTTGTCGCAGCTGGCTGAGAGTGAGGCTGTTTCACCTTCGGTGGCTGCTGCTGTGTCGCTGTGTAGCTTCCACAGAGCCGTGTCAGTAGGTGAGATCATCACTTCATTCCTTTACCATTGCCATGAACACGGCGCTCGGGCAAAGTTGGGTTTGCCGGATAGATGGGCGTAGAGTTGTGTGTGCCGAGGAAAAAATTGCGTCTGTTGAGGGAATGCTTGCTCACTCAATTACTCACGCACCCATCTCACTTACTCACGAACCCAGCCATCATCTTACTTGCTCGCTCCTTCACCCACCAACCCACCCTCCAACTCATGCACCCACCTATTCCTTGAGTACTCACTCGCTCACTTATTTGCTCACCTACTTACTCGCTCACATATCACGTCACCCACACACCACTCGTGTGTTTGTTTACTCACTCGCTCACTTAACAAGACGTCTATTCTCTAATTCATTTCCTACTCTCTCACCACGCACTCTCAGTAACTCACGCGTGAGTTCATTCCCTTTGAGTACTCGCTCACTCCACTCACCTGCCACCAATTCACCCACCCACCCACCCGTTCATCCACCCGCCCACCCACTCACTCACACACTCGACCACTCACTTATTTGCTCACTCACGGACGCACCGCCCAACTCGCTCGCTCGCTCACCGCGCCACCGCGGACCAATGTCACGCGCGTGGCTGCATTACGGGGCTCGCAGCTGACTCAGAGGTTTCGTCTCGCGAGTGGTCGCCTCTCTATTAATTAGAGCACCTGCTCCGAATGGGGGGCCTCCAGCCTTGACCCCCGCTTGGCGAATGCATCTGGGGGCCTTCACATTTCCCCTTGGCTGTGAAATAATATCGGCCCGACGGTAAATGGAAGTCCCAGTTAATTGAGGACATTTCGCTGAGTCATACCTTGCCGCATTGAAACGGAGAAGCTGGAAACGGGAAGGTGCGGGGTTGGTGAAACTGCGGGGGCGTCTGCCCACGCACGCACACACACAGTCTGATTCATGTTCTGGCTTGGGGGTTGCCACCCGTCCTGGATTTACCAGGATTGTCCGTCCTCGTGTTTGAGGCAGCTGCTGCTCTGGTAAATCTGTAACTCTTCCCGGCACGTGAAAGTCCCGGTTTTCGTCAGTTTCCACAGTCATCACAAGAACACTACAACAGTACGAACGGCAATGTATTCCGGGTACTGTGAGAAATTCTTATTGCCTCGATACGTCCTGTTATTACTTTGCATTATACCTCAGAGGATGTTAAACCCTTATTGTGGTAGATGTTCCTCCCCGTCTTGATGGCTCGTCAAACCGCGGCGACGTCTTCACATCACGAGCGACGGGGGGCGAGTCGGCAACTCCGTCTTGTAAACATTCGAATCTGGGCTCCCCCCCCCCGCCCCTCCACCCCACTCCCCCCCCCCCGCCTCCCCTCCCCCCCACACTCCCCCCCGCCTCCCCTCTCCCCACACTCCCCCCCGCCTCCCCTCCCCCCACACTCCCCCCCTCCTCCCCTCCCCCGCCCCTCCCCCCCTTGGCGCAGAAGCAGAGATGCTCGCTGTCCGTATTTGGTGCTCCCTCTCATTACTCCGCGCATCGCGATCTTGGTGGCGCTCTTGAGTGGCGCGCGCGTGCGGGCAGTGCGCGCGCGTGGGCACGCTGGGGGGGGGGGGGGATCTCGGGCTTGCGATCATTTCATCGTCGCCCACCCGCAGTGTTCAGCGGGTTTTACCAAAAGTAATTCTTCAGAAGATCAAATGGGCATCTGTTAACCATTTAGCGCGAGCGAGTGTGCACCCGAGCGCCTTGAGCGGCGGACCGCGACGCTCTCGCACTGGCCGTAGTAATTAAATTAAAAACACACACACACAATACAACGCTATTATTCAATTAAACTTGGGGACTGCAACGCATTGGCGCGGATCCGCTGAAGGACGCGCCGATTCCTCCCCCTCGGCCTATCCGCGCTTGCCACAATTCATCCGGAGCTCGCGGCTTAAACCACGATGGGGTTGGGGGGGGGGTGAGGCTTGCCCTCGCCGCTGTCGGGACATGTTGTCATGCACATTTAAATCTGCCTTTAATTAAGACAAAGCGGGCCGTAATTAATTGGGCGTGCGTGTGTGTGTGTCGCGGTGGAAGCCGGTCGGCGGATGGCTGGCTCGCAAGTGGGGTTGACGGCTGGCACAGAGACGGAGCTATGAGTTGCATGGTGCAACCGACGTACGAATTGACGTGCCTGCAGATGGAGTTCCTCCTGTATTGTTGCAGTACAGCAAGTCGGCTTGACGGCTGGCACAGAGATGGAGCTTTGAGTTGCCTATAAATAGAGTTCCTACATTATGCAGTACAGCTCGTAGGTTTTGGGTTTTGGGTTTGTCTTTTCAGCATTTGCATAATATGTCCTCGCTGCTGAGTGTTCTCCTGCCTCTTGGATTTCCTCCCACACAGAGCAGAAATACTCAACACTATTGTCTTAATATTTTAAGCCAGACTTCATAAACAGAACATTTTATCGATACCCGCGAACGCAGCTGACGCATTTTTACAAAGGGTTTTTTTTATTTCCAAGAATATGTGAATGTTTTTAAGTAAAAAAAATGAAAATAATTCTTCGCCCTTGTTAATTCGGGTCAAATTCGTTAAAATGGCTCACAAGGGCTGGGTATAATGATGATTTTGATCATGATCCAATGCGACTATTGTAAGTAATTTCAGTATATTTCAGGGATATACTTTCCACCTGCTCTGTCCTGGCTGGCGACCCAGAAAATGATTTCTCTCCCGGCACACCACATCGTCCACAACGCCTCTCGCTATGTCAGTGCCTACTGCTAAGTCACCTTGCCACCCGCTCTAGTCTGCCAGAGACCCGGAAAATACTGGGAGATAAATTAAGCCCCCCCTATTATTATTATTATTTACCTTGCTTTGGCTTTCATTTGCTGCCTTATGTTATTGTACCTTCTGGGAGCTCCCCCATCACTGAGCACTGAGCTCCGTTATTAGGCGAGAGGCAGCCGCCGCGGAGTTTCGACTTCGACACGCTCCCGCGACCCAGATGCTTCCGCGAAGACGGTGTTTTATGGGTCCCCCCAGGCAGCGCTTAATTCCTCACTCAATGTGTTCCGGGCCGCCGGTGAGCGACTGGCGCAAGCGGCACGTGACGAGGAGTGGCCACAGCCGTTGCGAGAGGTAAACCAACTAACTTACTATTTTAAATTTTACCAGGTAAGGCCCACTGAGCTGTACCGCGATTTTTTTTTTGTCAGAAGCGACCTGGCCATCACAAATGATGGCCCAACGAAGTGGCTTATCGTCACGTGCAAAGTTGTCGCGGCCAAGTACTCTAAACGCACGTTGATGATAAATGTAAAAAAGACGGAGAACGTGCAAACTCCAAATATACAGCAGGCGTCAGGGCCGGGCTTGAACCCACGACCTCCTGTATACGAGACGAAGCAGTTAACATCTTGCCACCGTAAACATCTCGCCAACACATGATGGATGTGGTGTGCCCGGGTGTGGTTTACGGCCAGAACAGTCCGGGCTAAAGTTAAGGTCCCCCAACCCAACAACCCCTGACATAATCATGAACGCGTCCAGACCCCAGGCAACTAAAGCCAACCATAGACTTGGACAAGCCACCGCATCGTGTATTGAGGAGGCCTTCATCCAGCAGTAGATGGATCATGGCTGATGATGGTCACCCCTGTCAACCCACGTGGGTTCAGAGTGGAGTGGTGCTGTCGCTTCGCCCCGTATTGTAAATACAGGGGCATTGAAGCAACATCATTGTATTAACATTACAGCACGTTTTTTTTCTTCCCAAAGACAAAATAAAGCAATACAATATGAAACAAATTAAAGCAAGCAACAAGAGAAAGATATAACGGATCCAACATTGGACCCAATGCAGTAAAGCACGTGCCATTATTTTCCCAGGAAGGCCGACTCAGCACTCGTTGGCCAAGTTAATTAGGAGGAACTCTTTCTTTAATCCCCGCCTGTGGATCACTCTTTGCACCTTGGCAGCAGCATTAGGTGGCTGCCCTGTGCATCTGGGTCAACCCTCTGCCTGGCATAGCCGGCACGAGCACCAGCTGTTGCTGCTGTGCGCCGTGGGGAGTGGTGGTGCAGTGGTTTGCACACAGACCCCGAAGCAGCTTAGTACCCCGAAGAAGAAGAAGACACTCAAGGGGCTCAAATATCGTAGAATCTTTACGGGTGGACCAAATATCCGCTGTAATTCAAATTCCCAATCAACATTAAAACGTGAATATCGCATCTCTCCCTCCCGATCTTGTAACTCTCTTCTCCCGCCTCGACGCATATTTTGTCGACATCTCTCTCAGCAGCGCTGCAGCACTGCCTCTTGTCCACGTCGCTTCTGTCGGCCCACGAGGAGTTTATGAATCGGAAGAGGGGTTCTTGCGCCACCACTGGTGTTCGCGAACTGCCCCCTCCCCTTGTACCCGGCTGCTCGGGGTCAACCCCCCGGTCATGACTAACGTCAGTGGCGAGCGGAATCAGAAAACAGGGTCCCGGGCCTCTCTTAGGTCGACTCAGCCGTAATCGAGTGCATGGTGCAGTGAGTGAAAAAGCAGTGACGTTGGGGAGACAAAGGTTTGCCAGGCACGCTGATGGTCACATCCTCCCTTCTTGTGCGCCATTCTGCCCTTAATGTGCGCTCGCTAACAGCACCGACATCCATAGTCTCTTGAGGCCGCATGCCATGTGTTTGTCAGATCACTTTTAGTTATTGCAGACCGGTCTATTACTTTTTATAATTACTTCCATTCGCGAAAATAATAATTCTAAACGATTCCAATAATCAAACAAAATAATTAGGGGCGAGGGGGGGTTAGTGTCCGTGACTTGGGCAAATGTGAGAACAGCAGCAGCAGGAGCAGCCAGTGTACAGCGATTATAGAATCGGAATCAGAATATTGTATTTATCCTGGAGGAATCCGATGAGCTGTAAAGCTCTTATTCACTATTCACAGATATCCGGACAGTCGGGGCACGGGGGTCAGATCGTTACTACCGCAACAACGACACGGTACAAAAAAACACGACCGTGGTGCAACGTACATGAAAAGGTAAACAAATCAACCAAACACAAACAAACGCAACAAAACCATCCCCATCCTCACAGCGACGAGACCACGTTTCATGGCAGGAGCACACCGTGGGGGGGGGGGGGCGCGCGTCCACGCCGCGCCCCCCGTGAACCTCCTCGCAATCAGCGACCGGACGCCGATTTGCGAAGTCGCCCATCGCGAATCCCCCGCGTGCCCCCCCCTTGCCCCCACCCCTCCTCTCCCCCACCCCCCCCCACCACACCCCCCCCCCCACCGCCGCGTTTGCGGTTGCTGCGCTGGTGCCAGCCCGAGGAGGAGGAGGGGACGGTGGGGGGGTGGGGGGGGGCAAAATGAGAGCACCAACAAGAACAACGACGACACCTCAAGCGTTCCCAGGGTCACGGCGGATACCGGGGATTGTCCGTGACCTTTGAGGTGGTGGCAGGGGGGAAGGGGGGGCACGGGGGGGGGCAGCCGAGGGCAGATTGAAGTCGGCCGGCGCTGGGAGCCGAGAAACCGGCGCCGCGCTGCCACGACCACCACGACCACCGCGACGGAAGTTCCCGTCGGGCTCCCTGCTGCCACGTTTGTTCGTGCGACTCGTTACATATTCATTGTTTGAAAGCGACGGAGGCTGTAACCTCCCTCCCCCACCACCCATCACCACCCTTCGCCTCGCCTCGCTCGATTCGCGGTGATTAATTTCGTTTTTCTGATTGCGCAGATCGAGAGCTCGCAGCAGCAGCAGGTTTAATCCCTGCGAGGGTTGACCCCGGCGAGTCCGTCCTGTCGCATATCCAATCGCCTCCGCCGGGATTTTTTTCCCTCCCCCTTCTTCTTCTTCTTCCCGTGACCTTTAGCACCCGGTGTGTGCTTCCAATCAATTGGAAAAGCAGCTCTGATAGGTTTACACTAATCTATGCCACGTGCGCGGGGTGGATATAAGAAGGAAAAATAAGACGGGCGCGCTGTTAAATAAAAGATGCCACGGTGGGCCGCGGTGATTTCGCCACGGTCGGGGGTTGTTCTTTTTTTTTCTCCCCTCCTTCCCGTGCGGAGAGTCGCGTTGTGCGCGCTCTGCCGAGCGTAGCGGGAGCGATGGTCGTTGTCACGATTGTGGCTACGATGATCGTAATTTATATGAACCAAACATGGTTTTCGTTTTATTAGGCTTTGGATAACAATTGAGATTGTTCAACAAGCTGTATCCAATTTTCTCTCGCATGTAACTTTTGTGTAGTTTAGAACAACGTTTTTTTTCTTTTTCTAAATGCCTTCATTTAAAGAGTAGATACAGCTCCTGGTGATTTTGGTAAAAGAGTGGAGGAACATTTATAACTTTAACTCTCCAGGAATCCATCCATTGATTCACCATTCTCTACCGCACCCCGATTGTCACACTCGACTACGCTCCACGCACTCTCCTACCTCTCCCATTTCATCTCTCTCAACTCTCCTCCACACACTCTCCTACCTCTCATCTCACTACACTCCCCTCCACGCACTCTCCTACCTCTCCCCTCTCATCTCACTCTACTCCCCTCCACGCACTCTCCTACCTCTCCCCTCTTATCTCACTCCCCTCCCCTCCACGCACTCTCCTACCTCTCCCCTCTCATCTAACCCCACTCCCCTCCACGCACTCTCCTACCTCTCATCACACTCTACTCCCCTCCACGCACTCTCCTGCCTCTCCCCTCTCATCTCACTCTACTCCCCACCACGCTCTCTCCTGCCTCTCCCCTCTCATCTCACTCTACTCCCCACCACACACTCTCCTGCCTCTTTCCTCTTATCTCTCTCAACTGCCCTCCACACACTCTCCTGTCTCTCATCTCACTCCACTCCCCTCCACGCACTCTCCTGCCCCTCCCCTCTAATCTCACTCCACTCCCCTCCACGCACTCTTCTACCTCTCCCCTCTCATCTCGAATTTGCGTGTCGTCCTTGCGCAGGGGCCATGCTAATCTTCTCTGTATCGTTCCAATTTTAGTATATGTACTGCCGAAGCAAGTACTCTACTCCCCTCCACGCACTCTCCCACCTCTCCCCTCTCATGTCACTCAACTTCCCTCCACACACTAGGCGCGTCAGCAACCGATGCTTTCTGTCAAATATTCTAATAAACCTTCGCTGCGTGGGAAGTCGCTCATGCCCCACTCTGCTGCCCCCACAGTCCTGAACTCCCTTACCCCAGCGATCCGTGCTGTCGATGCCCTGACCAAATACAAGTCCCTCTTCTCTGCCCATGATTGCCTCTCTCTCTCTCTCTATCAATAACGATGCCCACTGCGTCTGAGCAGCACCTTGAGACGTGGTCACCCGCGGACTGCTACGTAAATCCACATTGCATCGCACGTCGCATTGACGATGCTGACGACAGTGATGGTGATGATCATGATGATGTGAATGTGGAAGAGGAAGCCCATCGCAGGAGGCCCTGGGCCGCCGCCCTGTGGGGTGGCGTTTTCTTTGTGACCTCCCTGGTGAGGAGGCGACCTTTGTGCGGGGGGGGGGGGGGGGTCCATCCAGGGTGGGGTGAAGGGGCACTAATAATCTGCCGGCACTCATCTGTCACGCAGCCACTGGGGTTGGTTGGGGGGGGGGGGGCAAGCCGACAACGACCTTCGCCTGGCGAACGCAGACAACAGACAAAGATCACCCATGTAGCCTCTTAACAGGCTGTCGAGGCAAGTGCTGTTAGCGATTAGCGCCAATGAAGGTCGGCAAAGGCAGACGAGGGGGGAGGTGGCCGACTCCACTCTCCGCCTCCCTGGTGACGATGTTTTACACATCGCACCACGTGCCGATTTCAGGATGAGTCGACATAGAGGAGGCTCGGGTCCGCTTCTAATATCCGTAATCGATGTTGGCCGTGAGCGGGAATTTAACTCGGGTCAGCGGATTTGTAGCGCAGTGTGCTAATCACTGCAACACCGCTCCCCCCACACACAGACATGCACACTCACGCGACACGTGTTTGCCTTTTGCCTAACATAACAATAATCTAACAACAAAGTTACATTTTTAAAATGTTAATACGTTGCCTTATGCACGTCAACCCATGAAAGCATGCCATCACCTCGCGTGCAGGCGCAAGAATGCGAGATGGACTGTTGTATCATTGCGAGTCCGTGAGAGATTCAGTTTCATTTTCATGTATTAGGTATAACCCCGTGAGCCATGCGGCTCTTGACTCGGGTGCAACCGCAACAAAACAAAAACATGAACAAGAAACATCTTCAAGTGACGACACGCAACAGCAACAACATCCTGGATGACGACAGCGTGGGAAGCTATCACCCAGCAGTGGATAGACCACGGCAGTGGATGATCGTAATGATTAAAGAAGCTTCGGCATTGTTCAAATAATGATTCGAGTGTCTAAATAAACCGCGCCGCGTTTAAGTGGTGGGGTTAACGGCCACCTAATTCCATCGTGAAATGCATGAGAGTTTGTCTCCTTATGGGAAGGGGGTGAAAGGATGTGCAATGCATGGGGGGGGGGGGGGGGTCATATTTTGTAATCCTTCGCTCGCGAGCTAGAGGCATTCAGTCGGTTAGCTGCGGAATTGTTTTCGCGGAGGCCATTGACTTGGTTGAACTTTTGGAAATTAGTTTAGCGGCAAGGAAGGCTGGGAGGGAATTGCTTTATGTCCGTCCGCTTTAAAACCGTCTTAACGGCCGGACTTCTTCCTAAATTGAGTTTAAGCCGAAGAAGCTGTCGGACAGAGAAGTGCATTTCATGATGTGATTTAGGACCATCTAATCACGTTAGCGAGTACGGCTCTGGCCTCGAGATGCCCGCTTCGTTACGGCGGAATGTCCCAGTGACATTTGTTTAGGAGCCGCCCAGCTGTGGACCCATTCTTCTATCCAGGCGCGCGCTGCTCGGCCTGAATGGCCAGCGGTAGCCGGAGGGAACTCAGCGATGAGACGTCAGGTTTGGTTGTTCGGGGGCTACTGTTATGCCAACAGGGCAGTGAGGACGGGAGAATCTCCTGGTCACCCGCGAGACCTGGCAAGCTTTGAATCATCTGCGTTGGTTGCAGATGGCATGTGTAAAATACAACTGCAGGCAGATGAGTTGTAAACAATTGATATATTTTTTTCTAACGTGAAGCTGTGAGTATAAGCGTGTGGTTCACCAAACATGAAAGCTTGGCTTACTCGCAAGACGACTGCGCGTTGGAATTCCCGGACAAGGTCCAAACAAGGCCCACTCCCCTCGCCCCCCCCCCGTTCCCCGATATTACCATCATCATCATCTAACTCATCGTTATCATGGTCGTAATGATGATGCTTCAATTTGTTTGAATTTTTAGTGGGTGGTAACCCGAGAGAGTCCACCACACTTAAGAGAGACTGGCGTGGTGAAGTGTAGTCAAGTAAACCCCCCATGACTGACTCGGCATGGGCAAGCCAGTATCCATAGTTGAACAAGGGGCTCTACATTCATTGTGTAGTTAAAAAAAGCAACGCCTGCTTCGCATACTTGTCTTTCCGCATGAAAAAAAACGTTTTCTTTTATAAATCCTATCAGCCACACGGCCTTCTGGGAGTTCATAATTTCAGCAGAATTGGCTCAACACAAGTACACTTTGGACTGACTTCGACAATCACCGTCTCGTCAGCGGAGTCAGGCTTGCTTGAACGGACCGATGCTGACAATCTGCCAAAATGTGTGTGGGCGAGGACCTCCCTTAGGTACGGGTTCCGAGTTCTCTCTCTTAGGGACGGGTTCTGAGTCCGATGCAAAACCCCAAAGCGGCAACAACACCAAAACAAGTCTCCCTTTGCATTTGGAGCTGTCCATGGTACGCGTGTTGAACTTCTTTCACATCGTACGTAGCCAATCATGCTAGTCGGAGTGTGCGTCGTGGGGGGGGGGGGGGGGCATGATAACAGACTAGACATAATAAGCAGTTGTAAAGATGTGAGCTTGTTCCCTACATCGGGAAACAAGGCGCCCCCCCCCCCCCCCGTGACTGCCCAAGAGGCCGCAGCGACGCCTCTCCGATTTACACCTCGGACGTATTTTTGGAACTCGCCTGCACGCAATTGCGCACTGGCGGCTATGCCCCCCACCCCCCCCGGCTACTCCGGAAGAGTTCCACGCCTTACGCACAGCTCCGATGTTAAAGATGATTGCACATTTGGGCTCTCGATTACAAGAGACGCCGCAAATATTTCGAGTTCCACGCTCCCCCCCCCCACCTCCTTCCTCCTGCTCCCGGAAAAAATCCGGCCGCTTCAAATGTTTTTGGCCATTCCGTGGAATTTCGCATCTCCCGCGTTTGCGTTTTGCAGCGGGAAGTTGCCGAGACGGTGTGCGTCCGCCTAACGCCGCGCATCGCGCCGTTCGTCACTCGGTTCCGTTTGTCGCCCGCGGTGTTGTTTGCGAAGCGTTGCCTGTGTTGAGGTGCGCACCTGCGGCCGTCTGGAACGCTCTTCCTTCTGGTGTTATTAAGCTACTGGAGCAATGCACTTTAAGAGCACTTTAAATAATCTAGATTGACAACTCATCTATTTAGAACTGCTTTTTGTGTTTAGATTTTTGTCCTTCCACCCCCCCACCCCGCCCACGTCAATTCTGTTGTGCGTTGCTAAGTACATTTGTGTTCATGTGTACGTGTGTTTGCTCGTTAACAGCAGTTTCCCCACCTGTTAAGGCTATACGGGGGGTCTTTGCCTTTGTGTGTGTGTGCAATTGTTAGAACCAGGCTAATTGACTACCAGAGGCTCAAAACTCTAATGTTGGAATTTGTGCTTTCGAGTTTAAACTCGGAGAAGGATGCCATGACCTTTAAAAGCTCTGCTCCAAAATGAGAAAAGATTGGATACTTATTCAGAGCACTCATGGTCCTGTGACTCCATGTTGGATTATAATAATGACAACAACACCCTCAATTTGCCCAGCAAAGCCACAGCGCGTCTCAAGACTCTTTTTCAGTGGGGGGTCCTGCATTGGAATATTATGCCAATTAAATTCACGAGCCTCTGGCTTTGTGCGAGAGAAAACTTGAGTACGTGGAAACTCCCCCCTCCCCCCCCTCCCCCCCCCACCCCCGGTTGACACCCAGCACTGTCATATCCTGGCCACCTCACAGCGCCACACCAACAACAACGGGGTGGTCACTCATCCAAATACTTAACCGGGTTCGCACAAATCCTACACTTAGCTTCAGCGATCTGACGAGACCGAGGTAGACGGCGCCCGGGGTGTTCGGGTCACAGCTCTCAACCCCCTGCACGTGTCGCGGGGCCGAGGTGTTCTGCCGCACTCGCACTCGCCCGGAGAGAGACCGGCAGAGAGACCGGGAGAGAGTCTGGGAGAGAGACTTGGGAGGGAGACTTGGGAGAGAGACTTGGGAGGGAGACTTGGGAGAGAGACTGGGAGAGAGACTGGGAGAGAGACTGGGAGAGAGACTTGGGAGAGAGACTGGGAGAGAGACTGGGAGAGAGACTTGGGAGAGCGACTGGGGGAGAGTCTGGGAGAGAGACTTGGGAGGGAGACTGGGAGAAAGACTTGGGAGAGAGACTGGGAGAGAGACTTGGGAGAGAGACTTGGGAGAGAGTCTGGGAGAGAGACTGGGAGACAGACTTGGGAGAGAGACTGGGAGACAGACTTGGGAGAGAGACTTGGGAGAGAGACTTGGGAGAGAGACTGGGAGAGAGACTGGGAGAGAGACTTGGGAGAGAGACTGGGAGAGAGACTTGGGAGAGAGACTGGGAGACAGACTTGGGAGAGAGACTGGGAGAGAGACTTGGGAGAGAGTCTGGGAGAGAGACTGGGAGAGAGACTTGGGAGAGAGACTGGGAGAGAGACTGGGAGAGAGACTTGGGAGAGAGACTGGGAGACAGACTTGGGAGAGAGACTGGGAGACAGACTTGGGAGAGAGACTTGGGAGAGAGACTTGGGAGAGAGACTGGGAGAGAGACTGGGAGAGAGACTTGGGAGAGAGACTGGGAGACAGACTTGGGAGAGAGACTGGGAGAGAGACTTGGGAGAGAGTCTGGGAGACAGACTTGGGAGAGAGACTGGGAGAGAGACTTGGGAGAGAGACTTGGGAGAGAGACCGGCAGAGAGACCGGGAGAGAGTCTGGGAGAGAGACTGGGAGAGAGACTGGGAGAGAGACTGGGAGACAGACTTGGGAGAGAGACTGGGAGACAGACTTGGGAGAGAGTCTGGGAGAGAGACTGGGAGACAGACTTGGGAGAGAGACTGGGAGACAGACTTGGGAGAGAGACTTGGGAGAGAGACTTGGGAGAGAGACTGGGAGAGAGACTGGGAGAGAGACTTGGGAGAGAGACTGGGAGAGAGACTTGGGAGAGAGACTGGGAGACAGACTTGGGAGAGAGACTGGGAGAGAGACTTGGGAGAGAGTCTGGGAGAGAGACTGGGAGAGAGACTTGGGAGAGAGACTGGGAGAGAGACTGGGAGAGAGACTTGGGAGAGAGACTGGGAGACAGACTTGGGAGAGAGACTGGGAGACAGACTTGGGAGAGAGACTTGGGAGAGAGACTTGGGAGAGAGACTGGGAGAGAGACTGGGAGAGAGACTTGGGAGAGAGACTGGGAGACAGACTTGGGAGAGAGACTGGGAGAGAGACTTGGGAGAGAGTCTGGGAGACAGACTTGGGAGAGAGACTGGGAGACAGACTTGGAAGAGAGACTGGGAGACAGACTTGGGAGAGAGACTTGGGAGAGAGACTGGGAGAGAGACTTGGGAGAGAGACTGGGAGACAGACTTGGGAGAGAGACTGGGAGAGAGTCTGGGAGAGAGACTGGGAGACAGACTTGGGAGAGAGACTGGGAGACAGACTTGGGAGAGAGACTTGGGAGAGAGACTTGGGAGAGAGACTGGGAGAGAGACTGGGAGAGAGACTTGGGAGAGAGACTGGGAGAGAGACTTGGGAGAGAGACTGGGAGACAGACTTGGGAGAGAGACTGGGAGAGAGACTTGGGAGAGAGTCTGGGAGAGAGACTGGGAGAGAGACTTGGGAGAGAGACTGGGAGAGAGACTGGGAGAGAGACTTGGGAGAGAGACTGGGAGACAGACTTGGGAGAGAGACTGGGAGACAGACTTGGGAGAGAGACTTGGGAGAGAGACTTGGGAGAGAGACTGGGAGAGAGACTGGGAGAGAGACTTGGGAGAGAGACTGGGAGAGAGACTTGGGAGAGAGACTGGGAGACAGACTTGGGAGAGAGACTGGGAGAGAGACTTGGGAGAGAGTCTGGGAGAGAGACTGGGAGAGAGACTTGGGAGAGAGACTGGGAGAGAGACTGGGAGAGAGACTTGGGAGAGAGACTGGGAGACAGACTTGGGAGAGAGACTGGGAGACAGACTTGGGAGAGAGACTTGGGAGAGAGACTTGGGAGAGAGACTGGGAGAGAGACTGGGAGACAGACTTGGGAGAGCGACTGGGGGAGAGTCTGGGAGAGAGTCTTGGGAGAGAGACTTGGGAGAGAGACTGGGAGAGAGACTGGGAGAGAGACTTGGGAGAGAGACTTGGGAGAGAGACTTGGCAGAGAGACCGGGAGAGAGACTTGGGAGAGAGACTTGGGAGAGAGTCTTGGGAGAGAGACTTGGGAGAGAGACTTGGGAGAGAGTCTTGGGAGAGAGACTTGGGAGAGAGACTGGGAGAGAGACTGGGAGAGAGACTTGGAGAGAGACTGGGAGAGAGACTTGGGAGAGCGACTGGGGGAGAGTCTGGGAGAGAGACTTGGGAGAGAGACTTGGGAGAGAGTCTTGGGAGAGAGACTTGGGAGAGAGACTTGGGAGAGAGACTTGGGAGAGAGTCTTGGGAGAGAGACTTGGGAGAGAGACTGGGAGAGAGACTGGGAGAGAGACTTGGAGAGAGACTGGGAGAGAGACTTGGGAGAGCGACTGGGGGAGAGTCTGGGAGAGAGACTTGGGAGAGAGACTTGGGAGAGAGACTTGGGAGAGAGACTTGGGAGAGAGACTTGGGAGAGAGACTTGGGAGAGAGTCTTGGGAGAGAGACTTGGGAGAGAGACTTGGGAGAGAGACTTGGGAGAGAGACTTGGGAGAGTGTCTTGGGAGAGAGACTTGGGTGAGAGACTGGGAGAGAGACTGGAATAGAGACTTGGGAGAGAGACTTGGGAGAGAGACTGGGAGAGAGACTTGGGAGAGAGACTTGGGAGAGAGACTTGGGAGAGAGACTTGGGAGAGAGTCTTGGGAGAGAGACTTGGGAGAGAGACTTGGGAGAGAGACTTGGGAGAGAGACTGGAATAGAGACTTGGGAGGGAGACTTGGGAGAGAGACTTGGGAGGGAAACTGGGAGAAAGACTTGGGAGAGAGACTTGGGAGAGAGACTTGGGAGAGAGACTTGGGAGAGAGACTGGGAGAGAGACTTTGGAGAGAGACTTGGGAGAGAGACTGGGAGAGAGACTTGGGAGAGAGACTTGGGAGAGAAACTTGGGAGAGAGACTGGGAGAGAGACTTGGGAGAGAGACTTGGGAGAGAGACTGGGAGAGAGACTTTGGAGAGAGACTGGTAGAGAGATTTGGGAGAGATACAGGGAGAGAGACTTGGGAGAGTCTGGGAGAGAGACTTGGGAGAGTCTGGGAGAGAGACTTGGGAGAGAGACTTGGGAGAGAGACTTGGGAGAGATACAGGGAGAGAGACTTGGGAGAGAGACTTGGGAGAGAGACTTGGGAGAGAGACTTGGGAGAGAGACTTGGGAGAGAGACTGGAATAGAGACTTGGGAGGGAGACTTGGGAGAGAGACTTGGGAGGGAGACTGGGAGAAAGACTTGGGAGAGAGACTTGGGAGAGAGACTTGGGAGAGAGACTTGGGAGAGAGACTGGGAGAGAGACTTTGGAGAGAGACTTGGGAGAGAGACTGGGAGAGAGACTTGGGAGAGAGACTTGGGAGAGAAACTTGGGAGAGAGACTGGGAGAGAGACTTGGGAGAGAGACTTGGGAGAGAGACTGGGAGAGAGACTTTGGAGAGAGACTGGTAGAGAGATTTGGGAGAGATACAGGGAGAGAGACTTGGGAGAGTCTGGGAGAGAGACTTGGGAGAGAGACTGGGAGAGAGATTTGGGAGAGATACAGGGAGAGAGACTTGGGAGAGTCTGGGAGAGAGACTTGGGAGAGTCTGGGAGAGAGACTTGGGAGAGAGACTTGGGAGAGAGACTTGGGAGAGATACAGGGAGAGAGACTTGGGAGAGAGACTTGGGAGAGAGACTTGGGAGAGAGACTTGGGAGAGAGACTTGGGAGAGAGACTTGGGAGAGATACAGGGAGAGAGACTTGGGAGAGAGACTTGGGAGAGAGACTTGGGAGAGAGACTTGGGAGAGATACAGGGAGAGAGACTTGGGAGAGAGACTTGGGAGAGAGACTTGGGAGAGAGACTTGGGAGAGAGACTTGGGAGAGAGACTTGGGAGAGATACAGGGAGAGAGACTTGGGAGAGAGACTTGGGAGAGAGACTTGGGAGAGAGACTTGGGAGAGAGACTTGGGAGAGAGACTTGGGAGAGATACAGGGAGAGAGACTTGGGAGAGAGACTTGGGAGAGAGACTTGGGAGAGAGACTTGGGAGAGATACAGGGAGAGAGACTTGGGAGAGAGACTTGGGAGAGAGACTTGGGAGAGAGACTTGGGAGAGAGACTTGGGAGAGATACAGGGAGAGAGACTTGGGAGAGAGACTTGGGAGAGAGACTTGGGAGAGATACAGGGAGAGAGACTTGGGAGAGAGACTTGGGAGAGAGACTTGGGATGGAGACTTGGGAGAGAGACTTGGGAGAGAGACTGGGAGAGAGACTTTGGAGAGAGACTTGGGAGAAAGACTTGGGAGAGAGACTTGGGAGAGAGACTTGGGAGAGAGACTTGGGAGAGAGACTGGGAGAGAGACTTTGGAGAGAGACTTGGGAGAGAGACTGGGAGAGAGACTTGGGAGAGAGACTTGGGAGAGAGACTTGGGAGAGAGACTTGGGAGAGTCTGGGAGAGAGACTTTGGAGAGAGACTGGGAGAGAGACTTGGGAGAGAGACTTGGGAGAGTCTGGGAGAGAGACTTTGGAGAGAGACTGGGAGAGAGACTTGGGAGAGAGACTTGGGAGAGAGACTTGGGAGAGAGACTTGGGAGAGAGACTTGGGAGAGAGACTTGGGAGAGAGACTTGGGAGAGAGACTTGGGAGAGAGACTTGGGAGAGAGACTTGGGAGAGAGACTTGGGAGAGAGACTTGGGAGAGAGACTTGGGAGAGAGACTTGGGAGAGAGACCGGGAGAGAGTCTTGGGAGAGAGACCGAGAGAGAGCGGTCCTTGAGCTGCGATGCACCACGGTCAACGAAACGCCTCGGGCCGCCCCCTGTCCACCGTACGTGCGGTGGCTGTTCCCCTTGTTGCCGCCGGAGTATTATCGCGGCAAGTGGGTCTTTTTTCTTCAATTTTAGAAACGTTAATTAGAATATTCGTTATTTATGGCGTGGAGCGGCGTTAAACCGTGGCACGAGCAGGTAATCGTGACGGTAATGCGCTCCGTTATGATTTAGTGGTGAAAAAACGTGAGGTCTTTACGGGTTTCCACGTGTTAAACAAAAACATTTCCACGGAAATCAATAATCTGTTCAATGATATGGTGATGTTTATAACCGCGCCATTATTTTTAAATTGAACGCGCAGACGAAGGGGGTGGTGGTTGGTGGTGGTTGGTGGTGCGGGGGGGGGGTGTGTAAAAGATGCGCGATTAATCATCGTTCGGCGGAAAATAGCCGAGGTATTGCGACGACGGATCGGCCGCGGTGCTCGTCGTTGTCACGGGAGAGCGAGCGGCGTTTGGCGGGCACGGCGTGCCGCTCGCGAGCTTTCCCCGCGAAGCGCTCCCGGTCTGAAGCGAGCTGAGAGCTATTCCACGAGAATTGGATCGTTTTCGTGCGAGACACACGGAGAGAAAAATTCGAAAAGAGAGAAAAAAAACCCGGAGCTTACGCTCGACCGTGTCGGAGAGAATGTGGACCCTGTGGCTCCGGTGGCAGAGGGAGCGGCTCGCCACCGATAGGTTACGCGCATGAGTTCAGCTCCTCTTGTGGGGTTCACTCGACCCATCGCTCTTCCGGGTGGGGGGCGCAGTGGTGAGGGCACTACATTATAAACCCGATGATCTGTGGCGTAATATACAAACTGGTCTTACCCTTCCCCGCCCCACCTCCCCCCGCCTACACTTTCACTCACCCACACTGATCACTGCGGTGAAGTATGGTCAAACAATCTCCATGACCGACGCAGCTTAGGGAGGAGTTCTTCATCCAAAGGGGTCAAACAGCATGATGGTCAAGGAGCATCATCACGCGAACCCTGGTCATCCTCGCAGTCGCTTTTGGTTGGCCATCAAACAAAGACGGTCAGCTGCGGCCGTCTGGAACGCTCTTCCTTCCGACATTCGGAAGCCACTGGAGCTATGCACTTGTAAATCGAGATTGACAAACTCATTTCTTCGGAACATATTTTTGTGTTTAGCTCGTTGTCCTCCCTCCCGCACCTCCGACTAGCGCGGTCGGCTACGTACGGCGCTATTAGAAGTGCATCATGCGTACGCGCCTCAGCATGACGCGTACGTCGAAAAAAAAAGTTCCGCCAACGAAATCGACTTTCCTTAATGGGCGACTCGCGAGCGCAATCCGCGGGCGCGAGCCCCGGGCCCGGAGGCGCAGCCGTTCGCTTCCCCCCCCCCCCCCTGCACCGTCGCTGGGGAGGAGAGAGCCTCTTGAAAGCCCCGGCTTCCTCAACCTTTTGTCGACTTGAGGACTCCCTCGCAGGTGCTATCAAAATGTCGCGGACCTTTGACACCGCCACAAAATGAAAAATTTAACATTTCAAGGTGGGGGGAGGGGTGGGTCCTGCTTCATTCATGTGGCCCCCAAGCCCCCGTTTAACTCCCCCCCCCCCGCGGCCCCCCGCCGCCCCCTCCCCAGGAAGGAATCCCCCACGCCCCCTCTTTGCCTCGGTGGTCATGCTGGCTAAGCCGCCCGCTTGTCACACGAAGGCAAATTTGGCAGTGCAATTTCTCGAGCGGCAGCGAGTTGCTGTATTTCTCCTCGGGAAAGTCCGTCCCTTTGATGCCCGAGGCCCGACATCGCAAACGGAAGCGAATGGGTAATTACCGCACAGAGTTTGGCTGAAGAAAGGGAGATGAGGAGAGAGGGAGGGAGCGAGGGGATGGGGTGGGAGTGGAGCCACGGGGGGGGGGGGGGGTTTGGGGGCGTGGGGAGGAGGGGGTGCTGCAGAATGATCGCTTTGGGGTGAGGGATGCTTTTTGTGTGTCCGTGCATCTTATAACCGACAAAGTATAGATCCGATGCTTCAGCCAAATTGGCATGCTTGTGCGCGGCCCCACCCTGGCTGGCTGGCTGGGCCGGGCCGGGCTCGTATCCAGGCGGACGCCGTGCAGGCCTCTTCGGACGGCGTTCCCTGCCGCTCTGCGTCCGCTCACCGCCTCGATGACCGAGGCTCTGGGATGCGGCGCTCGCACGGACACGCTTAGGGTAGTTGTCTCACTCGGCTCGCCGTGGTGGGTCCGTGCGCTAACCGCGGCCTCGGCTGTGAACAATAAGAATGCCTTGGATAAAATCAAAACAAAGCCGACTAAATTTCGATTTAAAGCTTCTTTCGTGACTGCAGGGATTCATCTTCTTGGTTCTTTCGGTAAATTCACGTAGAATGGAAATAATAAAATAATAAAAATTAAACATAATAAAATAATTCTCACGACGTTTCGGCCACAACGCAAGCAGCCGTCCTCGGGTGGACTCTGTCTTCTCGACAGACCTGTTCTCCACCTGAGGACGGCTGCTTGCGTTGTGGCCGAAACGTCGTGAGAATTATTTTATAATGTTTTATTTTTATTATTTTATTATTTCCATTCTACGTGACTTTACTGAAAGAACCAAGAAGACAAAGCCGACTACTCACACGGTATATTTAAGCTGACTACTCACACTACTCACACGGTCAACAGCATCGCGCGTTTTCTGTGTGTTTTGTAGTAATAATAATAATGATTATTATAATAATAATAATGATTATTATTATTATTTGTAGTTATCGCCGTCAAGTCCGGAGACTTTATTTAAAGCTCGGCTGATATCCGACCGAGACTGAAAAGGTGTCTCTGTCAAGGGAGACCCGGACCACAGAGAAAAATGCATGGGGTACATAAATCACGCTCATCGTTGTTGATCTCACATCAAGTCGCGCTTGATCCACGTCTCTAAAACAAGCGTGCGCGTGTATTGATACACGTGAAAGCATCGACAGCGAAATGATAATGTCATTTGCATCGATGGGGATAGGTGACTGCCGCTGGTAGCAGCAGAGCAAGTTGCCTTTTTTGTTGTTGTTAACAACCGAACATTTTTAAACCATTTACGTGAGATCCTCCGCGAGGTGGTGAGTCAGCAACACATTCGTCAACGTGAGGAACTGGACGGCTGCATTGATTCCCAATCCATTCATCCCCCGGTGCTCGCCTCCCACGCCACGGGCCCGGACACGACGAGGGCATTTCCTCCTCGGCAAAAATTGCGGCGGATGAATTTTTTTTTTTAAACTGAGGCCCTCAATATTCCCGGCTCCAGCCCAGTGGTTTTAGAATTGGAAATGGTAAGTGGTGGTAAAATTGAATCCAGCTGCCCGTACGCCAAGAGCGGTCTAAGTTCCACCCACCCCCTACTCCTCACCCACCGCCCCCCTCTATGTCTCTTTCTCCCAGACTATTTCCGTGAGAATCGCCTTTCTGCATTTTCTTTTTCCCCCCTCCGCGTAGGACGGCCGTTGTCGATTGTATTTTATTTTTTTAGTCTCTTTCGCGCGGCGAAGTTGTGTAGGCCCGTTGAACTTCGCGAGCACGTGGTTATCCCCGGTGTGCCGACGTTCAGCGGCATCATGTGGGCCAGCTAGAGCCTGTGAGGCGAGCCACCTGGGCTAAATCAGTGGCCCCCTGCCAACGAGTTCGGCTTAGCCCTAGCGGGCGAGTGTGGCCTCCGTCGGGCGGTGCGATGATCGGTCGACGATTTAACTATTTAACGTTAACTATTTTTTTTACCACGTAAGGCCCACTAGATATTACTCTTTGGTTCTTTCGGTAAAGTCACATAGATGAAAAATAAAATAATAAAATGTAAATAACTAAATCATTTTATTATTTTTATTTTTATTATTTTTATTTTTCATCTACGTGACTTTACCGAAAGAACCAAAGAGTATGGATCCTTGCAGCCACGAAAACTTCAAATCTAGAACTACTAGATATTTTCAGAAGCGACCTGGCTATCACAAATGATAGCTGAAGGAAGTGACTGATCATGATGTGGAACTTTATTGCAGCTAAATACTCTACGCGCATGACTCTAAATGTGGAGGGAAAAAGCGGAGGACTCGGAGAAAAATCCACGTGACCACGGGGAAAGAGAGACACGCAAACTCCAAATATACATGCATCAGGGTCCGGATCGTACCCATGACCTCCTGTATACGAGGCGAGGTAGTTAACATCTCGCCACCACGATGATTGGTCACGATACCGCTCTCTGCTTGACTCAGCTGTGGTGACAGTAAGATGGCCCGACTGGCTGCCAGGAGTTTTGGTGTTCGGCGTAACGGAAAGAGAGGGGCGCATGCATGAACTTGAACGATAAAGCCCCAGGTGTACACGTTCAACAAACTTGACTCAAATCAATGTACGTCTATTAGGATATAAAAAAAACAACGAAGTTTGTTGCAGACTGACTTGGTCAGCATTGTTCATTTTTTTGCATAACAGAGAAACGTTGATTTTTGGGCGTATGTGTGATTATCTGAAGCGAAAGAGTTGTGTGGCTCGTCACGATGCGTGGTTGCTGCTCAGCGTCAGAGCAACAGAACATCTCCCCGCTCTGGCTCTGAGGGCGTCTGTGCGCCTACAGACTATGCACACATTACTCCAGTTTCTTCCCAGATGGCAAAACAACTCCTAAATGGCAGTGGCCAACATCCCAATGTAGCAGGGCCCTCCCGAAAAACAGCCTTGAGGACTGGAACTGAAACCCGTCAGTTTTTTTTTCTTCTTCCAACAAGTATTTTTGTCATATTTTTTGTTCACCTATTTCATCCTGATCGTGCCGTCGGCGTTTGCTTCTCAGCGAGACAAAGAACCCTCTCGGATCTCTCACACGGCAGCGCGAGCCTTCATGTTGGAGAACAGCCCACAGAAGTGGACTTCACGGAGCTACCTCTGAGATCCCTTCAAGTGGCCTGTCAGGTTTTTGACCCCCCCCCCCCCCCAGGCCCCCGTCTAAGGCCGGGTGCCTACATTCATTCTCCTTGAGTGCTCGCGAAGCGAACATTAACGGTAAACAAAAAGTAATTGAGCAAAACATTTCGCGTTGATTTCGTATATATATTTTTTAGCCGGAGCACGTGCTCCCTTAATCCATGCCCCATTATTCAGGAGGCTTTCGGGCAATTTCTGAGTGCGCGGGACAAAGCGCTAGGGGCTGCAGAAACCTGCGTAGGCAACAAGGTTTCACGATACAACAAAAAACCTCCGCCGCTCAGCAGGACTTTCATGCACGCGTGGCGGTGCTCTGGGCTATTGCACCTCGTTGAATGTGCCCCTCCCCCTCGCTTAAAATACAGCCGGCGGGAGCCGCTCAATAAAAACATAAAAAGTTGAAAGCGTTACGTTATTAGCGAGAGCTTGGGCTACTTGTTGTACAACTAGCCTCGAGATACGTCCACCCTTTAGATTTAATGAGTGTTTTTTTTTACTTGTGGATACTCGTCTTAAAGTATTGAAATCAATGTCGGATAATACGGCTTAGCGGGGAGCATTGTTTTATTTTAAAACGAATTATTTCCATGCAAGATGCATGGCATTCTGGCACGTAAGCGTTACATTGGCATATTGAATATCATTGGAGTATATCGATGTAGTGTCGACGCAATATGAGACGCACCACCAATGTGGATTTATTTTCTCCTTAAGATCTAAAAGCACACATGCGTTGACCAGCTGTTGAATATTAATCGCAAAAGTATAGTCCAGCAAATACGTCGATTCGACGATTAATATACATTCTCAAGCTCATGATACGTATGTAGTAAGTATTTAGTTACCCATCCGTGCCCATACATTTCCACAATTACACCTCTACACGTACATGGAGTCGTATGTGTGTGAGACCTTGTTTTTTTTTAAAGAACGTAATCATGGATTCACATGACCTCTCAAGCTACTATTGGCCACTAGATTAACGATAACGTAAAAAACGACACTTCTCGGATCAAACGATGACCCTGAAACGTGACGATTCGTTGACTCGTCGGGTGATTGGGGGAGAGCTATCAATCGCTGTACCTCTAGGAGATGGGGTATCAATACAGCAGGTGAGATGGGGTATCGATACAGCGGGTGAGATGGGGTATCGATACTGCAGGTGCGATGGGGTAACAATACAGCAGGCAAGATGGGGTATCGATACTGCAGGTGAGATGGGGTATCGATACTGCAGGTGAGATGGGGTATCAATATAGCAGGTGAGATGGGGTATCGATACAGCAGGTGAGATGGGGTATCGATACTTCAGGTGAGATGGGGTATCGATACTGCAGGTGAGATGGGGTATCGATACTGCAGGTGAGATGGGGGAAGGAATTTGCAACCGCAGTAACTGTTGTCCACTGTGAAGAGTCTCGGGTTTCGATGTAAAGGGAAGGAAGCAACGTGCTATCCACTCAGCGGTGGGAGGAAGCTCCAGACGATGGGAACATCAGAGGAGAAGGAGCAACCCCCTCCGCCATCACCCCCTCCCCACTGCACCGCTGAGCCAGGGTCACGTGGTTGCGCGTCGAGAGGAGACGCCGCTCGCCGGAGCGGTGAGCGTGAGGATGGAGAGAGGCGCTGGGGGGGTGGGGAGACGAGTACTCGCGGGATGCACATAGCCGTGATAATTACGGTATCTGCGTATCAATAGATAATTACGGTATATGCGTATCAATAGATAATTACGGTATATGCGTATCAATAGATAATTACGGTATATGCGTATCAATAGAACGTAGGTTGCGCCTAAGTGGCCGTCTTGCCCCACTGCTATCTGCTGCCGGTGGCGGCCGCGCGTGCGAGCGGATGGAGGAGGGAGCGAGCGAGCGAGACGCTCCGTCGCCCTCATCTACCGCCGGGGGATAATTCGCGCCGCCCTCTCCGTGCCGTGGGTCTCCGACTCAAGGCTGCCTGGCAGCGCCACAATGAGGGCCCTGTCTCCCCTGAAAGCCCAGCCAAAACCCCACCGCGACGCCCTTTATTTACGCTTTATATATTGCTTTTTTAATATCGCAATTCCCTGCCCTCTAATTGAAATGTAAATCAATTTGCAATTAAAGAATTCCTTTTAGAAGTTTCCACGCGCTTTTTTGCGGGACATGTGCCGAGACGCAGACGTTTGCTGTCCGAGAGCTTCTTGGACTGCCGATGAAAGCTGTTGGCTGCCGGGCCTCGCCCAGAGCCTCCTTCATCACTTTTGGGCATGGGGTCATCAAGTCCGAAATAGAGCAAACAAAACTAGAAACTAAAACTAGTTTTTATTTTACCACGCAATGCCCGCTGAGCTATACAGCTCTTTCTTCAGAAGTGACCTGGCCACACATGATAGCTTAACGAAGTGGCTTATGATCACGTGGGAATTTATAGCGGCCAAATACTCAAAAAACGTGATGTTGATTCTAAATGTGGAGGGGAAAACCGGAGGACCCGGAGAAAAACGGGGGAGGACGTGCAAACTCCAAGCGTCAGCTCGGGATCGAACCCACGACCTCCTGTATGCCAGGCGAGGTAGTTAACATCTCAAGAAGATAAAAAAAATTCGAATTCGGTAAAAAAAAAACACCCGCTATATTTCAAGGAGCCGCAATGCACGCGAATACGAGACGGTGGTCCCTTGATCAACAACGTCACGAAGCGAGTCCTTCGAGAGCCAGCATGCCTCTACGGAGACGGAGGTTGCCGACTCCTGCTCTGGGGGGGGGGGGGGACGATGTTGACCTGGGGACAACGCAGCACCTGCCGAAGGCCTTCTCCCGCTGTGTACCATTCTCGCCAGACTCTTTGAAGCGGCGTTTAATAACATCACGCTCGATTCTCACGGCACGCGCACGGGATTGTGCATCCAGCGATCAACTCGCTTGGGATTGTTTTACGCTCTGCTAATTGTACGCCAGTGCGGGTGAGCGAGGGGCGGTTGTTGCATTGCGACCTGAACCCGGCGAGCTGAGTTTGATTCCTGGCCATGGCTAACATCGATGACGAGTGACCATCCGAACCGCCGCATTTCTTTTTTACAACCGACACAGAACGGCACGGTGAAGCATGATGACAAGGATGCCTTCATTCAGCAATTGACAAAGCGCTGTAATAGATGATTATAATTGTCATAAACGTGATGAATAGAAATAAATGCATTGTTACGTGCCTATTCAGTTGCTTTGTTAGAATGGGGAGGATTGTCCGTTGTTTGTTTGATTTGGTCGTACTCTTAGGTTTTTTCGGTAAAGTCACGTAGGTAAAAAATTTAATTAAAATTAATATAAATAATAATAAAATAATAATAAATCACGACGTTTCGGAGGCAACACAAGTCTCCGTCATCAGGTGGGACCGTCACAGCTAAATTTACTGCATCAAGTGACGGTCCCACCTGATGACGGAGACTTGTGTTGCCTCCGAAACGTCATGATTAATTATTTTATTTATATTATTATTTCTATTAATTTTAATTAAATTTTTTACCTACGTGACTTTACCGAAAAAACCTAAGAGTATGAATCCTTGCCGTCACGAAAGCTTCAAATCTAGAATTGATTTGGTCGGGTTCATGGTTGGTTAGTCAGACCAAGAGGGTTGATGGATTGATAATCGTCCAGTCCTTGACATTGCCGGATTGGATCGGTTTTCTCCTTCAGTGTAAATGCGTGGACGATTCTGTGACTCTGTTGGGCTGGCCGGCTGGGCTAGCCAGTTGGGCGAGTTGGTTGGGCTAGTCAGTCAGTTTGGCTGATTGGCTTGGTAGGTCCGTTTGGTTCGGTCGGATCGTTCGAGTCGGTCTACCAATTGGGCTCACCGGGCATTGGGTCGTGCAGAGCAGCGCACATCGTTAGGACGGTCAGTGAGTTCACTGCTCCGTGTTCCCACGATGCAACTGGCCTCAACTGCTCCGTGTTCCCACGATGCAACTGGCTTCACACAGGCCCAGCTGTGCCTGGCACAGGCCCAGCTGGGCCTGGCTACCCGCACGGCGGCATTCGCATTCGCCGTCCGGGCACCAAACATTTTTGGTCTTCGCCACCAGCTCGCGCCGCCTGCTCGCGAGACCATCGCCGATTCCACGCTCCCGCCCCCCGTCCCCCGCTCCCTCCCCTCCGCCGTCCCCTGTGAACTTCCCCGTTGAGCGATGCTCTGTCTCCCATTGCACATTCCCTCCACGGGCAACGGCGAGAGGAGCCGTCCGCGCCGGAGCGGATCGGACGCGTCGCGCGCAAACCGAAACAGCTCGTCGCAAAATCGCGCAACTCGCAGGTCGCGCGCGGCTGCCTTGCGCGCGCACGCGAACGAGGAGTCGTTTGTCTTGGCACAGGGTGGTTCGCCGCTCGCTGCAGATTTCCGAATTTGAAGCTGGCCACATTTCACGCCGTGATGCCGCGAGAGGGCGCGAGTGTGAATATAAAATGGGTTGGTTAAAAGAAGGGGGGACCGGTGAATATTTGGAGGATAACAAAAAAAAGGATGAAACAAAATTGTGAGCGCTTTTGCGCGGTAATGTCCGTGAAGCGCATCCGAAACAAGACGTGAGCGTGAGGCCGGGGTCTGATGGAACGATTGGTTTACGCGACACGGTTTGAGATTTTGACATTTCATTAAACGGTGCCTCGTGGTGGCAGCAGAAGGGCAGAAGGATGCAAGCACTCGTGTCCTTCTCCTCCGTCTCCTCCTTCCTTCTCCATCTCCTTCATCTCCTTCTTTTCCTTCCCCATCTCCTTCCCCATCTCCTCCTCCTCCTCCTCCTCCCATCTGATTCATGAGAGACGCGTGCTTTCAGCTAACACCAAGAATCCTTTACTGTCTCCTCTCATAAATAAATATAAATCCACCCGCCACCCCCCACCCACCACCACCACCACCCCGCACCCCACTGCCTCCTGGACAATTGTGAAAACGAGCTTTATAGCTCATCGGATTCCCCCAGTATAACAAAATGTTCAGATTTTGATTCTGCCTCTGTCCACCGAGCAGTGTGATTGGGTGCGTCACCGTGAGCCAATCGGCAGGTAGCATGTGGTGGGGTCAAACCTGGGTTCACCCACCGCTACCGAGGAATAATAGGCCAAGCACGAGGGTTTCCTCGTGCCCTACAGGTCTCAGGGGGGTTATTTTGCAATGCTTCACCATGCTCGTCACTGCGGGTTGGTGAAGGTGGCGGCGAAGCATAGAAGTACGGTACGATATCAATTGCGCGCTGCGCTGCCCTCTGCCGAGCCACCACGTAGCACCGCCCCACGGCCAACTACGACGACACGGCGCGTCGTGGTCAATGCCCTCCATCCGATCGCTATGCGGGCTCAAACCTGCTTCGCTTTCCGAGATCTGACGAGACCGGGCCGCGTTCCGGGCGGCCTGGCCACCGTCCTACTGCACACGTTGCCAAGGTGTGCGGGAAAGTAATCTTCGCCCCTGGGGCGCGAAAAACAAACAGCGCAGCAGACGTGCGAACAAATGGTGAAAACAGCGGCATGTGGAGGAAAAGGCGGTGCTCGTTTGGGGCGGGCGTGCTTCTGCGAGGCCAAGGGACAGCGTGGAGGAGAGAAATTGGGAGAGACAGAGGAGAGGTGGGATGAAGGAGAGAGGTGTGCGTGGTGGTGGGGGGGGGTGAGAGAGAGGGGCCGTCCCTTGAACATTGACCCGTCAGGTTCATCTGTCTTCGTGTGGCTGATCGATGCCAAGACGCGGCATTCCTCAATCCATCACGCCTTGTGCGCGCCTCCAAGTGCCACTGCGCGCTGCAAACTCTGCCTTTTCAATCGCCCGTGACAAGTAAAGAAAGACCGACGGCCGTGTGTTCTGTGTGCGGTGGTGGTGGGGGGGGTGTAGGGGGGACGGAGAGAGCGGGTGTGGTGGTGGTGGGGGGTGGTGACACGAAGAGGCGCAATCGATTGCAAATACACTTTGGCTCACATCAAATGGAAATTAAAGATATTGAGAGTCCGTGGCGACTGCTGTTCGGTTTTCATCAGACAGGAGTCATCGCTATCGCGGGTCCTCGGTCAAATTTGGTTCACGTCTTCGCCGAATCCAAGGTGAATGAATGGCGAACGTTGCGAAAGGCGGGGGGGGGGGGAGCCTGTGAAGTTGCCCTGTGGAGTATGAGCAGGCAGCTCCGTGCTGTTGGCAGAATGAAAAGGTTGGCATGGCAGCCTGCCGTTTCTCAAAAGTCTGCCGCTACCCATTTCAATTTCCTCGCCGCTGAAATATACATTTTCTCACCGGTTGTGCGGAAACCTGAAACTGTGTTTTTTTTCTTCTTGGTTCTTTCGGTAAAGTCACGTAGAAGGGAAATAATAAAATAATAAAAATTAAACATAATTCAATATAATTCTCACGACGTTTCGGCCACAACGCAAGCAACCGTCCTCAGGTGAAGAACAGGTCACAACGCAAGCAGCCGTCCTCAGGTGACCTGTTCTTCACCTGAGGACGGCTGCTTGCGTTGTGGCCGAAACGTCGTGAGAATTGTATTTTATTATGTTTTATTTTATTATTTTATTATTTCCCTTCTACGTGACTTTACGGAAAGAACCAAGAAGATGAATCTCTGCAGTCACGAAAGCTTTAAATCGAAACTGTGGGTTTTGTTGTTGTTGTTGTAACAACAATAATAATAATCATCATTAGCCACGGTTAATCCACTGCTGAATGAAACGCCAAAGCAACGCCGTGTCTACATCTCGTGATCCCGTGACGGGCTAATCCGTCTCGCACCTGCACGCGAGATGATTTCACCGCTCCATCTCCTAGGCCGCCGGGACCTCTGGTACGCGTTCCACTACAACCGAAATGTAGGGAGATTATTTATCGGGGCTCTCCCCGTGGGCGTATGTTTACGTGCAAATGGTAAACGGCGGTTATTGTTGAAATATGTTTAATACGCACCCTCTAAGGTCAAGCGCCAGTCTCCGTGTGCAACGATATTTTGTACCGTGTGAAAAAAAATATAACAAGTTTGCTTTTTTGCCATAAAAAAATACGCAAAGTAAATTAATATTTGCGGCACAGGTACGATTGCGACGGCGAATGTCCCCGCATGTTAATCGGCGCGTGGAATATTCCCATTGCGACATTTCAATCCTGTAGCCATGCCCTTACAATCTGCATAATTGAATTTTTCCCCCCCCGCTCTTTCCCCGGTTCAGTTGAGCATCGACCATAAAATTCCATTCCGTAGGTATTTCTACGTTCACGCACGGGTGGCGTGACCGCGCATTCATTAATTTATTCGCTCGCTCATTCGCTCATTCGCCCGCCCGCCCGTTCATTTGAGCCGTTGTAACATTTGAAATGAGAATGGGGCCGACTTGTGGGTGCGCGCGGGGGGGCGGGGGGGGGGGTATTGGCGAGGCTTCATAAATTCAGCCCCGGTTGTGTCCGGGTCGACAGCCCGGAAAATATTCCCACACTCAGCACACCACGTCCAGTGTACCACTCACCAATTTGGCTCTGATACACGTGCCTCCTGCAGCCTGCCAGCGAGATGGAAACATCTCCACACCCGGTACGGCACACCCAGTATACCCAGGTCAAGGGTCCCTGCACACCAGCCCGCCAGCAAATATTTGGGGCGAGAGGTGAGGCCCTGGTGGCACCACTGTGCCCCGGCCCTACGTTGGCTCGTCTCAGGGAGCTACCGTCAACGTTTCTACTGAACACAGATAATCGCACCCGGCTTCCCAGCGCAGTTGCACAGGCCTGCACACTCGATCGTCACGTCGTTAATTTCAACTGGATCTGTCCGGGTCAGTGACCCGGTTGCTCTCTACACCCCTGGGGGACCACCACCTCCAGTGGAGCTCTCGCCGCTATGGCCGTGACAACTAAAGTCGTCACGTGCCATCCAGTTTTGACGCGTCCGGGTAAAATTTGTTTTATTGCGCACAGTTGGTGTGGAGAGAGAGAGAGCCATCGGTTTTACGTTGCCGTCCCCCTTGCAGTCGACGGGCTACTCCGGAAAATGTCTCCCGCGAGCAGCTGGGCCACCCAGATGCGGCGGCTGAGAGGGACGGTCGCTGCGTGCCACGTGGGGCCGTGGCGGTGACGCGCAGGTCGAGGGAGCACGCCGGGGACAGCGCCGATTCGGGGGGGGGGGGGGGGGGACGTCGATTGCACCGCGGGCCTCGCCGTCTCTCCAAATGCGCTCCGAATCCGGCCACGCCGAGTACGATTCCCGCTCACGGGCCACCGACACCGATGAGAATTATCTGAACCGGTCCCGGGCCTCCCCTAGGTCGACTCAGCCTCACAATGAGTACCTGCCGCTAATGTGTAAATATCGCCGCTGGGGAAACAAAAGCGGCCGGGCGTAGTGTTGGCCACCCCCTTCCCCCTCGTGTGCCGTGCCTGCCTTCATGGGTGCTACTAGCTAACAGCACTTGCCCCAACAGTCTGTTAAGGCTACACGGGGGATCTTTGTCTTTGGGGTTCGGCATGTGGATTGTGCAGTACAGTACTTTGCCAGAGTGGGGGAGGGGGCATCAAAGTGTCCAGCTTCACGTGCCTGGGTCTGGAGGCTTTGTCCCACCCCCCCTGCCCTCCCCCAGACATGGCGAGTGCGGTTTGCACGCACGCAGAAGAAGGAGCCGTGTGACCCTTGCTTGCTGGGTTGTGCGAGAGAGACTTTAGCTCACGCGAGCACGCGCCGGGGGGGGGGATAAATAAATAATACCGCGCTCTCTGCCAATTTCATATCCAGCGGGGGCACTTTCACCGATAAGACATCACCAGTGTGAGGGCCGCCACACGCTTCTTGTTTTTGTGCCGATTTCTCTTTGCTCCATTGCTGTGCTTTGCTTTTATGCGATTTGTTTTTGCCACTGCGGGTGGCGCAGGTCAACTCTTGCTGGTCTCTTTGAGTTCCTGCTGGTGCCACGGAATAAACTGCAACTCATGTTCGTACTCTCTTGGGGCGAGGCTCAACATGTTGCCAAGGACAGGACAAAGTGGAAGGAACTCATTTGCGGCCTTATGTCCCATAGGGGATGAAGAAGATTAACTGACTAACTAACTGATTGATATTCTTGGTTCTTTCGGTAAAGTCACGTAGAACCAAGAATATGAATCCCTGCAGTCACGAAAGCTTTAAATCTACATTTAACTGATTGATGTTCGTGATAAGACCGAGTTCCCAAGGGGTAGCGAGTTGATGGATTAAGCCTCACCAATGATGGACGAATGCATGCACACCAAATGTCAAGTTGAAATAGTTTCTTCACTTGATTACCGAATGTGTGTGGGGTTTTGTTTGTTTGTTTGATCGCTGTGCAGCCATCGTGGGGCAGTGAGAAGCCGCGCCATCTGGTGAGGGTAACGAGGCAATTAACGGGGACTTGAGAAATAGTTCTGAGTTGTCATCTGCCAGAAGTTGTTGTCTAATCTGTTGTTGTTGTTGTTGCTGCACTGTTTTGCACAAGTGTACTGAATGGAAGTGGTATTGGTTTCTTGACATGGGGCCAACATTATTGGGAGAAAGGGACAGATGATTAAACAAAGAAGAAGAAGGAATGCCAGAAAAGTAAACACGTTATTTGTCAAACTCCACACTCGAAAGAAATCCCACAACCCTCTGCAGCGAAATCTTCACTGAACCAACGCAATTAAAATGTCGGCTTCAAATAGCGACTGCAGGTGACCGCATCTCGAAGGCTCTGCCGCAGCAACAGGAATTCAGTCGCAGGCGGAGGGAGAAAGGAAAGTGTTTGGCCCTGTGCTTTAACCGGCCTACAGGGGCAAGGAGGTCGACAGCTAGGATGACTGTGGTAGGGGGAAGGAGTTTAAGACTGTGGGGGGCACGGGTTATGACGGTACCAAGATGTTAACTACCTCGCCTGATATGCAGGACGTCATGTGTTCGATCCCGACCCTGACGCCAGCTGTATATTTGGAGCGTGTCGCTCTCTCACTGTGGTCGCGTGGATTTTTCTCCAGGTCCTCCGGTATTTCCTTCCGCATTTAACATCAACGTGCGCTTATAGTATTTAGCTGCTATAAATTTCCACATGATGATAAGCCACTTCGTTGAGCAATCATTTGTAATCGCCAAAGAGCTATATAGCTATAGAACTCAGTGGGGCCTTACCTGATAAAATAAAAATAAAAACTCGTTTATAGTTTGTATAGTTTTTTTTTATGAGCGGCACGGGTTTATGAGAAGGAGTTGCAGTTTCAGACCACGGGGCCGTTGGTGGCATCGTTTATTGTCATCGTAGCTGAGGCTTTTGGACTGAGTCCTCCTCGTGTGGCCAGACCACTCCTGTCACGCTGGCTCGCAGCACGAACGGCATCACGATCAGTGGCCGACCCGTGCGTGGAATTGGTGGGGGGGGGGGGGAAGAGCGGATGCGGGGGGCTGGAGGGTGAGTGGAGGGCGGGGGGGGAGGTAGTGGAGCGTGCGGGTGACGGAAAGCAGGCGACTGTTCAACTGACACAGCCGGCGGACAGGCAGGCATTGGCAGACGTAGCGTGGACCGAAGCACGTTTGCCTGATGTCAAAATCAAAATTGAAGAGTGAATGGTTTACAAAAAAAGATAAATTATTCGGACTCCTTCCTATATTAGTCTACGAACACGTGCAGCGCTTTGTCAATCCGCCGCTGGGTGAGGGCTGCGCACCGCACTGTGCGGGTAGCGCGAGCTCCCTGACCACACTTCACCGCACTGCACGGGTTACGTGACCATACTTCACCGCGCTGGTCGGTGCAGGCCGTTGAGAGCGGAGAGCAAAATCAAAGCCAACGGTTGAGGACGTTGTATGGACAGCAGTGGAAACTTGTCCCATCAAATAAATAGCCAGCCAACAGCACACTCTCAAAAATGAGACGTCCAATTTCAAGGGATGACCCGGTAAACATGCAGTATTGGGCCGACGTTCGCATTGTGGTTGGAACTGTTAGGCCCAACGGTGGACGGACGTTGGCCCAACGTTCAATATGGACCGAAAGAACCAAGGAGAATGGATTCCTGCAGTCACGAAAACTTCAGGTCTAGATTGGGTACCTAGGCTTCAAATTCAAACAGCAATAATTAAAATCAACACCCGAAATAAAACATTGTCTGTATTGCGAGCGTGGCAGCAAACGAGTTGCAATGGTCGCTCTCCACGTTGCTCTGCGCTGCATCACAGCTCCTGTGGTTGTTTGTCGCTTTGCCGCTCTAGGTGTTCGACGGAGCCGTCATCATCCTGTCCTTCGCCCCCATGGTGGCCTCCACGGTGGCGAACGGTCCACACAGCCCCTGGGACGGCCTCAGCCTCATCATATCGCTGCGAGTGTGGAGGTTCAAGCAGATCATTGACGGTGAGAGACGCGCCACGCGGGGCCCACGTTCCGTGCATCCGCGAGGCCACTGGTGTCCACTCACTGCTGGATGAAGGCCATCGTCGTGCCGTGAGGGGCTGGGGGAGGGGTCATTGGGGGGGGGGGGGACTTGGGGGTTATTTAACCACCAAACTTGCCAGTGTGGGTTGGAGTTTGCAGCACTTCCCTTGGCAATACAATCAACACTGCCCAGCACCTCCAATCAGCATGGTTGGCTTCGTAAGGTGCGCAAGAAGTGAGGTGAAGTGTAGAGGGCACCACCAGGGCCAGTTTAGACGTCGCTCGCCACCGATGCTAGCCGAGGCCGGAAATGACCTCGGGTTACTGGGTTTATAGCGCAGTGTGCTATCCACTGTGTGACCGCGAACCCGAACTCGCGGACAATCGCTACATCATTAAATCCTTGTTTTATAACTGAACGTCGTGAAAAACAGATCTGCTTTCCACTGGATTTTGCTCGGAGGCTTACCGAATCTAATCCATGCTACTGGATTATGTTTCAGTCCACGATGAACTCCAGGGCTTGGGAGTGGCAACTGCTCATCAGCAACGTTTATTTTTGTATTTCATCATCAGCTATTATGTATCCACTGCTGGATAAAGGCCTCCCCATATTATCGCCGTCCTAGACAATCCCTTGATGAGATGATTTTATCACCTCTGTCTCCACAGTGATTAGCCTTCTTTGGCTGCCATTCTGTCACTTGTCTTGTTCATCAGTCATCATTCCTTCTCGTGATGCGTACTGCCCAAGTGCACTTCACTTTATAGCCAGGGAAGTATTCATGGAAAGACTCGCCTCTACCCTAAGGAGGACGTAAGTACAATCACACATTGACTTCCCACAAAGTGTCACCCGTTAAACCGACCCTGGAATGTTTAATGGGTTGAGTCGAAACCCCAACCGGGGATTCGAACCTGTCAACTTCCAATTGCGAGCTGTGTGCCGTAAACCTTAGCTTCTGAATTCTAACGAGATCCACCACCACCACCACCATTGCCGGTTCGAGTGGTCATCAGCTGGTAAAGTTGTTTGTACGCGACGTGCAGCACTGACGAGCTACATTACACAGAATATAAGAATATGTTTTCACCCTTTCTGGCAATAAAACAGTTGTGTGAAGATGTTAAAACACCAAACTGAAACCTTTCGCAAGGAATCATGTCTGCATCAACCACAACTACTTGTGATGAACATGCAAACAAAAAACATCCTCTGATATTATATGCATTGTCTTTGAAACTGATCAGTCCACACCAGAGACAGCTTTCTTTTATTGCCAGAAAGGGTAACACCTATTCTTATATTTTGATGCTGCAAAGGGAGGTCACATGATACATGACACAGAGGTATTCTGACCGACCTCGCGCTAAAGCTAGAGCACGTGGCGCTGGCGGGAGCGCCGACCTGGGGCCGGCTCGGCGAGCTCCGTCTCCCTTGTCCCCTTTGACCCCTGGCTGGGTGGCGAGGCCGCGTGGAGGTCGCGAGGCGGCCACTCCCGGCACGATTCTCCACCGTCACGTGAAGCGGGTGCCCGCCGCGTTTTGTTCGAATCGCGACGATCGCAACGGATCGGCCGCCGCCCCGTTTTGCGAGTGCTCGAGCGACGCGTGGTGTGACGCATGGGGTTGGCGTGGCGTGCTGGCAGAGCGAGTGCACTCCGTTGGGAGGGGCTGCAGAAAGAAGGCCGCTGGTGGACCAGAAAATGTGACACACAGCCCAGGGCCTCGGTGCCTTGCTCCTGTATAGTGGAACAAATTGAGTTGCTTGTTTGTAAGGCGTTTTCCCAATCTGTGTCTTCATGCATGTGTTCATCTGTTTGTTTGTGTGTGTGTGCGCATACACGTGATTTAAAAGTGCATTGCTCCAGTGGAGCGGTAGTGTAGAGGTTAGCGCTACGCTGCGCTACGCTGCGCTACGAACCCGGCGACCCGAGTTCCATTCTCCCTCAGGACCAACACCGGTGACGATTGTCTGAACCGGTCCTGGGCTTCCCCTGGGTCGACTCAGCCTCAAATGAGTACCTGGTGCAGTGTGTAAACATCACCACTGGGGAGACAATGGCCTCTGGGCGTGGTGCTGGCCACCCACCCCCTTGTGTGCCGTTCATAGGTGCTCGCTAACAGCACTTGCCCCAACAGTTTGCGAAGGCTATACGGGTGTTGGGAATAGTGTCAGAGTGGTTGGTTCACTCTGCTTTGACACCAGGTGACCTAAGTCTGATGCCAGGTCACGGCTCACGTCAATGGTGGCGTGACATCCAAATTGGGCCCGGGCCTTCCCTACGTCGACTTAGCCTGACAATAGAAACCTGCTGTCGGGGTCCATACACATTGGCACTGGGGAGAGATAAGGGCAGCCCTGCGTGGCGCTCGCCACACCATTCCCCGTGTGCGATGTTGGCCTTAATAGGTGCTCGCTAACAGCACCTGCTCAAACAGCCCATATGACAGAATAGGGTGATTCTTTGTATTTGTATATATATACACACACACAGGGTGCTTCATAAAAATGTTAATACTTCCGCGAATTTTTTAAGCTATTAACATAAATGTGTTGTCATGTTACAGTGTGTTATCCATTCTGTTTCAATTAAAAACGATAGTCCCATATAAGTGTTAAAAAAACATTTTAAGCACCCTGTATTGACACGTGTGGCTTTTAATAGTTGCTTGATAGCATCACTAGGCCCGACAGATTATCGGCGGAACCTGGGATGTTTGTCTTGCAGCACTAAGCCCTTCGTTTGAATCTGAGAGCGGCCACCAACTGAGCACCGCACGCGCGCGGGGCCTTGGTGCCGTGTTCGGGGCGGGGCACGGTGATCTGTATACATCGGAGCCGAGACAATTCGTCGATTGCTGTGGCTGTTGGTTTGAAGCGCACCGGGGAAGAATTCGTCGAGTTTTGCTGCTGTCGTCAGAATCACTCGGTTGGGATTACGCACGGCAATCATTGCCCCAGCCCCCACTCTCCTGATTGATTTTTTGTCCTTCCCCTTGCACCACCGATGAGCACGTTTGGCTACATACGGTGTGAAAGAAGGTTTAATGTACTGTGCGAACATGCGAAATCGAGTCAGTAAGGCTTTCTTGAACAATCGAGCATCGTAATAAATTTAATAGGTTAAATGTGAAAATGGCATATACTACTTATGGCGGTATAGATTAATCGATTATCGTTGATACTTAAACTCACTGCGCGTGCGTAGAGTCGCAGAAACAGTATTTATTTTTTGATGATGCGTTTCCAACGGCTTCACGTTACCCCCGCTGCCACTAGAGGTGCTACCGTCGGTTTGACCTTCAATACGAAGAAATTGACCCCGGGGTCTTGAGTCCAATGGCAATGCTGCACTGCACCGCAGCACTTCGTCGATTGGCGGCAGCGGTACTCGTAGCGACCGGAGCGGCCGTTAATGCGCGCGGAAAACGGTCTGCCCAACGATCTCTAACCTCAGCGAGGGTTGCCTTCGATTTGGCCCACGGAGTTCTGACCTTTGCCTCGCCAATTGAAATTCACAGCGGGGAGCAGCGTCGCGGCGGTCAGAGTGTGCGCTGCGTTGCCGACCGGCCGATCCGAGATTGATTTCTGACCCACGGTCAGCAAAGCGTGGGCGCCGAGTGGAGGCTGCAACCGAGCCGTCGTCGACAAGCCCCGTCATTCATCCTGGCAATGACCAGCGTGGCGAAGTATGGTCAAATAACCGCCTCGACCCACGACAGCGTGAGGATGCCCCAGTATGACACACGCATGGGGGCAGGGGGGGGGGCGGTGTTACAAACCCTGACACGGCGTATGTTAAATATCGCGCAAGCGGACAGTATGCAGGTTTGCACTGTTAGCAAGCAATCTATTTAGTATCGATTCCATCTGAGCTTTAGTCAATTATGCAATTAGTCGTTAGTGGCAGCTTTAATATTTATAAATGTCTCGTTCGGACGTCATCTGTGCGCGCAAGTGCATGCGTGCGCACGCACGCGTGCACTTGCGCGTGCACCCTTTTGTCTATAAGGTGACGGAATGAATATTTTCTTCCCCGCCCCTCCCCTCGCCACCCCCCAGAGGTCATAAAAGTTGGCCGTTTTGGCGTTCGTATCGCGACGCACTGTGGCGACCATTAGGCCCCCGTTCCGCACGCGCGTTGCCTCGTAAAACGTGCAGTAAGTTGCCTTTTTCCTTTTCTTGCGCTAATTGGATCGAGTGACGTGGGATATCGCGTGCGAATGGGCAGCGGTCGTGCACGCCCGAGAAGCGGGGCCATGCCTAACGAGGTATTGATGAATAATTCTTCCTTTTTTTGGGGTATTTCCACCACCCTCCCATGAAAGTCATTATCCCCCTCCTTAGCGTGGCCGGTGCACTCGCCGGTGACATTCTAGATGGCCCTCGGGGAGAGCCCCCCCCGCTCACTGGTGCCAGCGTTGCGCTTGCAGCGCCTGTATCTGTGGGCAACCTCGCGCGCTATGAGGAGGTCGCTATGAGGAGGGGGCTATGAGGAGGGCGCTATGAGGAGGTCGCTATGAGGAGGGGGCTATGAGGAGGGTGCTATGAGGAGGTCGCTATGAGGGGGTCGCTATGAGGAGGTCGCTATGAGGAGGGCGCTATGAGGAGGGCGCTATGAGGAGGGCGCTATGAGGAGGACGCTATGAGGAGGCTGCTATGAGGAGGGCGCTATGAGGAGGTCGCTATGAAGAGGGCGCTATGAGGAGGGGGCTATGAGGAGGGCGCTATGAGGAGGGCGCTATGAGGAGGGCGCTATGAGGAGGGCGCTATGAGGAGGACGCTATGAGGAGGCTGCTATGAGGAGGTCGCTATGAGGGGGTCGCTATGAGGAGGTCGCTATGAGGAGGGCGCTATGAGGAGGGCGCTATGAGGAGGGCGCTATGAGGAGGACGCTATGAGGAGGCTGCTATGAGGAGGGCGCTATGAGGAGGTCGCTATGAAGAGGGCGCTATGAGGAGGGGGCTATGAGGAGGGCGCTATGAGGAGGGCGCTATGAGGAGGGCGCTATGAGGAGGGCGCTATGAGGAGGACGCTATGAGGAGGCTGCTATGAGGAGGGCGCTATGAGGGGGTCGCTATGAGGAGGGCGCTATGAGGAGGGGGCTATGAGGAGGGCGCTATGAGGAGGGCGCTATGAGGAGGGCGCTATGAGGGGGTCGCTATGAGGAGGTCGCTATGAGGAGGGCGCTATGAGGAGGGCGCTGTGAGGAGGATTCTATGAGGAGGGCGCTATGAGGGGGTCGCTATGAGGAGGTCGTTATGAGGAGGGCGCTATGAGGAGGGCGCTGTGAGGAGGATTCTATGAGGAGGGGGCTATGAGGAGGGCGCTATGAGGAGGGCGCTATGAGGAGGGCGCTATGAGGAGGGCGCTGTGAGGAGGATTCTATGAGGAGGGGGCTATGAGGAGAGCGCTATGAGGAGGGCACTATGAGGAGGGCGCTATGAGGAGGATTCTATGAGGAGGGGGCTATGAGGGGGTCGCTATGAGGAGGGGGCTATGAGGAGGCTGCTATGAGGAGGGCGCGATGAGGAGGTCGCTATGAGGAGGGCGCTATGAGGAGGGAGCTATGAGGAGGGGGCTATGAGGAGGGGGCGATGAGGAGGGCGCTATGAGGAGGGCGCTATGAGGAGGTCGCTATGAGGAAGTCGCTATGAGGAAGTCGCTATGAGGAGGGCGCTGTGAGGAGGTCGCTATGAGGAAGTCGCTATGAGGAGGTCGCTATGAGGAGGTCGCTATGAGGAGGGCGCTGTGAGGAGGTCGCTATGAGGAAGTCGCTATGAGGAAGTCGCTATGAGGAGGGCGCTATGAGGAGGGCGCTGTGAGGAGGTCGCTATGAGGAAGTCGCTATGAGGAGGTCGCTTTGAGGAAGTCGCTATGAGGAGGGCGCTGTGAGGAGGTCGCTATGAGGAAGTCGCTATGAGGAGGTCGCTATGAGGAAGTCGCTATGAGGAAGTCGCTATGAGGAAGTCGCTATGAGGAGGTCGCTATGAGGAGGTCGCTATGAGGAGGGGGCTATGAGGAGGGCGCGATGAGGAGGTCTCTATGAGGAGGGTGCTATGAGGAGGGCGCTATGAGGAGGTCGCATTGAGGAGGGCGCTATGAGGAGTGGGCTATGAGGAGGGCGCTATGAGGAGGGGGCTATGAGGAGGACGCTATGAGGAGGGGGCTATGAGGAGGTCGCTATGAGAAGGGCGCTATGAGGAGGTCGCTATGAGGAGGTCGCTATGAGGAGGGCGCTATGAGGAGGGCGCTATGAGAAGGGCGCTATGAGGAGGGGGCTATGAGGAGGACGCTATGAGGAGGGGGCTATGAGGAGGACGCTATGAGGAGGGGGCTATGAGGAGGTCGCTATGAGGAGGGCGCTATGAGAAGGGCGCTATGAGGAGGGGGCTATGAGGAGGACGCTATGAGGAGGGGGCTATGAGGAGGGCGCTATGAGGAGGGCGCTATGAGAAGGGCGCTATGAGGAGGGGGCTATGAGGAGGTCGCTATGAGGAGGGGGCTATGAGGAGGTCGCTATGAGGAGGTCGCTATGAGGAGGGCGCTATGAGAAGGGCGCTATGAGGAGGGGGCTATGAGGAGGACGCTATGAGGAGGGGGCTATGAGGAGGACGCTATGAGGAGGGCGCTATGAGGAGGTCGCTATGAGGAGGCTGCTATGAGGAGGGCGCTATGAGGAGGAGGTCGCTATGAGGAGGGGGCTATGAGGAGTGGGCTATGAGGAGTGGGCTATGAGGAGGGGGCTATGAGGAGGGGGCTATGAGGAGGTCGCTATGAGGAGGGGGCTATGAGGAGGGGGCTATGAGGAGGACGCTATGAGGAGGACGCTATGAGGAGGATGCTATGAGGAGGGCGCTGTGAGAAGGTCTTGGGGTTTCAGCTTCACAGCGCGGTGCTGCTATCCAACGCGCCACCGCTCCGCTCAGGGTTAGTTTCCATCCCCATCACCACCATTGGCCATTGTCTATCCATTGCTGGACGACAGCCATCCCACGCCTGCGCCATCCCTCACAGTCCGGTGACGCTGCCGTCCATCTGGCTCCCGAGCGCGTGAAGCGATCTCATCGCTCCACTTCCGCGGCGGTCGTCCCCTTAGCGGACGCGTTCCCTCCTTTGGCTGCTGTTCCATCGCCAGCCTCGTCCGTCGCGTTATTTTATATTTTTGTTGCGCTACGAGCAGTGCGATGCGATGATTCGATGTTGTGGAGGTCGCTTGAATGCAAATGCAGTGTCGCGCATCTTGGGGGGGGTGGAAACGTCGGCGAAAGTGAGCGAGTGGCCTATCCTCCAATGGATCTCGGTGACCAAACACAGCAGGCGATTTAAGCGGGGGCCGTGTTACCGTAAGTAAGTAAGAAAATAAACCTCAGCTTTAAATCGCGTCATTCATGCAAGGCATCGCAACGCTTCACAACACAATCCCAGTGCAAAAAAAAACCCCTTAACATTGAAACTAAGAGGAAAACAACCCCCACGCGGACGGATACGCAAGAAAATATAAATGTATTTTCAGACGAGCCCTAAAAACCTCGACTGACGGAGCGTCCCTAACGGACCGGGGAAAGGCGTTTCACACACGAGGCGCCTGACGACTGAAAGCTCTATCAACCAACGAACACAGATTTGTCCTTGGTACGCTCAGGGTGCCGGGATTTTTGGTGGATCGAAGTTGCCGGACAGATCTCCCGAGATATAATGGAGCTAACCCTTTCAGGGCCTAGAGAGGCCAACACAACAACTTGAAATTCGATCCTGCATTTTTACTGGATAACCAATGCAGGGAACGAGGAATCGGTGTGATTTTGTTTTTGGCGGAGCCTTGAGTGGGAGGGGGGGGGGGGTCGGGCAGTGTAGGCTGCTTGTGCCACCTCGTTTGAAAGTAAAACAATCCGTTGACGAGGAGAGGGTATCTGCGGAAAATAAAAAGCTTCGAAATTCATCGAATTCCTCCAGGACAAAATAAAGATTCCGATTCTGATTCTGGATGCAGCGGCGCACCCTTTGCATTCGCCCCAACCGCGTGTGAAAGGTCGGCGTTTACCAGAGCCAGGTTTGTTGAGACTATCGTACCTCTGACGTGTATGCAGTCCCCTTGATGTGAGGCCCCCTCGTCCCCAAGCTGCCGCCATCTCTCACGCTCCTATCGCTCCGTCTCCCGTGGCAGACGTTCCCTTCGGTCGAATTCTCCCTCATTTTGGCTGCCACTCCGTCGTCCGTCCTCACGCCCCAGCGCCCAAGCAAAGCAACGTGTTCATTCTTTTTTTGAGCAATCAATATCGGACGGGTCTCGAATTTCGCATGTTAGCTAAATCCGAGCGTTGAAAAAAGTATCCGCATGCAGGAATGTTATTTTTTTAATTGGCAACCGGCATTGCGAGCCGTGCAGACCCAGCCGCAGGGACCCTGTATGCTCACCTGAGCAAGTAAACAAGCTGAATAAGCAAACGGAGCGGCTAACGAGCGAATGCCAAACAGGCGGCTGACCAGGCAGAGTGGCTGGCGAGGTCGCCAGTGGGCCAATTTGGTAAGGGGACGATGGTTTAATTCCTGTTACAGTCACCGGGTGTTTTCTGCATGACATTATCCAAGCGAGTTAGCTGTGTTCCGCCGGAATGTTCACTTTAATGAGGGAGCGTGTTTTTGTCCTCCAGTAGGAATTTGGGGCAGTGTTCCTTTTCTGCTCCGTGGAGGTGGAAATTCCACATTCCCGTGGTGGCGGCCGGTTTATTCGTGGGACATCCACTGTTGCTTTTTATGATCTCGTTATATATCGTCAGTCGCAAGGGTAAGTTTCTTTGTGCTGTAAACACCACGTGCTGTGAACACCACGTGCGGGAAGATTGGCCGCCCACCCCCACTGCTGAATTGTCGCTGTTGAATTCAAATGTATCTCTCGTTTTTTTGTTATTAAAGATGTGAATAGTAGCGCCTCTAGCGGCTGCAGGGGTAACACAAACTCAGTACAAAAACACATGAATCTGAATATAATCTTACACGCTCGATTAAGAGAAGCATCTATCTTGACCATAACAATCGATATTAATCGATTAATGGATGCTCATTAATCCAATCTTTACTAGGGGAGGGGGGGGGGTGTAGCGATATGGCATAGAGAGGCCATCATCTAGCAGCAGTTTTGCAAAGAGCTGTAATGTATTCAATACAACGGCGGATAAATGAGTCGGAGGGACTAGCGGTTGCGTGCCTTCGCTGCCCGCACCGGGGATTAAAAATAGCTGCGTCTGCACGCGCGCGCGCGCTCGACAGCGGATCACCACCAGACGTGGGGGGGGGGGAGGGGTTGTGACGATGATGAATTAACGTTCAGCCGTCCACGTTGGCGGCCGTATCAGAAATTAATTTGTCGCCCTCGTTAGAGAGAGCCGTCGGGCCTCGCCGAGTGGCAGTTGGATCCGAGTGGTCGCCGTGTCTCGGCCTACCCAATCGCTCGTCAAAGAGGGTGGGGGGTGGGGGATGTGCGAGGGAACGCGTTCACCAATTTGCCGAGCACCTCCCTCCCTTCCTCCGACCGCCCACCCCACCCAGTCTCGGAGATACGGGCCCGGTGTGCCTCGCGACGCCAAAGAGGACGACTCGTGCGAGATGGGGCTGTCACCGCGGGCCGGGCCGAACGCGTCTGCCTGAATGGGGCTTTAATCATCGAGCTCCCTGATTAGTGGGGACAAATTAAATTGGCTCGGGCCAGGTGCGCTCCGAGGATAGCGTCAGACGGCTCCGACTCCCGAGGAGGGGGCGAGGGGAGGGGGGGGGTTGCCACACACGTGCGGGGGGGGGGGGAGCTGCTGCCCAGGGGCGGATATTTGGGCCACCTTTCTTTTTCGTGCAGGACGTGCGACGAGCGGGTGAGACGGGACGGCTGTCCCGGAACAATTAGGGAGGCAGAAAGAAAGTAAATGATTGCCCTCCCGCTGTTGCTACTGTGGCATTTATTCCCTTTGTTCTTTGTACATCTGCAGGAGATATTGGTTTAAGCCGATGTATCTCCCCCCCCTCCCCACTCCTAAGCTTGTTAGGATCACAGCTCTGTGGGATTAACTTGTAGTTGTTCGGAAAATCGAGACACCGCCGCAACAAAATTTGATTTTGATAGAATCAGTCGCGCATCAAACAGAATGTTAACGAAGTCAGGGTACATCCTCAGTGTGTGTCGCACGCCACCACACGTGTACATGTGAAAAATGAAAAGAAACCAGCGCCGACGCGTTGATATCGGTTTTATTTGTAAATTGAGATAGTGACGTTTTTTCTGATAAGTGTATGATGTGGTGGGGGGCGGGGGGTGGGGGTTGGGTGGCAGTAGTCGCGAGTGACGTTGGAGCCCGCGTGATCGGAGCTGTCCGTCGGAGCGGTGGTGCTGAATCAATAGAAGCATCATTGCGCGGACAACGGGGGCCACCTTTGGACATCATTGTCAAAAAATATAAATCGAAAAAAAATAGGTGAAGTCAAATTCCCCACTGGCCTCCAAAATAAATGACTGTGAGCCCAGAAGCTACAATTTTAATGAAAAATGATTCCGTAGCCTATCGCCCATGCAGCTTTGGTTCGAGGCTGTAATCTGTTTGATGTGGAGCATGAGAAATGATACAATTGCAATTGTAAATTACGTTTAAATATTTAAAACTTCACTGTCTGCGAGGGGGGAGGTGGGAGGGTGGGTGGAGAATGCAAAATGTCAAGAGTGTGCTCGAGCGGGATTGCGCGAGCAACCCGCGCCGATCGGCACATCGCCGCGGAACGACCGCCATTGGTCCGCCTGCCGCACCTTCCCGGCATCATCCGAGGCTGCTTACAAGCACCCCCCCCCCCCCCACACCGCTTCTGTCTGTTGGAGGCGCGTCGCCTCTCGGCGCGGCTGCGCCACGTGTCACCTCCCAGTGGCCGACGCGGCCCAGCCCACGTCTCCGGGCGGCTCTCGTCACAAAGGCGGTGGATTTGTCGGAGCTCATCGGAGCCGGCGTGTTTTTTATTTTTTTTTGGTCGGTACGGAAATCGTCGCCCGTTAGCCGACGCGAGAACAACATCGCCCCCCCTCCCTCCACCGCCTGCTGTGTGAACAATACCGCGTCATTTTTGCCAGCGATCCTTTTTAAACTATTAAAACAATTTATTTTTATTTTCCCAGGTAAGGCCCACTGAGCTATTATGTAGCTCTTTTTCAGAAACGACCTCGCCACAAATGATAGCCCCATGAAGTGGCGTACCACGTGGAAATTTATAGCAGCCAAATGCTCTAAACGCGTGAAGTTGATTCTAAATGTGGAGGGGGTAAAAAGAGGGCGCGGAGAGAAATCCACGTGACCACAGGGACAGAGACATGCAAACTCCAAATATACAGCAGCAGGCGTCAGGGTCGGGATCGAACCCACGACCTCCTGTATACCAGGCGAGGTAGTTAACATCTCCTAGCCACCGTAATGATGATGAGAGGGAGAGAGACACGCAAACTCCAAATATACAGCAGCAGGCGTCAGGGTCGAGATCGAACCCACGACCTCCTGTATACCAGGCGAGGTAGTTAACATCTCGCCAGCGCACGCTTGGCTCGCGGATGCCACCGGCTCTATTTGTATTCCTACGACGGGCCTTGACCTTGAAGGAGAACGTGCAGCGGTGAGTTAAGTGCCGACCACGAGATAGCGCGCGGAGCAGGGAGATGGAGGAGAAGCGAGGGGTTGGAGAAGGGTGACCACAAGCAGTGCCGGGAGAGTGACTCCATTCAAAGTAATAATCATCTGAGAACTGACTACTTGGAGTTCAAAAGGTGATAAAATGTAATCCAATTCATAATCAGTGTCTTTTGGGTTAGATATTTGTGTAGGTATGCCATTTTTTAAGTATAACCCTCCACGTCATGGCCAAATATACACATTGATTTGATTTATTAGTGAAACCGGAGGAGGAGGAATGTTGAAAATCAGTCAAAATAAACGAATCATGAACGTAACATTGGTCGTCGAAAAATCTTCCACGTACAATGCAAATGTAATCCATTTCTTGGTGTTTTAATGTAACGTGGCACGATTTCTTCGTAACATTTACACTTATTTTTCTAATTAAATTAAAACATGGGGTCGAGGCGACTGCAAGGCGAGCGGCTCTATGCCCCCGCGCACGGCACCCGCGCGCATTCCCGAGACCAAGTCGGTGTTTGTACGCAGGCACGTTGAACTTCTTTCGCACCGTACGTAGCCATCCGTGCTAATCGGAGATGGGGGGAAGGACAAGAAACTATGGGTCTCTGTGTGAGTCTATGTGTGTATGTATATTGAACTTCTTTCGCACCGTATGTATCTAGCTGATTATTTGCAAGTGCATATCTCCCAGTGGCTTTCTAATATCGGAAGGAAGAGCGTTCCAGACGGCCGCAGAAGCGCATCAGAAAGCGTCGCGCGATCGGGCGACCGTCTGTGTTCGCCATAGCAGGCACACGTGACCGGAACGGCCTCCTGTCACAGGCGCTCACGGGCCACCCAGACACTGCTACCGTTCACGAGTCACCGTTCATGAGCCACCGAGACGCTGCTGTCGATAGGGAAGCTCACTCCAAGGATTCACCCCGAACCCCGACCCCCACCCCCGTTCACGAACCTCGAGTGACGCTGCTCCGCCACATTCTCACGGCAGCGGACCAACAACCGTCGTCTGACGTTTCAGTCGTTTGCACGGGGCCCTCGTGAAACGGCTTGCCACGCGACTGCGCTAGAGAAGATGCCAATTGTTGTTGTTCGCTGGTATTATGATGTTATGATTGAGCATTGCGGGGTCATTCATATTCGTAGGCAACCGCTGTTCTCCATTGAACTGCAGCTGCTGGTCTCATCTTTTCCTCCTTTGAATAGTTTTGAAATCGTTTTCAAATTAAAGTGAATAACAGCCATATGGTTATTGGGGGTGGAGCGGTGGCGCAGTTCAGCACGCCCTGCATCGTGGAGCCGGCCACTTGAGTTTGATTCACGGCCACGGCTAAGGGTCAGTGGCGAGCGACATCTGAGCAAGTCCCGAGCTGTAAAACACCCGTCACCAACCCGCACTCACCAGTTTGGTGAAGTATGGTGAAACAGCACCCGTGACCAACATGATATAGGGAGGAGACACTTTCTCCAGCGGTGGATTAGCAAAGGGGACACAATTTCACATTATTATTATGCCTAACGGCTGTCTCGTATAATTCTAGATTTGAAGCTTTCGTGACTGCAAGGATTTCATACTCTTAGGTTTTTTCGGTAAAGTCACGTAGGTAAAAATTGTTTTTACAATTAATTTGACTTTTATTAATTTTAATTTTATTTTTTACCTACGTGACTTTACCGAAAAAACCTAAGAGTATGTCTCGTATAATTTAATGAAAAATTGTCTGCATCCTCGGTCCCCCTCGAAGAAGAGACTTGTAATCTTACAAGGTCGCAAACAAAGATTTGACTCACTTGACAGCGCGGAGAGTTGCCCACTCGCGCCATCGGCGATCTGGCCACGGCCAAGCGCGACTTCTACCTCGCGTGGGCCGCACGGTGGCTGGGAGTTGGGGGGGGGGGAGGTTGGGGTCCCACTGGCGAATGACTCCTGGTGGCTTCTTGGGTAGATCGCAGACGCGATGGTCAAAGTGTCGGCCGTCATTTCATCACGAGCAAGAGTGAGTTCCACTGCACACTGCAACTCCTCGCTATTATTCTGTCGGGGATTCCTCTTTCAGCTTTCGTGGATTTGGAACTCTGCCCTGGTTCAGGTCATGACTTAAGATCCGTTTGTTTCCACGTTGAGTTTCGGATTTCTCTCCCTCTCTCTCTTTCTTGCTGCGATGTAAAATAAAAGTTGCACTGCGTTGTGTGTTACGCATATTGTTTGGTGACACCGCATTGGCAGTGGTGCACAAGCACAAATATAAAAGAAAACAACTAAACGCATTCATCAATAGCACTGTGGCTTTCAGAGAGAAAAATTATATAATGGGTCACATTTTGGGCAATGGTCCTTCAAATGGGCCTTCTTCATAGCAAACTCATGTACTTCATAGCAAACTCATGTGCTATGAAGATGGGACATTAACCAAAACATCACCTATTATATACTTTGACTTTGTAGGCCTCACTTCTATTGACGAATGTTGAGGCTTTTTAAAAAAATATCTAACTACATTAAATATACGCAACTACCTGCTACATTACAGTACAACCGAGCCCACTGTGGTGTATTCACACGCTTCGTCAACAGCCTGAGCAGCATTGACGTCGACTTATCGGTGGAGAACTCGGACTCGACAACGTCACCGTGCCACCTCACCGCTCGTCATCGCTCGTCACTGCCCTCCAGGAGGAGACACTTTGCGAGGATTCTCGGGCTGCGCGAAACTCGAGGGGGAGGGGAGGCAGAGTCGTGGGGAGGGGAGGGGGGTACGGGGGGCAACGCAGCGGATTTTTTTGGGGGTGCGGTGGGTGGGGGGTTGGGGGGGGGCTGTCGGCAGCAGGCGACATGAGTGCCCACTCTGTCCATGCTGCGACAGCCTGACATTCTCTGTAAATGTCAAAGGCACGAACAGGCTTGGCTCTATTAATAGTTTATGCTCCCAAAGACCTACGCTTGAATTAAACAGCCCTTAACCCTGTGATGTGCCCCGTTTTCATTTGCATTTTTAATCTTACTTTTTTTGTACAAACTACCTTGAGCATCTTATTGAATATTAATCAATACTGCGGTTGGGGGGGGGGGGGGCAAAAAATAAACATCAGAATTGTCTGGAACACCCGAGGATAAGTCGAGAGATATCTCGACTCGTGTTCGACGTGTCGTGACGAGGTTGCCCGAGGCAGATAAGCGTTGCCGTGCCACTTGTCCGCGGGTGTCATTTATTTTTGCGGCCCAGTTTGCAGAAGCGGCTGCCACGGTAAACTTCGCGCGAGGAGAACCCATCGCGTGTCCCTCCGTTGGAGCCCAAAAAAACCCGTGCTGACGATTATCATTCTCGCAGATAGACACATTTCGAACGGGGTTTGCGAAAATATCATCTGCTTGTTTTTTGTTGTTGCTGTCACGAATGATGTATATGCTGCCCTCGCTGTGGAATAACAATAATAATAGGCTGCCACGGGAGAATGTTGGATGTCTTGATTTTAAACATTTCATTTACAGCTGGGTTTTGGGAACGGCTGGGTGTGTGTTGTTGTTGCGCACGTGCGTACGCACACACAGAACCCCTATTTTCAATTCACTGCTGGATGAGGGCCTAGTCGAGCTATGTGGGTGTTGGGGGTTGGTTGACCATACTTCACCATGCTGGTCCAGTGCTGGTTAGTGAAGATGGGCAGCAAAGCCGTTGGAGCATAGTACCGTATAACATTGCAATTGCATGCACTGGCCTCTGCTGATAACGTAGCACCCCCCCCCCCCCCAGAAGGATACAGCACCTGATTTAAGTATGGTTTTGGTTTCCCATCTATGCACAATCCAGGCTCAACCCCGCTTAGCTTCCATTCTCTGCTGGGATCGAGCGGGAATCGAACTCGGCTCACCGGGTTCGTAGCACAGCGCGCTAACCACAACACCGCCGCTCCCCAAAGATCCCCTGTGTAGCCTTCACAGAGGGTAGGAGCAAGTGCGGTTAGCGATGAGCATCTATGAAGGCTGTGAACGGCACACGAGAGGGTGGGTGGGTGGCCAGCACCACACCCCGGCCACCTTTGTCTCCCTAGTGGCGATGTTTACACGCCGCACCAGTCGCTCATTTGAGGCCGAGTCGACCTACGCACACACCGGAAAAGGTGGTGCAGCGTCATCCGGGATCAACGGCATTTGTCGATTTTTTGTTTTGTTTGCACGGATAAAAGTCACGCAAAAGTAACGGTGGGTCTGACGAACTACTTGCCGTGCTCCCCTAAACAATTCGAGACGGGCACAGAAGTGGTGAAGTATCTAAACGTGACATGACGCCACGTGAGAAAGAGAGAGAGACGCAACACGGATTCGCGGCTCTGGGGGCAACGGTGGTGTGTGGCGCGTGGGGGGGGGTGAGCGGTGGAATGTCCACGCCAGTAGCCTGCAGAGCCTCGTAAATAAATTAGCAGCGGAGGTTATGGGCCGCGTCTACTTTCACGCGCGCGACGCAAGGGGAGGACAAAAAAAAATAAAACGAAAGAACGTTGCCGGCGCCTGAAATGAAGTGCTGGCTGTGATGAAGACGAAGCAGTGCGGTTGCGAGCTGACATCCCTTCCGCTCTTTCCATCTCAGTGCGCAATTTCCTTGCCCCCCCCCCGCCCCTCCTATTTTCCGCGAAGAGGAGGATGCTTTGAATGTAATGGAGACAAACTATGTAATAATATGTCCGAATGTTAAATATATAGGCTGCAAAGCGTCACTGTGAAGAATCCAGAAAATATCAACAAGCCGCACTGTAATCCCTTTAAAGACAGCGGTGGATAGGGAGTGGGAGTTAGCATCCACCTACGTGGCAACAGAGGGCGTGCAAAGCATTGTGGGAGTTTCTTTCCCATCACACGTATGTGTGTGTATGTATGTTGAACTTCTTTGGCACCGCACATAGCCATCTGTGCTGATTGGTGGAATTTGCACGGGTGAAGGCATCCCACCGCTGTGCCCATCATAGGAGCTGTTTGACCATCCTTCACCCTCACTCGTTAGCGCTGGTTGGTAAGAGGCCGCGTGTCCAGCACCGGTTCAGATGGCACTCGCCATTTGTTAGCCGTGGCCAGGGATCGAACTTAGGTTGCCAGTTTCATAGCATTGTGCATAAACTACTGCGTCGCCAGTTCCAGCTAATTTGAAGAAATATTTTACTGCTTGTGAAAGAACAATCCTTTTTGTGTATGTGTTTACGTTGAACTTATTTCTAAGCGTACGCAGCCAACCGTTCTAATCGGAGGTGGGGGAGAAATACAGCAAACTAAGCACAGCGCAGAAAAAAACGATGCTAATCTGGTGGTGCGTAACGTTTAAAAGTATAAAATCGCGAGACAGAAATACAAAGTGAGGAGGCAGGTCTTCCTTGCGGGATGATAGCAACACATTAAAAAAAAAAATGTTTCACGAAACGCATCGCGTGGCGGTGTACACGTCCCAGCGTGAGCGCGTTCACCCTTTGTGGCAGAGGTTCCCCCCGGTGCGAACCGTGCAGGCCGCCCTGGTCATTGCTGCGGGCGGCATATTAAAACGGAGAATACGAGCTGCCTGCTTGGCAGTTGTGACGCTGACGACCCCGTGCCGTCGTTCGGCGAAACTCCACGCCAGGAGTGTGTCCGTGGGACACGGCAGCGCCTTCCGTCGTAGCGATCGTAGCTCCTGCGATGTAAGAACACCGCGACAAATGCCACGCGAGCTAAATTGCACGTCCGTGATGACCGATATCGCACGTCCCGTCGCCCTCGTTGCGACTGCGGCTTTTGTTGTGGACAATAAGTGGCACCAAACAACTCGCTCCTCTCGAGAAATTGTCCACGACCTTGAAAGTGTCGTCCTTGACATGGTTGCTTTTTTAAGCTTCTTCTTGAAACTGTATAATTTGCAGACATTAAACATTTCAGGGTCAAACACACTTCAGCATCGTCATTGACAAACATCGGTTCATAACCGAACATGCATACTTCACGGCTCATGTATTTGGCAGTGGCTATTTCGTGAAAATCATTCATCCCACATAAACACGGGTCATAATGAAACGAAGATTCAGCCCAATAATCCATAAGCATTTGGGGACAGGGTAATCATTTCTCCTCTCAATTTATAGCAGTGGTAAAATAACGTGGCAACGACAACAATCATAATGATGAAAGGATAATAGAAAATAACAATTTACAGCCTCTTGCCCGTCCACGTCTGACTGAAAGCTTCTCCTTGCCCTGTGGCGTTCATGGCCGTTGATTCGCCATACTTCACCGTGCTGGTCAATGCCGGTTGGTGAAGAGGCGGTGGCCCAGGAACCGGTTCGGGGTTATGACTCGACCCAATCTCGGCTCGCTGGGGTTCATCGCGTATTGCGCTAACCACTGCGCCACCGCTCCACCGCCAGCAATCTTGGTGCAGACAATTATAAAATAAAGAACAAGGCCGCACGCGTGAGTGCGTGCCCCCCCCCCCCCCGCCAAATCACACGTAACACAAAATATAATCTCAACAAAAGCGTATCGTTAAATACGTTTCGTGCAGCTGCGGGGCACGAAGAACGACATCTCTGCGCTGCTCGAGTGTTTCTTTTTCACGTAAAACTGTTCGGGTGGTGGGGGGAGGGGCGTTTGGAGAGAGGGGAAGCAATAAACGCGCCCCCCCCCCGCGTCCGCCCGTCTCCCCCGCGGTTGGCACGCCCGCGAATGGTCGCGGCCGCGAGCCCATTGAGGAGCGCGGACCGTGCGGGCCGCGTGCGGGCCGCGTGCTTCTTGGGGGTGTCCCCCCACAGTCGCTGGAGCGTAATCCGTGTTCGGGATCAGAGATGGTGGGGCGGGCGGAGCGGGAGGAGGAGCGGGGTGCCTCGCTCGCCTGCACCCTAATCCCGGCACCAATCCCCTGTAATCCCAGCCGTGCAATTTGTGCTGTTACGGTTACCGATGTCTCCTCCTCCTCCCCCCCCTCGTCCCCTTCCTCCACCACCACACCTCTGCACCTCTTTACCCCCCCGTCTTCACCACCACCACACCCCCCATCCACCCATGCCGACTCCCCGCCCCGCTAACGCTCCCCTCCTAGCCCCTCTCCACCTCATCCACCCTCACTCTCTGTCTCTCCGCGCGCTCCATACCCCACCACACCCAGCCAGCACAAGCCACCCTCCACCCCCAGCATCAGACAAACACGGAGAGCCATCTCGTGCATCTGAGCCGAGCCGTTGCCCCCTCCACCCCACCCCTCCTCGTCTCTCTCCCCGCCCGCGTGTAATGGAGGGTCCTGTCGCTGTGGTCGCGTGGTGCATTTTAATCGGACGTGGCGCTCGCCCGCCCGCCCGCCCGCTCGCTCGCCAGCTCGTGCACACGCGTACAGGACGATTAGACGATACGGGGCCAATCTCATCTTCTCTCGCTACCCCCTTCACCCACCCACCCAACTCACCACCGTCACCCCAGTCCAGCTTCGTTAGCATGGGCTAGCACAATGCGACTTGTTCCTCTACGTAATACAAACCCCAATGTGCATATAGACCATACGTCGGCCGCACGATGCAGCCCGCTCACACATCACCCCGTGCGCGTGTGCCCGGTCTCGCTGCGGCGTGCCTCGTGCTGCGACGGCAGAATGCATTGCAGCCCTCAGGGCTTGTGGGCCTTGGCTATGACGTATCCGTGGCAGGTGCCCATTGAGGTGGCACGCGTGCGCCCGTGTGAATGTCTGAAAGACGTTTGTCTTTTGTACGTAACAATAAACAGCAGACTAATGTTCATATATATATCCCTTTTGCTATCCACTGTCGACTGGAGACCTCCCCACCCCGTGGCAGTCACAAAGGTTGCTGGGCCGTGCTTCACCGCGCCAGAGAAAGAGAGATGGTAGTCGCGGGACCAATTTCAGATTTCACTCGCCAGCGCGAAACACTGCGGCTGATGCCACGTTTGCATCGTGTATGGAGGCTACGGCATTGTGTCGTGGGCCTGCTCGGGCCTGCCCACTGAATCACCCAGTATTCTCCGTGAGCAACCTGCTCGTTATTACGAACCATGCTGTCACCTTCTTAGTTTTTTTATCTGGTCCACTTTTAGCTCCGTGCAAGCTCCGGGCTTCCGCGCCGAATCGCACGAACGCTGCGAGCAACATAACTAATGTAGGGGACTTCTAATTCCATCATACATTTAGTTCCCTTCCTATTGGCTATTACTTTGGTATTTAATAATCACATACATGATTAATGGCTCGTTTTGCTACTGACAGAGCGTGTAGTTCGACGGCGCATTGTACGTTGCGTAATTGCGTTCGCTCGTGATGCAGTGCCGTGCAAACCGAACAAAAAAACATTGCAGATGTAATATCCTCGCAAAATCGTGATCATTCTGAAACCTAATCATTATTTTAATTTCATTGCACTCGAGAGAGAAATGTGAAGGAATAAACCAGCGCCCGTAAATCATGGCTCCGAGGGCAGCCTCTCTCTCCGCTGAAAGGGGCCTTCAAGGTTTTCCCCGTAATATCACGGCGGCCGGCGAAATGTGAACACACACAAAAAAAATATTTTTTTTAGTTAAGAGCGTTTACATCGCGGGCTCGCCCTTTTGTCTCGAATTTCCTGGAGAGCACTTTTGGCAGAACGGCGACAGTCTCTCTCCCTCGGCGATCTGGCCGCCGGCGCGGGTCGCGTGCGCGCGCTGTTGCTGATTCTGCGGTGGGCCCAGGCACCAGCCAAGAACCCCCCACCTCTACCCTGCGCCTCCACCCCCACCTCCTCCACCGCCCACCCCCACAACTCCTCGCCGCACGATCGCCCGCGCGTGCGGTTATTAATAAGCCTCGCCACCTGCTGAACGCGACGCGGTTCAGGTGACCGAGCTGAGGGTTTTGCGGGAATTTTACGCCCCTCCCCGCCCCCCCCGGTCACCTCGAACCCCTCCCCCACCGTTCCTGGATTCGGAGGGAAGCGGTACCGCGCGCGGCCGCAATACGAGTTGGCGACAGCAGACGCTGCGGGCGACAATAGAAGACCGTTAAAAAAGAAAAGCCAAGTACAAAGCCAACCTCTAATTAAATTAATTTCCAGGGAGGATTGCGGATGACTTTGATTTGAAAATAAATAAATGAGGACTCCCACGTCGGGGCGAGAAGCTGTCGTGGCCGTTGTGCGGGGAGCCGGCGAGCGGTGGGACAACGCGGAGGAGAAGGAGGCAGTGGGCTCTGCGCGTGTGGCACCCAGGAGTTGCCACCTGTCCTGGTTTTCCCAGAATTATGAGTTGGTCGTCCTGGTTTAATGCGTAAGTCTTAACCGGGCATTAATAGTGCTGGTTTTTGTCGGGTGCGTAATGATCATGATGATGATAATAATAATACGACTTCGCCACGCGAGACGATGTATCTGCAACCTGTTCTCACCTCTTCCGATAGAGAGAGAGATTCCTCTTCCCATGGCATGCCGTGGTTTTCTTTTTTAAACGATGAATTCGAAAAAAACGATGAACTATTTCTATTTTTACCAGGAAAGGCCCACTGAGCTACGTAGCTCTTTTCAGAAACTATTTGGCCACAAATGTCAGCGCAATGAAGTGGCTTATCACGTGGAAATGTGCAGTCGCCAAATACTCTAAACGCGCGTTGATTGTCAAATCTGGGTGGAAAGCCGGAGGGCCCGGAGAAGAATCCACGTGAACACGGCGAGAACACGCAAACCCAAAATATACAGGCCTCAGGGTCGGGATCGAAACCACGACACCCTGTATACCAAGTGAGGTAGTTAACATCTCTCCACCGTGGTGGCAACCCGAAGTGGCAAGTCGTGGCACGGTCTCAAGGCTCGGGTTGTTTACTGCGAGCGCTTCGGGGGAACCATGGCCACAAATGTATTTGTTTGTGGCCATGCATAGCAGCGTATACCGTCTACGTTCTTATCTGGTTTTGTAATAATTGCATAGATTGAAATATAACCGCAGGGCAAAACATCCCTCAGCAGATGAGGCCTTTGTACTTGACAGTAATGGGTGTAAGGGTTAACCACTTTCTAGCGGCGTGGGTTCTCCAACAATGGACATTAATTTTTCGTTACTAACACGCAGTGGCGTAGCGTGGATGGCATGGGCCCTGGTGTGCAAATTCCACCCTTGACGCTCTTCATACCCTGGCACCTGGGCCCTTCCGACGCACGGGGCTCGGTGCAGTTACACCGCCTGCACACTCGACAGATAGGCCACCGCGAACACACCTTCATTATTATATAACTCTCTTTTTTTCGATTTCCGCATATCCAGATTTTGTATACTTTTCATGCCGGTTGGCCGATACTGCGTATTGCGTCGTGTTGTATTTCGGGGATGACAATCGGTGCTTGATAACGCGAGGTGGGCTTTGTTCTCACAATCGAGTCTGCTAAGAGTCTCTGGTATTGCAGGCGGTACCGTGGTTCATTTTGCCCTGGCCGTGTGCAATCCAGACTCTGCCTTTTGAGTCACATTGCTCGGTATTTCATTCATTTTCACGGTCTCCGTGTTCACACTTTGAATATTTCCAAGCCACTAATCGTTTCTCCGGCTCGCAACTCAGTGAACAACTCGGTTTGTACATAAATTAACGCACAACAACAACCGCCACTCGCCCCTAAGTGGCGCTGACGTCACTAAGGCGCGTGTGCCAGGCTAAGTGCACTTTAAGGCCACGTGCAGTGTCGAACACGGGCAGGAGGTCACAAGACAGACCGAAGTGCCATGGGTTGAATGACCGAGATGACTGGCCGATGCACCGCCTGTGCCCCCCCCCTACTGTATCAACGTGCTGTGTTTCAGCCACCCGGCACTCCGCTCGTTGTTGTGAGCGTCGCTCCTCCGCCCTCCGTTGTTGCTGGAGTGCGTCTGCCTCCAACTGCCCAGTAGCGTCCTTCATGTCCTTAACGCACACACACAAAATACCGTAAATAACTTTTGCACCTAAAGTCTTTTTTTGTCACGTGAACCGTCTTGTACGGAGAAGAAGAAAAAAAAACGGCGACTTTCCGTTAACCTTCTCAAAGAAGAACAAACGTGGACATAAAAGGGAGCGGAAACTGCACGTTCAGCAATCTTTTGAGAAACAAACAAATAAAAAAACCCCATCAAGATGTCAGCAAGCGCGAGTGGACGCGCACACACAAACACAAAAGGAACACGATAAAAGGCAGCCCCCCTTTTACCGGGTCCACAAGGGGAGGACATGAAGGCCGAGTCGCAGAGCAGAGCGCTGATCCCACGTGACTTCCATCGCCGCCTGCGGAGAGGAGAGTGACGCGGGCCCCCCTTCTGCTGCCACGGGCATTCTTGATGCCTGGCCGCGAATATAAATTCTGTTCGCTTTTAAGCGGCGAAACGTGAGTGGCGACGCCGTCTCTCTCTGCGAAGGAGACCGGACGATGCGGCCCTCCGGTTCACTGCAGCTCCCCCCCACCCCCGCGCACCCCCCCCCCCAACCCTTGCCACGCCGAACAGCCCCCACTCACCGCGTCGTGCCCACGGAGCGAGGTTAACCACAATTACCACCCCGGGTGCATTAGCGCCGCCGCGCTGTCAACGGCTCCGTGCGTTTATCACCTGCAGCCCCCCTCGGTATTAAACCCAGAAGAGTGGGAAAAAAGTGTACGCTGTTTTCCCCGGCTCAGCTGAGCCTGGGGTGGGGGGGGGGTCAGCCCTCGGCTCCCTGTCCACAGCCTCGAGCCAGCAGTGGAAAGTTCCACATTGCTATGCCAAGGGGCGAGTTTTTTCCATCGGACAGTGATCAACCTTCGCCAGTTGATCGTCGACTGGGATTTGACCTCGCGACTGTCTGATGACGAGCGCGGCTCGCCTTCTGCTGCCGTGCCACCGACGTGGGTCGACTCAAGCGCCGGCGGCTGGAGCCTCGCCCGCTGCTGAGGTCTCACAGCATTTACGATGGCGATGCTTTCTTGATCTCGTCAGCTTCACGCCACGCGCCAGAATGTCTGTGCGCCGCTCCCGTCTTGGAGGACGGCCTGTCGAGGCAGGTACCGTCGAACTACTTCTGACATCTCTACAAGTGATCGTTTTAAACAACGCAGCACGGGCGGGGGATTTGCACTTTCTCAGTCGCCGTGCTACAGAAAAGTGTTCAGTCAAACTTACAATTGTAAATCTCAGAGAAGGATTTTTTTTTGCCAAATACCTCATATAACATGGCGTATCATATCATAATTGTTTTTTAACAGTTACAATTCCACCAAAACCAACCAAAACCTGTTCTGTTGGCGAGCGAGCGAGCGCGCACCCGAGTGTGCGCTTTGTTTGGTGACGAGCACACAGCGAGAGACGCGTTTACGGAGTGGCATCGAGGGATTGAGGGTGCAGAGGGAGGCGGCGTGCGGCTGCTGCTGCTGCGGCTGCGGCGGCGGCGGCGTCGTCTCGAGACCTCTCCACGGCAGCGTTTGGTCTCGGCGGGCGACCTCGGAGGTCGCGACCTAATCACATCCCCGTGGTCGCGGGGCCACGCGCTCTGATCCCTCAAATTGCGGCCCGATGCGGGGGCGTCCATCGCCGCACGCACCCCCCTTCCTCTGGGCATGGACGGAAGCCCTCATCGCAGGCTCTCCCTCTGATCAATATTCATGGCAACCGCGTTCGCTGGGTAAACGCCGGAGGGAGAGGCGGGGCGGTGGCGACGGCGGTGCCGGCGGTGGAAAACGAGAGGAACACGGCGTAGCTAATGAGGCCCGGGTGGTTCCGGATGAAAGGGGGGGGGGGGTTGCTGTGGCCGTTAGCGCGGCTGTTATCCGTGGCCAATGCCTCTGACAGAAGAACATGCGTCCTGCCAGCGCGATTGTATCCGCTCGCTCGCTCCCCCGGGGAGCCTGCCTGATATTTTCCGGGCTCTCCTGCTTCGCCCTCCCACCTAACACCAATCCCAACAACAATTCCTCAGCGCCCCGCCGCTGAGCTTCAAATAGAAGGCTGACGGCAGATGTCTGGTCCCATTGATCGTGCGCTGTGCTTGGCGTCTCTTCTGCCCGGATCCCTCCCTCGCTTGCGCCCCTTCTCGGCCGCCGCTCACCGTGCCCTCTCCCACCGGGTCCGCCTTAAACGGCGCGCGGGAAGGGGCGAGCAGGGGGGGTGGTGGCGAGCGCCTCCCGACCGCCTCGGCGTCGTCGTCATCGTCGTCGGAGCGGATTAAACCGTCGCTCGGACCGCGCCCCGTTCAACGAGGGTCGCGTCGCTCGCGCCGCGCGCCCGTGCCCAGATCGCCGCCGCCACCTCCCCCCCCCTCCCCTCTGCTGACTCGCCCACAATCCAGTACCGGATCAGCCGCGGGATCGCACTCGCTCTCTGGCCTCGCGCCTCTCATCTCTCTCTCCACTTGGCTCCGCGCACTCTGCTACCTCTCACCTGGCGCTTGCTCCAGCCCCCCACGCGCTCTCTCACACTCGAGCGACCAGTGCCTTCTGGCGAAACTCGCAAACAATACTCGGAGCTAAGGGATGGTGGCTCCTTTCCAGCTGTTGCCCCCAAGGTCTGGAATTCTCCTCCTCACCCCTCCGCCCCTCTATCACGAACATGCCTTTTTTTTTTACTTCCAAACCGCTCGGTTCCTGATAATAGGGTTTTCCTCTTTTTTTCTGGCAAGGTGTTAAGATGTTAAAACACCAAACTGAAACCTTTTACAAGGAATCATGTCTGCATTAACAACAATACTTGTGGTCAGAATGCAAAAAAAAACATCCTGATAATATATGCATTGTCTTTGAAACTGATTGGTCCACACCAGAGACAGCTTTCTTTTGAGCCTCGTCTCAAACGGTGTCAGACCAGAGGACGCCAAAAGGCGTACTAAAAGAAAGCTGTCTCTGGTGTGGACCAATCAGTCTCAAAGACAATGCATATATTATCAGAGTATGTTTGTTGTTTGCATTCTGACCACAAGTATTGTGGTTAATGCAGACATGATTCCTTGTAAAAGGTTTCAGTTTGGTGTTTTAACATCTTAACACCTGTTTTGTTTCCAGAAAAAAAGGGGAAAACCCTATTATCATATTTTGATACTGGCAAAGGAGGTCCCATGATGTAGATCCTCTGTTCCTGTTCAAGTCCAGGTTCAGCACATTCATTTTCTTCTATGCCGATAATCCTCTCCTGGCTATGAATTGTGGTCAATGGCAACTCGATTAAAGGAAACACATGAACAGCTCCCTTCCGTGCCCGTTGTGCGCAGTGTCCCTCCCCACTGTTCGTGCGGCGTGTCGATCCACGGAAACCCACGTGATCAATCAATCCGTTTTTATTTCAGCGCACATCACAACGGAACGGGAACGGTACAGGGGCACGTGCGATTGTAATATCTGCCACAGTAAGGTTAAATAATGATCGCCATATCCAGCACAATCACGTTCAAGGCTCGGCTCGTGAGGTAATGCGACCGGATCAAGAGAGAAACACATAAACAATGTATTCTTATCCAACGTATGGTTTTAAAACGGGGGCTCCCATCTTGCTGAGATATTATAAATGATAGAGTGGGTAAGCAGCACCGGGTCTGAGACGCTGGTACTATCCGCTAAGAGATGCCTTGTGTAACCTCCATACCATAAGTATTCAAATCACACTTCATTTTTTGTTCATTTTGGTGAAGTGGTCTAGGATGGGTCCTCCAGACATACCGACCTCCAGATTTGCCACGCCCAGGCAATGTCCTGCCCAAATGAACATTGAGGCATTGGTGCGCCCATCCAGTTTACAACCCTGAGCTTGGAGTGGGAATTCCACATTCCTATGGGCAGGGAGGGGGGAAACCTCTCCACGGGACAAAACTCTATACGGGACAACCATTGGTGACTTCCCCGCAAAGTGGTGCTGCACTTTATAGACCCCAGAGAGATGATGGGCTGAGACAAACTCCACTCAGGAGTTGAACTCATGCCCTTCCTATTGCGAGCCGCTCACTCGGCCGCAGACCCACCTGGCATGATGAAAATAGAAGCACTTAGCATCTTTATTAATAGTGGTCGTTTTTATTTTTATTTTTATGACCAACTACTCGTCACTATACAATTACGTATTGTCCAATTGGTTATAATACACCCATTACATTTGGCTATTTCGAAAAGGCATTTACGTGTGCATTTTTTAAAAATATATGTGCGTCGATTTTTTTTCCCCAATAAAATGTCAGCAGATGTTTTGGTTGCCTTGGGGAAATAAAAACCTGGATTACTGCCTTTGTTTTATAAATTCCACAAGCGATAATTAAACGCACAACGCTTCATCTGTCGGTGCCGAGGCGATCAAAATGTGCGTTCATCACAGCCTCGCGTGCGATTCCCCGACAACAACACAGACAAAGAACCCCCGTGTATCCTTAACAGACTGTTGGGGCAAGTGCCGTTAGCGAGCACCTATGAAGGCCGGCACGGCACACGAGGGGGTGTGTGGCCAGCACCACGCCCGGCTGCCTTTGTTTCCCCAGTTGCAATGTTCGCACACCGCATCAGGTACTCATTTGAGGCTGAGTCGACCTAGGGGAGGCCCAGGACCGGTACGGTTAATCGTCACTGGCGTTGGCCGTGAGCGGGAATCGCATTCAGGCCGCCGGGTTCATAGCGCAGCGGCGCTAACCGCAACACCACCGCTCCCTACAACAACCTCACCCCCCCCCCCTCCAAACACACAACCCCGTTCAGCAGACAACGACAATTCCCACAAACACACATCGCGTTCAGCGGACTCCGACGGTGTTTCCCCTGCTCGAAGCAACCCAGTAAAACTTGCCGACGTTGAGCCGACGTCGGCTTGCGCTTGGAACCGTCGGTCCCGACGTGTCGGGCCTAACGTCACGGGAAGAAACTGGAGCACGCGGAGAAAACCCCGCGAGCGCGCGACGGGGCCGACGCTCTATGCCCCCGTACAGACTGAAAGTGGTGGCGATTGGTCCACTTGCTGTACTGCTTTCTCCTGCGGGCACCTCGACGCCTACGCGAAGGGAGTTTCACAACATCTGCGCGGTGATCCACCAACCCTGGCTGCTGCCTCCACAGGGCCTGGGTTACAGGCGGCCACGTGCAGCAGCGTAGACGCCACCGCCCGCGGCTCTATCCTATCCTCGGGTTGCAATGCAGTCTGTGTGGCACTTTAATCTGCAGGCTGATCATCAATAAATAACCCTGCTGTCTTGTGTAGTCTACACGCTGGTATCGATGCAAACATCGCACGGCTCCTTAGTCTAAAATTCCCGAGTCCTTGCAGAACCACGGCGTCTCTGTGGTCCGTGCGCGGGTGTCACGCTGACACCAGCAGCACGGACGATTGCTGCTCCTTCTCGCTGCCGGCCGCATTACTCATGCCGAAGATGACGCGGCCCTGCTTGGTCGGTCATTAACAATGCACGGCACATTCATTTTCATTACCCACCCCAGATTTGAGTGGGGAGTGGGGGTGGCAGTGCCTGGGATAAATAAAAGGTATTGGTGTGGGCCGGGGACGTCGGGGGCAATGGGTGGGGTTGGGGGGGGGGCACCTGCCCAGGATAAAGTATCGGTTCCCGTGGCGCGCGCTCCCCACAGCCTTCCGAAAGGTTCCCGTTTGCTCGCAACCTCTTTGACCTCGTCTGACAAAACGCTCTCTCTTTCTCTCTCCTGGTTGTCACCTTGACCCGCTGGGACAACCCCACAGCGGGTCGGGCAGTGAGGCTCGCGGGCTCACTGGCTGTGAACGACGCACAACACGTGCCCAAACTACTACTACTACTATTTTTCTTTGTACCAAGTAAGGCCCATTGAGTTGTGTGGTTCTTTTTCAGAAGCGACCTAGCCATCACAAATGATAGCCCAACCAAGTGAGCTCATCATCATGACGTGGAACTTTATATCAGTCAAATTCTCAATTTTTTATAAAAATCTTGATTCTTTAATGCGGAGGATCCGGATTAAACAAAAATCCACGCGACCTGGGGAAGAGAGACACACGAACTCCAAATATGACAGCAGGCATCGGGGTCGGGGTCGAACCCACGACCTTCTTGCATGCGCGCGTGGAGCGACGCGGTTGTATTTTGATTAAATGATCGGTAGGGGTGTGGGAGAGGAGGGGGAGAGGGGGCTCGGGGTTGCCACGAATCCGCCGGTTCTTTTGGCGCTGATTAATTTGACGCGCGGGGCCTGACGAACGGCGGTGGTGGCAGCGCCGCGCGCTGTTTACGTAGCGGAACGGAGCCCGGGGGGGTGGGTGGGTGCAGACGTCGTCACTCCGCCGCTAGTCGTGAGTTCGGCTCGGTGGGGATTATCGTTCTGCCGCGGCGATTGCGACGTTCGCGCGATGTTCGCCTCCCTCCCACCCACCCCCACTTCCTAATCCCGCCGCCGAGCGAGCGCGGACCGAAGTCGTTGCGATTTTACACCCAATTAGGCCCCTAATCTGACGCCTTTCAAGCGAAGTATTCCTCTGTCAGTCACTCGCCGTTAATGGCACAGGAGTGAAACGAGTCGGCATTACCGCGCCATTAGCAGGATCGTGCTTTATTAGCTGCTGGGGGTTTTTTTTTTGTTCAAGGAGGCGATTACTGGGATGTAGTCTGGAGCAACAATGGGCCTCTTTAGGGTCATTACCGTTTAACAACAACAACAAAAAAGCCGTGTTTTTTTATATCGATGCTACGAATGGCCCCTCTGGTATCGCGCAGCTGTGAGCGTTACGTGGCGAGGGCATCGGTTGGTACGAACGGCGCAATGGGAAGAGGTGGTGGAGTGGACATATTCACGTGGGTTGGGTTTTAAAACCGGACAGATGTTGTGTCCCGAGCTCACGACGTTGAGGCGCACGAGGAGTTCGAATCCTTGCCACTGTGTCACCTCATTGCCTGCATCAGCATCATCAGCATCAACACCACTATCATCGTCGCGGTCGTCACGGTCGCTACGAACGTTCGGGAGGCTTGCGGTGCTTGATGGGAAGTTGGTGTTGTTTGTCCCGTTGAAGGAATGGGCCTTTGCAGCGGAATTTCACTCACTTGCTCAATACCGCCGGTGGTGGGATGACGAATGGATTTCCTTTCCAAGTGTGCAGCACAAAGTAAAACTTAACAAAATGTGCGGATGACTCTACGGACAACCGAGCTCAAGTCACACGTGGTGTGCAGTTCGCAGGGGTTCGTCGGGTTCCTCGCAAAGCAAGCGGTGAAACTGAGCCACGCGCGATAAACTAATGCCCATTGAAACAAAACGCTTTAATCAAATCGCAATCGTCGGTGCGATGGTCGTTCCCAATGCCTCCGAAGAATCGGCGCCGTCCGAGTGGACGCACGGCGGCGTTTTGCCGCACCCGCACCGCCCGTCCCGTCTCCCCCCCTCACCCTCCCCCTCCCCCCGTCGGCTAGCGACGAGGACGACGACGAGGATGATGAAGAGTCAAACGAAGCTAAAACTTCCGACAGGAGAAGCCGCCGTGGCTGGTCCCGGTACCGTTGGGCAAGAAGCTATTTTGGTTGCGATCCCAACGTCGCCCGCGCAACGTGTGTCAGTGTGAATTAGGGTCGAGTGGCACACCCACACGCGCGCGCACATACAGAGCCCCCCTTTCCCCCAGGAGTGTCCAAAGCCTTCGCGTTGCACCCGCGCCTTTACCTTTAGCTGCGGCTCAGAAGGTGACGCGATCGAGCGTCTCCTGCCCATCCCAGAGGCGCCGAGGTCAGCCCGTGGCAAATCTCGGCGTGGTGACTTCATTGGGAGGCCTTCGTCCAGCAGCGGATTGATCATGGCTGATGGTGGGGACGAAGGCGACGACGACCTCGGTCTGCGGAGAATGAAACAAATATAATTGTGACGATGCTGCTGCTACTGCTGCATTAGCAGTGACGCGCAAGCACAATTACCGCGATCTCAACACATCTGTCCAATACAATGCCGCTCAAAAAATGGAAACATGCTTCCATCACACAATGGAAACAAATAGGTGGCATTTCGGACAATGATGGCCCTTCTTCATAGCAGAGACATCCACGAGAGAGAGAGAAGAGGGAGGGAAGAAGAGGGAGGGAAGAGGATAGGGGAGAGGTTGAGGTGTGGGGAGGAATTGATGGAAAGGGGTCTGCGCGGAGCGGTATGGAGACGTGGGGGGAGTGGGGGGGGGATGAGGAACATGGATGGAACGGCAATAGGGAGGAGGCGCGGCAGACACAATCGATGCCCCGGGTCTCTCTCTCTCTGCCACGTCTACGGGAGGCTGGGCAACAGTGACCTGACATCTCGTTTTGGGGGCAGCGCATGAAGTCGTGCGTGTCATGGCTCCAGCGGGAGCACCTGAAGCGGCCGATCGTTGCGTGTGTGTGTGTGTGCGTGCGTGCGCATGCGTGTGTGTGTGTGCGCACGCGCGTGCGTGTGTGCGTGCGCGTGTCCGCAGCGCCGCTGGAGGAATGGGCGACAGAAAAAATGCAGCCGTCGCCTGCTGAGAGCGGGGTCAGGTGCAGCAACGTGACTGAAGCCACATTTGCGTCTGTCCCATGTGTCCTTGCATTGAAGTGGCAACAATGGCAACTGCATCGTCAGGAAACGTACAATGCCTTTGTTAAACCGGCTGACGGACAAACCCAATGGCGACGAGCCAGTCGCGATCGTTATTTGACCAAAGGCTTCGCGAGTGCTGGTCAGCATGAGCTGGTGAAGTCGGAACTTTGCGGGTTATCGCTCGCCACTAGACGTCAGCAGCCGTGGCTGAGACTCGAATTCGGATGGCTGGGTGCAGTGTGGGCACCGCCTCCACCCATAACGGTCACACCGATTTCATTCTTCGTCCTAGAAGCCCTCACCTCAATTTTCAGGAGGGCCCCTGCCTACTGTATTGGCCAATTTCTATTCAAATATACATTTTTAATTGGGTTAGGAAAGCAGAGTGCCTGGAGAATGGCCACGTGTCGAATAAGGGGAGATAATCCAAACTTTTAGCTCGTGTAAATAAATATTATGGTAATTGCTATAACCATTTGGCCATCAAGTTGCATAATCATCATCATCATCCGCCATGATGAGGGCCTCCCCAAGTGGCCTCCACCTCTCACGATACCACGGCGCACCAACCCACCGTGCTAGGAGCTCACACGGAGTTGCAAGGCGAGATAGTTGTTTGCTCCGACTGCTGCCGTAGTACGGAGGAAGTGCTGAATAGTTCCAGCATTGGCAATGAGGGTGGGAAAAGAAACGGCACGTGCAGCAATATTCCACTAACAATGCCCCCAGACCAGAGCAGCCACGCACCCTCTCTCTCTCTCTTTCCACGCACGCATGGGGGAAGTCATTCCCATAACGGATTTTTTTTTTCTTTCGGGCTTACCACTTTAAATATTTACGTCGGAATTTCCATTCGCCTCGTGCTAATGAGCGACTTTTTTTTTCTTTCACCCGTGCAATTTCGGTCGATTGATTGATGTCCTCTTACTTAATTAGTATCTCGCGCCTGCGTGTTTGGGTAAGGTCGTCTGATTGGCAGCGTTACTTTAATTACCATCGCCGCGCGCTCCTATTCCGACACCTGAGTTGTCACCTGGCACCTATTCCCCCCCATCCCTCTTAACCCCCGTCCCCCCCACCCTCCTCCCATCGGGGGCCCGTCGAGTTACGGAACGAATCGGCTTCTCCGCTCCCGAAAATTCCAAACGCTCGCGTCTTTTTCTAGCGAACACGTTCGTCCCTGCCGGTAGAGATGAGTGTGAATTACACCACCGGCACCTGTACGAGGCTAACAACAACAACAATGTATATATATACGCAGCCCCTTAACATATTGTCTTGGTTTTAACGAAATGCTTTTTTTTATTATTATTATGGAGGAAGAAAAAAAACCCGGACAGAATTCCACGCCGAACAAATGTGCGCGGGCTGTTTGCAAGAAGCCAAGATATAAACGTGACTGCCAGCCAATACCCCAGCTAGCGAGCCACCGGGGAGCTCATCACGGCTGCTGAAATGGGGGGGGGGGTGTGGGGAGCACCGCCTTCCACCACCCCCGCCGCCCCCTGCTTCAGGGAAACCCAGGCTGTATAATTCAGCACGCATTATTATTTGAAGGAGAGTGGATGCCGCTGCAAAGGAAATGAGGCTGCACGTCAGTCCAAGAAGCGTTTTAAAAAGGTCTGTCCCCGAGTGGATACTGCCGGCTGTGCGCGCGCACACACGCGTGTGCACGTGTGTGCACGCGCGTGTGTGTGTGTGTGCGCGCACGCGTGTGTGTGTGTGTGCGTGCGTGTGCACGTGCGTGTGCACGTGCGTGTGCACGTGCGTGTGCACGTGCGTGTGCACGTGCGTGTGCACGTGCGTGTGCACGTGCGTGTGCACGTGCGTGTGCACGTGCGTGTGCACGTGCGTGTGCACGTGCGTGTGCACGTGCGTGTGCACGTGTAGCGGTTAGCGTGCTGCGCTACGAACTCGGCGGCCCGATTTACATTCCTGCTCACGGCCAACGCCAGTGACGATTATCTGAACCGGTCCTGGGCCTCCCCTAGGTCGACACAGCCTCAAATGAGTACCTTGTGCGGTGTGTAAACATCGCCACTGGGTGAGACAAAGGCGGCCGGGCGTGGTGCTGGCCACCCACCCCCTCGTTTGCCGTACCGGCCTTCATTTCTGCTTGCTTCGCTAATAGCACTTGCCGCAGCAATCTATTAAGGCTAGACGGGGGATCTTTGTTTTTGTGTGCGAATGTGGTGGTGGAGCGTTGACGCTGCGGTTAGCGCGCTGCAGCTGCGATAGAAGGCGGTTCGAGTTCCATTCCTGGCCAAGGCATCGATCGATCGGTGGCGAGCGATATCAGAACTGGTCCCGCACCTCCCCTAGGCACGGTGGTATCACGATCAGCACTGGGGAGACAAAGGCAGCCAAGTGTGATTCTGCCCCCCCCCACTCCTGTGTGTGCCTTCATGATCATTAGAGTGTTCTCTCACAGGATTTGCCACAACACTTGATGTCGGATGCACGGGGGGTCGTCGTGGTGATGAAGCAGTTGGCGCATCAGATTGTCGTAACATCCTGAGTTCAATCGCTGTCCACAGCGATTCATGTAATCACCGTGGACAGCGCTTGGTTTAAAATACGCCCGGCCCTAAGATATCAATCCACTGCTGGAGGAGGACCCTTCCGGGTCGTGGGTTGTGGACTGTGCCCCACCACCACCACCACGAGCAGCACCACGGTGGAAATGTTTTCCGCGCTGCCCCCTCGGCTGCTGTATCTGCTGCCCACAACGTTGCCCGCGCTGCCCCACGACGGTCGGTGGTGCGTGGTGGTCCCTCGTCAATCCGAGCACCGTCCGGAGGTTGAGCCTCGCGACTCGATCGAGTGGGGAGGGGGGAGGGGGGCTGGGGGTGGCGCGCTCCGGCTCGTTCGGTCTGCGCGCTCGCTAACGACCCGGGCGTGTCTGTGGTGCGCCCCGCGCAGCGTACGTGCTGCCCATCAAGGAGGAGAACGAGCTCATCCTGCAGCACTGCGAGCGCGTCAAGCAGCAGGCCGAAGAGGAGGTGGAGAGGCTGACGCACATCTGCCAGGAGCAGGCGGTGAGTCGACCCAGCGCAACGCACACGCACGCAAGTTCACGCTCCATCGTGCCGCGCTCACTTGCGCACAGGTGGACAGAAACTGGCCCTGACTCCCGGACACGCAGCTTTACCTGGGCCCGCCTACCATCAAGGTCGTTAATAATTGAAAGCACAAATAGTAAAGCGGAGCTCTGGCCTATTAATGGTAACGTAGACCTTGACCAGGACCTACATCAACAATGCAGAGATGTAGGTCCTGCTGAAATTCCATACACCTCTGCTGCAGCGGGCGGACAGAGAATATGGCATCTGTTGTAGGACTGCCCTGGTCTGAAATGATTAGGATATGTGTACACAAGGAAAAATATCCCCCGTATAGCCTTTACAGACTGTCGGGGCAAGTGCTGTTCGCGAACATCAATGAAGGTCGGTACGGCACACGAGGGAGTGGGTGGCCAGCACCACGCCCGGCCGCCGAGTGGAGATGTTTACACACCGTCCCAGGTACTCATTTGAGGCTGAGTCGACCTAGGGGAGGCCCAGGAGCGCGTTGAATATTATCCATTGTTATCTCATACTCGTCCACGCGTCATCGCTCGCTCACACGCGCACACAAATGCGCTCACTCACGCTCGCACGCCTTGAGAACGCATGTGTTTTTTTTGTTGACGGCAAGGAGCAGAGATGGCTGCGCGCTGAGTAAGTTGTGGTCGCGTCGTCCGTACCGTTCCGTTTTGGCCAACATCTTCAACACCGGTTTCAAGAGGTGCATTTTTATTTTATTTTATTTCAAAACGTCCGTGGGGGGGGGGGACATCGATTGCATCCTTCATGGCTCCGTGTTCTGCCGCTGGTCACAGCTTCCAGATTTATGCCCTCGCCGCGCCGTAATTTGGGACCACGCTCACAGGAGTCAGGTGAAGAACGTCGATATGCGCTCTTGCACACACACACTCACACACACACTCACACACACTCACACACACACCCACTCATACGCACACACACACACACCCACTCATACGCACACACACACACACCCATACGCACGCACACACCCATACGCACACACACACCTGTGCACACAAGGACAGCATTGATGTCACTACAGCGCTTGTACCATGATATGTAACACTTTGAGGCCATGTGTCGTGTCGAAGGCTCGCTGCTGGCAGTGGGTCATGGCACAGACCGATGTATTTGGGTTTACCAACTAGGACAACTTTTGCTGCATTGTATTTATCTTGATTTGCAGCTTTCGTGACTGCAGGAATCCATACTCTTTGGTTCTTTCGGTAAAGTCACGTAGGTATAAAATAAAATAAATCACGACGTTTCGATCGCAACACAAGCGGTCGTCTTCAGGCGGAAAAAAATATAATGTAGCAGTGGAACTGCTGAACGGGATCATATTTTGTTCCGCCTGAGGACGACCGCTTGTGTCGCGATCGAAACGTCGTGATTAATTTTATTTCATTCCATACCTACGTGACTTTACCGAAAGAACCAAAGAGTATGCATTGTATTTGTCCGGCACTCTGTTCGTTGTTGTGAGCGTCGCTCCTCTGCCCTCCGCTGTTGCTGGAGGGCGGCTACCTCGAACCGTCCAGTCGGGTCCTTGAACGAGCCTCCTCCTCCACAGCGCACAACTCAACTGAATTCCCTGACGTACACAGAAGGAGAACCTTGGCCGTGTAGACAGCCAGAGGAAAGGATGAGGGAGCTCTCAGCCATGGTGGGAAGAGCAAGGGAGAAGGAGCCACCCTGACACCGAGTGGGAGTGAAACTTTGCTGATGTCGGCTGTCTGATGGCCACCTGCTCGAGACGTGTGGCCTCGCCTCGAGGCCATCGTGGCCCTCGCTGATGCCCAGAGGGACATTCCGTCGTCCCACATCCACGGGGGGCGAACGTCAGACCGCTCGCTTGCGTCGTGAGCGCGCTGCGTGGCTACTTGCGCACCGCCTGTAACCCAGGTCTTGCATGGCCGTATGTAGCCAACCGTGCTGATCGGAGGTGCGGGGAAAGGACAACAAACTAAACACAAAAAGCAGTTTAAAAGAAATGAGATTTCAATGCAGATTTATAAAGCGTTCAGCTCCAGTCGCCTCCTGATATCGGAAGGAAGAGCGTTCCAGACGGCCGCAGAAGCGCATCCGAAAGCGCGCGATCCTGTGACCGCCTTTGTTGGATGGGCAGCCAAAATCCGCTGCTGCTGCTGCGAGGAGGCTGATCGGAGTTCACGTGATGATAGTTTATGCTCCTTGACGCGATCAGCAGCGAGGTGTTGTGGTTCTGCCGCGGCAAGCGCTTTGTGTCTAATGAGAGCCCGGCGGCTGTGGCTGCGGTGGTCGTGGGGCCAGTTTGCCGGCCGACGCGCGTGAGATTCGAGAGGACGCGAAAATCGCGGCTGTCCCAAAACGTACTGGCGGCCGGCCGCCGCGTCGCGCGTGTCCCTGTGTTTTTTTTAAGCGCTCTCTTATTTACGTCGTCCCCTGCTAAGGTGATGAACATTTAGACTGACAGCGTTTTAGCCGTCGCGGCCACAAGCTTTGCGATGCGTCGCTGCCGTCGTGGTTTAAAATAATGGAGACGTTTCTGAGAAATGAACAAACATATATACAGAGTGGGCGGTAGTGCTGGTGGTGGCTTGGCATTACTTATTATTTTTGTGTTATTGCTCCATCGTGGAAGTCGCTTGCTTAGTGCTGCCTCCGCGGTTCTGACACTTGCGGCTGAGGGCGGGCGAGCCGATTTGGAGGTGGCGACAGGGGGGACGGGCTGCTGGGCCCTGCTACTGTTCGCCGGGCAAACACACACTGAACGGTCCTTCCCGTGGCATTTATTGACGTTAAAATCGGAGTAATAACAACGACGCAAGGTGGGGCCGCAGGAGACAGGACAGCAAATCCATCGATAATGTGATTTGTACTTGCGTTATTGCCACGTCTATGCTCTCCACCTTCATCAACCCGTCACCGACCAGCTTGTTGAAGTACGCTCATATAAATACTCTTAGGTTTTTTCGGTAAAGTCACATAGGTAAAAATGAAATAAAAAAATACTAAAAGTAATGAATGAAATAAAATTAAATATAAATCACGACGTTTCGGAGGCAACACAAGTCTCCGTCATCAGGTGGGACCGTCACAGCTAGATTTGCTGTATCAAGTGAGGCAAAGATTCCAGGATACAAGTTCTTAAATACAAGTTAAGGGGGGAGGAGGTAGGGAGGGGCTTATCTGAATGTGGTAGCCAATGAATGGAACGTATGGGGTGGGGGGGCGGGGCTAAAAGGGAGTGCATGTGGAACTGTTGGTGCGCCTGTTGGTGCACATGCTAGAAGAGAACGAAAATGCCCACGGTCATATGAACCCCAATAAACCCCACGACCTGCAACGGGCTTGGGGGGAGGCCCTCATCCAGCAGTGGATCGATAAAAGGGGATATACGCGTACAATAATGATCTTCGAGCGAACCCTTCTCAAGCCGTGTAGGTCACGGGGCGTTTTTTTCTACCTTGGCTGATTGGTGCAGATTGATGATGGCTAGCGGGGATGAACCTGGACCATTTCAATTACCGTTCACCACTGATGATAGCCGTGACCGGGAATTCCGGCTCATATTTCCAGGTTCACAGCACGGCGCACCAACCACTGCAACACCGCTATACGTCTGTTCATTAGTCATTGTACCCAGTGAAATGTAGCTGAAATTTAACTTTTTATTGATTTCTTTTTATTGAAACAGGTAAGGCCCACAGCTGTATAGCTCTTGATCAGAAGCGACCTAGCCAGAAATTATAGCTCAACCAAGTGGCTTATATGGACATCTATAGCATCCAAATACTCTAAATGCCTGCTTCTAAATGTGGAAGCGGAGGACCCGGAGAAAAATCCACGTGACCATGCGGAGAGAGAGAGACACGCGAACTCCAAATATACAGCAGCAGGCGTCAGGGTCGGGCTCGAACCCACGACCCCCTGTATACCAGACGAGGTAGTTAACGTCTCCTAGCCACCGTGGCGCCACATTGTGTGCGAGTATTAACGAGCTGTTGTGCAATGCCACAATTGCAGCAACGCAGAGGGAGACGAGGAAAGAACTTGAGTCTGCACTTGAACAGTGGCAGAGTCGACAGCTCGGATGGCTGGGGAAGGGACATTCAGACCACCGAGTGGGGGGGGGGCAGAAGAGAACGAGCGACCTCCAGCTGAGCGAAGGTTGATGTTCGAGAGTTGGCACAGATAGGCCAGAAACCTACTTGCAGTGCTGCATTCTACTGGATTTCTCACATCACCACTACAAGGCGGAAACGCATTAGAGGAGGAGGGAGAGGGAGAGAGAGAGACGGCGTGTGTGTGCGCGTCTTTCCCTTGATGTATATATTCACCATATGCAGGAGTAAATCAGTGGGGACCCTCCGCCCACTGATTTAATGCGAAGACTTTTAAAAACCAATATTTAACTCGCGTTTGGTCTCTGCAGTACTGCGGCAAGTGCGGTGCATTCATTGTGGAGGTGGCTGCAAGCCAAGGGCTCTCACTGGGTGTCCCAGAACGCCACAGTCCCCTGCTGTATCTGCACGCACATCCCAGCTAAGAGTTTTGCCAGTTTATGCATATATGTGTGTGTGTTTACGTATGTATGTTGAACTTCTTTCGCGCCGTACACAGCCAACCGTGCTAATCGGAGGTGCCGTTTTGAGAAGGAAATGTGTAGCTTGAATAGTCAATTAATAATCTTTATCCCCTATGGGACATGAGGACACGTGCCCCTTGAATATTAGCAGAAAATGAATGGCATTTGGGCAGGACACGTCGCCGGATCGGGCTGATGGCCGGTGGTCGAGACCTTAACGGCGGAATGGCACCCAGATGAGGGATCGTGCCGAAGTGGACTGCCTCCCACAAGAGATTGTGATTGCATAGCGAGGCGCTCATCCAGAAGCAGATAGATCATGGCCACCGACGACGATGACGGGTTTGATCGTTGTGTGAGCACGACAACGAAGCCTCGAATGTGCCTGATCTTCTCGGGCACGTGAGAGCCCAAAGCAGGATTGAGCCTGGTTCGTACTTGCCGAAAATCCCCTGGTTTTGTAGATTTTGGGCTGAGAGGTGGCCTCGAGATGGCAGCACAGCAGTAGGTTATTGAAGCCACCTGTGCAAAGCCTTGAGTGTTCTCCCCCCATGTATGTGTCTATCTGTGTGTTTTCTCCGGGTAGGGGAGCGGTAATGTAGCAGTTAGCGCACTGCGCTATGAACCCGGCGACCCGAGTTCGATTCCCACTCACGGCCAACACCAGTGACGATTATCTGAACCGGTTCTGGGCCTCCCCTGGGTCGACTCAGCCTCAAATGAGTACCCGGTGCAGTGTGTAAACATCGCCACTGGGGAGACAAAGGTGGTCGGATGTGGTGCTGGCCACCCACCCCCTCGTGTACCATTTCGGCCTTCATAGGTGCTCGCTAACAGCACTTGCCCCTACAGTCTGTTAAGGCTATACGGGGGATCTTTGTCTTTTTTGTTTTCTCCGTGTACTCGTAATTATGCACCTCTCACGGACCACATCACCCAGAACGAGCCTGGATATTGCTTACACTGGACTGGGCATCTGTGACAAAGAGCTTCCTAGTTCATCGGATTCCTCCGCCAGTCTAAATAAATAGTCTGAGTCTGCTTGGATGGGCGTCCCCTACTGCACGTTAGACAGGCGCTGCAGGCCGCTACGGGGCGACGTTGCCAGCAGCAGAGGGCAGTGCATCCACAATCCATCGTTGTACCGTACTATGCTCCAACATCTATGCTTCCAGCGCTCTCCATCTCACACTGACCGGCGCGGTGGCGACGTTCGGTCAAATAGCCCCCACCCCCTCCACCGTGACCCGCACAGAATGTTATATAGCGCTGCTCATCCAGCAGTGGATTTGACAGAGAGGGTCTCTGCTGCGTGCGGGCGTGCGCGCGTTCACGCCAAATCCACGCGGTCTCGCTCGAGCGGCGCACAAATCCGCGCGTGCCGCTGCACGGCGCGAGCGGTGAAAGCCTCTCGCGAGCGCCGCTCTCCGCCGATTGATGCGGCGTGCGTGGAAGGGGCTTGCACTGCAACAACGCGTGCTCGACGCGAGACCTTCCCGATGGTTAACGAAGCAGCCCCACGAACGCAACGGTGAGCGTCGCCATTCGCGTTCCTTTACCTCCGAACGCGTCTAAGCGTTTTTTTTTAAGGCCGTTAATATTTAAAAGCCACTTCTTTGGCTCTCGGCAAAGCTTGATCCGGACTCTCTGGCGCACCCTAACGAAGTAATTATTGCGCTCGCGGTACGGCACGGACCGACGGAGTAGCACAATAAACCGCTGCAAATTTGCAGATTCGGCCGCCTACCCTAGCCTCCTCCCCCTCCCGAAATATCTGCGGCGTCGTGGGAGGAGCGCGGACGAGCTGCGGGCTGGGGGGGGTAGCGACGAGCGGCGCGCGGGGGCGGCATTCGCCGCGTGCGTGAGTGAGTGCGGTGGGGAGCGGTGGCGTTCAATGTTTGCGGGGAGGTGGGGGGGTGGTCGGGCGTCACTTGAGGGGTCGGACATCGTCACGTGACTGGATCGGGATCGTGGCGGAGGTCTGTGTGCGTGTGTGCGTGCGTGCGTGTGCCGGTTATCTGAACCCATCCTGAGCGCCGAGGTCAGCTCAGTCTTAAATAAGTGCCTGGTGCAGTTTACAGACATCGCCCCTGGGGAGACGAGAGGCGGGCCGGTCATGGTGCTAGCCACACCACCACCACGTGGTGTGCCACGTTGGCCGTTCATGGTTGCTCTATCGGTGCACTCACCCTAACAGTCTGTTGGGAAATCCAGAGGGAGAGTTTTATATTTACTATCACTAGTCCTACCATTGGCCCTAACCAGCTAGCCCAGCAGCTACTATCACTAGTACTACCCCTAACGCTAAGCCCACGTCTGGCGCATTGCCAGGGTCCCTCATCACTTTTCAGTTTTGTTGTGGCGGTCACCATGCATCCTGAGATGGCAGACCTCGGGAGTTGGCCACGTGGCATCATCATCATCGTGAACGCCACCACTGACAGATTCCGCAAATGCCTTCAACCGAGACCAAGGACGCACGCGTGGTAGCCACTTTGTCTCCTCTGAGAACACATTTTGGCGGAGTTGGGATCCGTGCCGGCGACGTTGCTGCTCGGCCAGTCGGGTGGTCGCAGCGGTCCTGGCAATGATTGAGATTTTCGCGTGTCCGATAGCTGCCACCGTTTACGTATGTATGTGCGTATGTTGAACTTCTTTTGCACTGTACATAAGGGCCGTCCGTAAATGACGTCACGCACCTGGGGGGGGGGTCAGACATTTGTGACGATGTGTGACGAGGAGGGGGGGGGCTTGAGAAATGTGGCGTCACATCAAAATGCGCAACTTTATATAAATATAGACAACACGTACTACTGAATTAAATAGACTTTTTAATAAATGTTTTCTCCTACAACATCAGAGTGCAGCGCCACATTAAATACGCACTGCAATGACAATAGTTTAAAGCGATTTGAAGCATGTTTTATTTTTTTTTGGGGGGGGAGGGCAGAGCTTTTTGACGTCATATTTAAGGGGGGGGTCTAACACCGTGTGACGGGGGAGGGGGGTCAAAAATAAAATAAAAATCACGACGTTTCGGAGGCAACACAAGCTTCCGTCTTCAGGTGGAACCGTCACAGCACGATAGCTGAATCAGCTATCAGCTATCGTGCTGTGACGGTTCCACCTGAAGACGGAAGCTTGTGTTGCCTCCGAAACGTCGTGATTTTTATTTTACTTTTATTAATTTTAATTTTTTACCTACGTGACTTTACCGAAAAAACCTAAGAATATGAATCCTTGCAGTCACGAAAGCTTCAAATCTGGAATCTCATCATTCAGTCCACGTTGCCAGGGCTCGTCGAGCCAAACGACTTAGACACAACGACTTAGACACGGCACAAACAAAACTTCCGATTAATTTGTCGCGCGCCTGCCACAGACTCGTCGACAGACGGCGACAGTGTCCCTGGCGACGGCTGGAACACTCACGTGTGGGGGGAAACAAAGAGCTTCATAGCTTATTGGATTTCCTCGAGGATAAATCGATATTCTGGTTCTGACTGTCCAGGGTCCTTCTCCTCCGCGTCGCCGCGGCTGCCTCGACGCCATTAGCACACGTGGTAATAATGGGGCCTTTCGCGATGGATTAGCCTTAACGTATACCGACGGTTATCGTGACAGCGTGTGTATCATCCTCATTTCCATCGTGAGTGCCGGGTAGATTGTCTTTTAATGTCCTCGCTCGGTACGGCTCTGCCATTTGAGAGATATTCATTTTGGGGTTTTGCAGATTTTTTAATGAGATGATGGCTCCCCCCCCTTCCACCTCTTGACTCAAGAGGTGTTGGCCAATTTCTTGCAAGAGTTTTGAGTTTGCTGGATTTTGCACGTCGGTATGTACAGCATGTGAAAGCAACTATAGCAGTTCTGAAGAAATGCGTTTGCAATCTGAATAAAGAAGTTTTCAAATTCTAGATTTGAAGTTTTCGTGACTGCAAGGATTCATATTCTTTGGTTGTTTCGGTAAAGTCACGTAGGTAAAAATTTTAGATAAATTAAATCACAATGATTTAATTTATTTTGAGTTTTCAAATGATTTGAGTTTTAAAATCAAGTGCATCAATGGTATTCCTCAATGGTGTACCAACTCCCACCGATGTGCCTGATTCATCAGAAAATATCAGTGACGTCTCTTCTCGTGACATCACGTGCTACCAAAAGTGACGTCACGTGCCATGCGGGGACATCCACTTTGTGAGCACAAAATCACGTAAAATTGTCGCATCATGTAAGTGATCCTAAACATCTAAAAATATATATCTGAAATTGCCCTCAATAGTCTAAAATCCGTCATGTTAAAATTCTAAACTCATCTCCTGTATATATATATCTTCATATGTCTTTAGTCTTGTCCATGTGATTAAGCTTTTATTATAGTGTTATCTTGGCAACGATGGGATGTAAACGGTGTCTAAAATTGTCCCTGTTGAGTTAATCCATTAGACTAACATAACGCGCATGCATTATTAATACAGAAGCCTGGTCTATGCATGTGTAGTTCGTGTGTTTGAGGTCGCAAATCTGTCTGTAAAGCTCATTTTTTAAATGTAGATAAAATTACGATCAGTTTTTGATAAAAAAAAAGAACTAGTAGCTAACACACTGCGCTACAAACCTGGTGACCTGCTTCCGATTTCGGGGCACAGCTCGCATCAGTGACGAGTGACATCTGCATGTACGTACCGTACGTTGAACTTCTTTCACACCATACGTAGCCAACCGTGCCAACCGGAGGTGTGGCAGAAAGACAACAAACTAAAGACAGCAAAGACAAAAGCAATGCTCTTTTAGTGGTACGTAATTTTAATGTTATTAAGCAGAAATACAAAGTGAGGAGGTCTACCGTACGTTGAACTTCTTTCACGCCATACGTAGCCAACCGTGCCAACCGGAGGTGTAGCAGAAAGACAACAAACTAAAGACAGCAAAGACAAAAGCAATGCTCTTCTAGTGGTACGTAATTTTAATGTTAAGCAGAAATACAAAGTGAGGAGGTCTACCGTACGTTGAACTTCTTTCACGCCATACGTAGCCAACCGTGCCAACCGGAGGTGTGGCAGAAAGACAACAAACTAAAGACAGCAAAGACAAAAACAATGCTCTTCTGGTGGTACGTAATTTTAATGTTATTAAGCAGAAATACAAAGTGAGGAGGTCTTCCTTGCGGGATGATAGCAGCAATTTGTTTCATTACGAGACGCAGCGCGCGGCGGTGACACGGCCCAGCGCTCGAGCGTTCACCCTTTTTGGCAGAGGTTGCCCCTGTTCGAATCGTGCAGGCCACCCTGGTCATTGCTGCGGGCGGCATATTAAACGTAAAATAGAAGCTGTCTGCTTGACAGTGTGACGTTGTAGATCCCCGCAGGTGCAGGAGAATGACATCAAAGTGCTGTTAGCGAGCAGCACCTATAAAGGTCAGCACGGCACACGAGGGGGTGGGTGTACAGCGACACGCCTGGCCGCCTTTGTTTCCCGAGTGGCGATGTTTACACATCACACCAGGTACTCATTTGAGGCCGAGTCGACATAGGGGGAGGCCCAGGACCAGTTTATATCATCGTCAATGGTGTTGGTGGCCGTGAGCGAGAATCGAACCCGGGTCGCCCAGCTTCGTAGCGCAGCGTAGCGCTCACGGCTACACTGCCGTTCCCCACACGCACACGTGCACGCGCGCACGTGCACACGCACACGTGCACGTGCGCACGTGCACACGTGCGCGCGTGCGCACGCACAGATCACAGACTTACGGGGACGTGCCAGCTGGGCGGTCTGTTGCACGGACACCGCGACCATCGTTCCACTTGTGCGACCTTTGACCCCGCGAGTCACGCGCATCTGTCGCGCGTCGCGAGCCCTCCTCTCCACCGAGTTGCAGAACACTCGGAAGCACACGGCGTTTCGGATGCACGCGGGGTAATATTAAGATCTGACATTTTTAAATAATTCACTGCGACTCTTAAACATTAATGTCGAGTCTTTTTTTCTCGTCCTGGTCGGGGTTTTTTCCATTACCTCTCATGTCGGCAGTGTTTCATGCATGCTCAAGCCTTGGGATGTATGTGAACAGAATGTTTCATTTGCAGGCCTTCTAGGCTTCAGCCGTTCGTCGTCTAAATATATAGTTTAGTTTTTTTTTGTCGTACTTTATGCACTTCCATTTTTCAGCAGTGTACAGAGAAGTCGTAAAACTCCGCTTTTGAGAGGATGCTTTTTGGGTGATTGGATAGGAACACGCCGCTCATCGCTGGAGGTTGGGCGATGCGGATCAACATCTGATGCACGGTTGACGACGATCGCAAGACGATCCACGCTGCAGCTTTGCGGTGAACTTTACACCATGTATTGTTGTGTTTAGTTTGTTGTCCTTCCCCCACACGTTTGGCTACGTACGGTTGCAAAAATAAGTTCAACATACACAGCACGGAACGCGTCCGGAACAGTCGCCCCTTGATATCCACTTCCTCGCAGCGGGATGACAAAGTTCATTCCACATCCGATGATGTTCTCAAGCGGCATATATACAAACTCGATCTACGTATACCCTTTGCAAATGCTGCTATTAACCATACGATAGGGGGGCATTGCTGGAGGTTAAATGTGGCCCAGCAACATGCAAGGGAGATGTTTCACTTGCCAAGGGATGCCATCCGTTGCAATTACTCAGAATTTGAATATGTTATTATACTGGAGGAATTCTTTTTCACGGATATCTAGTAACGGAAGCACTCATGGGTTCCCATTGCGAGCGGCCACATTTTACACGACATAGTCTCCTAATCCGGAACTTGCCACGGGAAATTCAAACTTCTCGCACGCCAAAAAAAGAAACCCAACTCTCGGCCCACGCCGGTGTTTCCACAGCGCTCGTTCTCATTGAGACGAGGCGTGAGGGCCTTCTCCGTGCTCAATAGAGAGCGCGGTCGGGGGGGGGGGGCGGGGGGCCCGAGCCATGTCACCGTTCTGTGGCAGGGCACGGTGCATTTGTAGCAACAAAGCCCAGTTAATGTCAACCCTGCGACAATCCGGCACTTGTTTGTGTGTGTGTCTGTGAATCAACCCCAGAGGGACGATGGGGTTGATTTCACCTCCGGACGGGGTAAAAATAAAATATTTTGCGAACGCGAGCACGCCACGCCGATTTGGCGAGCCCAAAAAACCCTCGGCTACTGCAACGTAAAATCGGAATTGGCGTTTTCATTATTTATATATATACGTGTGTGTGTGTTCACCGTCCCGAATGCACATTGGGTTCCGGTACCGCGTGTGCACGCACACTCACGTTTTGTCCGGCTCCTAATTGACTCTGTGATGCTGCTGATTAAGAGACGCACTGGCTCGGACGTTCACCGCTGTTTCGATCGACCCCAGCACTGTTTGCGAAGTTTTTCTGCCCCCCCCCCTCTCTCTCTGTCTCCCCTCCGCCTGGGAGTTGCTGATTAATCACCGCTTCATCATTTTCGACTTCACTAAGTCGACTGCAACAGGCTTAGGGTGAAATGGCACTCCCCCCCTCCCGTCGTCGTGAAGAGAATACGAAATAGGGCGCAGGCTTTACCTCCTCCGTGCCACCTATTAAACGAGGGACGGAGGAGATTTGAGGTGAGCTTTACCTGGCGGCTCCCAAATAACAACAACAACGACGACGACTAAAAAAGAGGCAACGGAGAGGAGGAGGAGGAAACACATATTAACACGGGAGGAAAATATATTTCGCTGCCCGACAATTTCACTGCGGTTGTAAGGATTTGTTACGTTGCACGCCTTTTAAATGAGCTAATCCATAGGAATTGACTTGGGCAATAAACACAGATGAGTGATACAAATGCGGCAATAAAAGACTTGGGGGGGGGGGGGGCGGTGGGGCGGTTAAAGAACGCCGCCTGATTTGCGTCACGTGGGATGATAATTCGTCAGGCAATTTCGCCTGCCTGGCCACGAGACGGGAGCGGGCGGGCGGGCGGGCAGGCAGGCAGGCATGCGGGCAGGCGGGTAGGTGGGCAGGCGGGCAGGCGGGTAGGTGGGCAGGTGGGCAGGCGGGCAGGCAGCCGCCGGCTTGTGTAATTTTAGCGACATATTTAGCACACACACACACAGAAATTGGAGGGGGGAGGGGGGGGGCTCTTTCGCTCCGTCTCTCTCGCTCTGTCTCTCTTTCTCGCTATTCCTTCCGTTTATATAAAAATAAATCAACCGGCCCCCGTTGCGCGCTTGCGTAATTGAAAATAGGAACCTCGTGCAGAATTCATCGCGCAGATGTGTGGGATGGTGGAGGGGGCTACTGGATCATTGATTGAGGGGGGACGGGGATATTGATCGGAGCCCGTAGCCCGGGATTTGTGTTTATGGCGTGCTGATTCGGCCGTGTTTAGCATGTTCTGTTTCAGCTCTTTGCTGGCTCCCTTGGGGGGAGGGGGGGTGGGGTGGATGTGGGGGTACCGGTAGCAGCCCCCCTACCGAGCTTTGCTTGCCACATCGCCCGTTGTGCTGTGTAATAAACACGCTCTGGGGAATTCATGCTGGGGGGGGGGGGGGGTAATCATTACGGAGCGTGCAAGGAGCTGCGCTCCTAATTGGAGGCCGTGCCACGCGGCACGCGTGGGACGTCGATGCATGGCGCTGCGCCGTGAAAAAGAGCTTCATAGCTCATCGGATTCTTCCAATATAAAACATATTCTGATTGCACAGGGTCGTTCAGATGTCTCTGAAACGGATTTTTGTTGTTGTATACTAATGAGGTGGGTAATGCAATGTAAGCAATACAAGTGTATTAAATATCATCATGAACATTACATCTTTCAGAACAATCTTTTCGAACATCTTTCATCGAATGTTTCTAGTTTGTCATCTTTTATGAGCCCATACTCTCACTACAAGCCGTTCTTCTAGAGCACGTGACCTCGTATCAGCCGTTTGAAATACATAAGTAATGGGTTATTTAAAACAGAAATAAATAAGCAAAGGAAAAACAATGTTAGGAGTCAATCAATTGAGGGGTCACAAGACATATAGGCCACCCTGTACAACGGTGCCGAACTTCAGGATGGATGGTGGAACAGTGGCGCAGTGGTTAGCGTCCTCCGATAACCACTGCGCCACCGTTACAATCACACCCCGAACGCGTTCTCGATTTTAAAGTAGCTTCTAGCAAATGAGCGTGGAACGTTGGTCCAGCGGGTTCAACGACACGCCAACGTTGACCCAACGTTGCATTATTTTCTGCGTGACTGTTAACATGTTCCTCGTGTAAAAAAAAAACACGCACGCACCTGGAAAACCGCGTACTCATTGAATTTACGTAATGATTGACGTAATGATTGAATTAACACAATGCAAACGGTTCCGTGGCCCAGCTCTTGGCGATCGCTCACGGCTCCGTCATGTCCACGTGTGTTCATTAACACGCGTGTTCATCAACACGCGTGTTCATCAACACGCGTGTTCATCAACACGCGTGTTCATCAACACGCGTGTTCATCAACACGCGTGTTCATCAACACGCGCTCAGGAACTGTGGGTGCACCGACCCCTGCACAGAGCACGTGTGCTCACCCCCCCCCCCACCCTGTGTTTTCATTTTATTCTTAACACTGTGTAAGGCACACACGGCGATGTACAACTATTTAGCGTCTTCCTTCTTCCAACATGATTTGCACGGTCGGCTATGTACGGCGCGAAAGAAGTTCAACACACGTACATTAGTGGCTTGCTTTGTCTCCTTTCACGTAAACGAGCAAACGATGTGGCCGCTAACTGTCGCTGGCTAACCACCGCGTGGAACGTTGCCCTATCACAACAACCATCCACCACCACCACCACGATCATCATCACCAACCACCATCATCATTTTATTTTCTTTCATTCTTGAAGGTTTACCGGGGGGGGGGGGGGGGGGGTGGTTTGCAACGACTGGAATCCGTGAAAAGGGCACGCTAAGCTGTGTGGGCGTTGGGATGCGTTGCTAGGCGATGCCTTGACGTCAGCACGAAGAAGCGAGATTCGTGGCGAGCTCCACCACCGTCGTTGTGTGCGCGCGTCGGGATGGCAACTTCCTCCTGCTGCTGCTGCCTGGAGTATTGGGCACGAGGCCCTCCCTCCTCCAGACAGGCACCACCATCCTTTAGATTGCATAAGAACGCAGCCCCAGGTACAAATTGCGTAATACGTCAATTAACGGCCTACTGAGCCAGCGTTACGGTGCTTTATTTTTTAGCAGCGGCGTTTACAGTCGATGCTGCTGCTGCTGCTGATGATGATTATTATGGGTACCGTTAAAAACAACAACACGTGATCTTAAGTGTTCAACGCACTCCGAATGGGCACCGTGCATTGCTCATCTCTGCCGGGGGGTTCCTGAGTCGGTGGAGGAATTTCTATGCATTCTAGATTTGAAGCTTTCGTGACTGCAATGATTCATATTCTTAGGTTTTTTCGGTAAAGTCACGTAGGTAAAACATTAAAATTAATGAAAGTAAAATAAAACAAAACAAAAAAATAAAATTCACGACGTTTCGGAGGCAACACAAGTCTCCGTCATCAGGTGGGACCGTCACAGCCGAATTAGCTGCATCAAGTGAAGCAATGATTCAAGATGTAATCCCTTATAAGCACCTCCCTTCAACTTGATTATAAGGGATTACATCTTGAATCATTGCCTCACTTGATGCAGCTAATTCGGCTGTGACGGTCCCACCTGATGACGGAGACTTGTGTTGCCTCCGAAACGTCGTGAATTTTATTTTTTTGTTTTGTTTTATTTTACTTTCATTAATTTTAATGTTTTACCTACGTGACTTTACCGAAAAAACCTAAGAATATGAATTTCTATGCAACCGTAGAATAAAAAAAGAGCGTTAATTGCAACAAAAACAATATATGTGTTATGAACAATAATGACACACGCTGCTAATGGTTCCACAATATTATTTTTTCGCGTGCATTTTCTTGAGATTAAATAATTTCGTTCCCTGTCGCGTATCGTAGCAGCAGCAGCAGCAGCTGTGGTGGGTTGTGGCACAAGGTAGAATCCGTTGACCGAGGGACGGTGGCATCAGCAGCTTTGGACCACAATGACAATGCGATCTTGGTTGATTGCGTGAAGATTATTTCGCCCGTCTATATTAAAAAAAAAAGTGAAAAATTCATTTTCACAGAAGCCTCTAACAACATAACAACGTTTTCATTACAGCCGTCAGGTTACATCGCCGGCCGCTCATTACGCACACGTCAAAAGCTGCGAGAGAGAGAGACAAAGGGGGAGGAGGAGGGGTGTGTGGAAGACGCAACATCTGTGAGCAGAGAGAGGCTCATTTTCTCTCTGCCAAAGTATTAACTCTCAGTCGACTTGCTCGCACTCGCTCGCTCGACAGCAGCAGCAGCAGGATGAGAGAGGCTGGGGGGGGGGGTGGGTAGTACGGTCGAGGGTAGCTGGGCTATCCAGGCTATTTTTATACCCCCCCCCCGCTAGCTCGCGAGCCCCCCACTGCAGCGGCTGCGGTGTCCGACTCTGACGGCGGCCGCGTTCGCCACCGCGCCATCTGCTTCTTCAGTGGCTCACAACGGGAAAGGGTTGAAAAGGGGGGGGGGAGGGGCGTTCAAGTCGGCACCGTGGGGAGACGCGGCTTCATAAACACCGGTTACATTATCCACGGCTGCGTAAAATACACCGAGCGAGCCGTGCGCGCGATGCGAGGACCTCGTGCTGTGTTTCCGCGTCCACGGACTAATGCCGGGAGATGGCTCGCACGCATTTGGATGCAGGAGAATGTCGGTATCACCTTGTGCCGGTTAGAACATTTTTGGCGAGTCCTGAACGCGCGCTGATGAATATGCGATGATAATTAAATAATTCGCTGTCGTTTGCCAAATCCACTGCTGCTGGACCCGTGGCCTTTGCAAGGCCGTGTTTGCGACGGGGGTTGTTGTTGTTTGGCCATACTTCACCGTGCTGATCGGCGTTGGCTGGTAATGGCAGTGGGGGCGTCAGAACAGATTCAGATTTCACTCTCCGTGCGAAGTTTGTCGCGCTCGGGAATTGAACACAGATCGCCGGGTTCATGGCGCGGTGCGGGAGCCACTGCTGCACCGCTCCGATCGAAAATGCACTTATTTTATTAGAAATTAAGGACGTAACGGAAACGTATATACTGGTCTAGCAGTGGGTTTTATTTTAAGTTTGATTTGGTTGCGGTTGTACGTCTCATCGGTTTTCCAATTGTTGATATTCGAGTTGAAAAGTAAATTGGAAATCCAGTGATAACCTTTAGCCTGAACGTGTGTATGCATTGTATGGTTTTCATTACAAAAGAAGTTTTAAAAAGATATATATTACTAGGTTTGTTTCATACGCTCATACAACATTATAAACAACAAGATTCGACTGGCTTGGCTTGTTGGCGCGTGGGCATTCATTGCACGCGGTAGTGACGTCAGCGCGCGTACCTCTGTGATGACGTCACACTGCATCCCACGGTGTTGAGGCGCGCTCATGCGTCGCGTTGACGTCACGCCTCTGCCAATCCCCCTCCCCCACCCTCAATTCAGGCCGTGGATCCCACGCAAAACACGCGGGCGGTGCTCCAGATATCATGAAAATAATTTTCACTCAGCCGAGGCACTGAAAGTGGGAAATCATTGTAAACAAAAATTGTTTGTATTTCTACACGGGTGCGTTACGTATTCATTTGCTTCTGCGACCGCATTGGAAACGCGTGGTTAAATATCAGAACGATTTCACAAAAATGGTGAAACGCTACGAAACATTGAATGCTAAGCGTACGTGTCTGTAGCTCGGAAACGGGGTTGTATAATCTCACGAAACGGACGTTCAAAGCAGCTTGCCGGGCGTCACGAGTGAGAAAAATATAACAAAACACATTTGAGGGCAGGTGGACGGGACCGTAGTTATTGAACGTAGGTGGTTTGTCAGCCAGATATCGGCGCACCTTCCCTTTGACTTCAAATCAATTTGGCTCGGAAGAATATAAATAAATAAAGCGCCCACACAAGCGCGTCGTGTCCTCGTCTGAACCGCTCCAGAAGTCGAAAAATTGGCTCCCGAACATGCAAAAAAAGTCGGATGGGTGTGCAGTAACGCAAAATTCCATTGGTGGCCTTAAGTAATCGGTGATGAATTCCACGTTCCCATGGTGGGGGCTGGGGGGGAGGTGCCGGATTATCCGAGTAGCAAAAGTAGCATATGCTACGAGCCCCGCGCTAAATGCTTTCAAGCTTTCAATTCGGGTTCAGTGATTCTGCTATTGCCCTATTAATATAGTACTCTACTGCCTTCAACTTTCATGAACTACTTGGTGTTTAAGGTTAACGATTTGTATTATCTGGCTTTATTTGCAAAATGCAACAATACAATTACTTTACTATGCAAGTAAAAAAATGTGTGTTTTAATATTTAAGTTTTTATTTATTTGTGGCCCCTTTATAACATATGCTACAGGACCCGCACTAGCTTCATCCGGCACTAGGGGGGGGGGGGTCAATCTCTCCAGAAGACAACCACCGTTGGTGTCGTGCAAGGTGGGGGGGGGGGTCACTCGCCCCGGGAGCAGTGGTGGTGCTGAATCGTGCTCGGAGCGGCAATTGAGCGAGCGGAACAACGTGTGCTCAAGTCAAATGCTTTGAACACTATTAGTCTTCCGGCAAAGCGATAATCATTTAAGCAAAACTATGAACACATTTTTTTTATTATACCAGGTAAGGCCCACTGAGATATATAGTGCTTTTTCAGAAGCGACCTGGCTATCACAAATGATAGCTCAACGAAGTGGGCTTATTATCATTTGGACATTTATAGCAGCCACATACTCTATAAGAATGTTGATTCTCAATGTGGAGGGGAAAACCGGAGGACCCGGAGAAAAATCCAGGTGACCATGGTGGAGAACATGCAAACTCCAAAAATACAGGTGTCAGGGTCAGCATCGAACCTACCTCGTCCTGTATACCAGGCGAGATCGTTAACATCTGACCACCATGGCGCCATATAAGCAACCCTGGAGGAATGATGGGTTCGAATCGTCCCTGAATTTGTATTTGAACTCCGTCACTCACGACCTTTCACGCTTGTTGGTCGAGACCTTTGACCCGCCAAAGTTCCGACCATGCCAGGCAGAGAGGCGGTGGGACACGGTTGTTGGTGCTGCTGCTCCGAGCCATGGGCATGGTCGTGAGCCGTACGCCTTTTGGCGTCCTCTGGTCTAACATCGTTTGAGATGAGGCTCAAAAGAAAGCTGTCTCTGGTGTGGACCAATCAGTTTCAAAGACAATGCATATATTATCAGGATGTTTTTTTTTTGCATTCTGACCACAAGTTTTGTTGTTAATGCAGACATGATTCCTTGTAAAAGGTTTCAATTTGGTGTTTGAACATCTTAACACCTGTTTTGTTGCCAGAAAAAATGGGGAAACCCTATTTTCATTCTCTGATTAAGGATGCTTGGTACATACCTGGGAATCACTGCTACATCCGCAGAATGTCCTCGTCCCAGAATGTCGCTAGGTTTGTCATTGGTCGCACGTGAATGTTTTTGTTTTGCCTCCAAAGGAAACCCAAATAATATCTCGGGATCAAAATTCCGTGAGGCAGCAGCAATGCCAGAGACCATCGCTCGATCCGAGTTCTGTCTTCCACCAACATCAGCCACTCGCCACCCTGGGTGGGGAGTGGTGGGGGGGGGGGAGATCAGTGGCGGAAGGGAGACCTGCGGGGGGGGGGGGTGTGAGATCTTGGGCAGGGGTGGCTTGTCCATATAGGTGAACTAGGCAGGTGCCAAATTTAAGGAAAAAAATGGAAATATAAAAAATACAAATAAAATAACGAAGATGTCATTATTAATTTTCCGTGGTTGAATTATAATTCATTTCTGAAAATTACAGATAATTTATTGGTTGGACAGACGGATGGACAAACCGAATAATTATGCCTCTGTTTAAAAAAAAATGCGCTTAAAATACATTAAACAAAAATTCGGTGCAAAATGTTCCCCAGTTTACCAAAAACGTCCGCCGAGATCTGCCCTTGGGGTTTGGGGGTGGGGGCGCCGATTGCGTGGTTCGCCTTCGGGCGCCAGTTGTTGGCAAGTAGTCTCGGGCAGGCCCTGATCTTGAAGCCCCCCACCCCGCTCCAACCACCACCTCCTGTGGTGACCGTGCACCCGACCTGCCCACTCGATTAAGTGTGCTGGGGGCCCCCTCTCGGCTCTGCCCGCGACGTTCCCAGGCACCGCCGGTGGTGAATGGGGGGGGGGAGAGACTTCAAAAGATTGGATTTTTGACCTGAGGAATTGGTAATGAGTTTTATAATGAGGTTGCACTGATATAAAATATCTTTGTGATAGAGATGTAATAAACATCAAAGGCGGGGGGGGGGGCTGTTTGGTTGATTTTGTTGCACGCGTGTTTGTGTCTGCAGCCGTGTTCGCGATATATTTATTTATTTTCTCTTCTCCTTTTTCTTCCAGAGTTTAATAAGATTCCAGTAGAATGGGCCACGGATATTGACTTTCGGTGCAAATATAATTAAAAACTGTCCCTGGGAAGACGGTGCGTTTTTTCTTCTCTCTCTCTCTCTCTGGTCGTAATTTACACAAAAATGATGGCCTTCTTGGATGGTTAGGATGCTTGGGCTGTTACTAAAACCTCCGATAGCCTGCTTAATTAAAGTGAGGCAGTATAGCACGTGCAACATTAGACACAATGAGGATAATTCATAGCCCCCTCTGGATGAAGGCCTCCCCACGGCCGCGTCAGTCGTGGCGGGTTGTTTGGCCATACTTCTCCGCGGCTGGTCGGTGTGGGCTGATGAAGTGAGAAGCCCAGAACCAGTTCGGATATCGCCCGCTGCTGAATGTTAGTCGTGGACTGGAATCGGATTCAGGAAAACTGGCTTCGTAGTGCGGCGTGCCAAGCACGCTGCTACCGGTACACATTGAATGCAGCAACAGCGTTTGCGCCAAGCAAAACCATTACATGTGATCGTTTAAATCGGTTACTCGCAAGTATAGCCACCAATTATAATGTAGCAACAACGGCAACATAATGTTGCTTCAACTATGTTGAACGGAAGTAAACATTGGGTAGACGCAAATAAATATTCTTCGTCAATACCATTATCGTCGTGATCATGATGATGGTCACCACCACCACCATCTTCATCATCACTTTGTAATGCACAATCCTCAACGCAATCCATCGGGCACCTGGAAACGGGCTGAATCATCGCTCCCATCTGCGCAGTGGACACGTTCTCTCAATGAACGATTTCTGCAAACACATTCACAGACGTGTTATTAGCACGGTCGTCTCTTAAGGTCACAGGTCACAGTGTATCCTTGCTGGAACGAGATTGGGGCGGCATTAGCGGTGCCATAGCCAGCGGTGGATATTCCAATCTCCCCCTGGCGGGAGCCAGTCGCACACCATTGGGCAACCGCTGTTGACACCCAACAAAGTGGTACATATTTTATCGACCCAGGAGGGTTGATGGGTTGAGTCAACTTGCTAAACGCATGCAAACACGCGACCTGCCGTGTGCGTGTCGCACGGTTTGATCGCTTTGCCCACAGCCCAGTCGATTCGTGGGCAATACGTAATCGTGCTGCATTGTGTCGCTTAGTAAATTGAGTACAACTTGAGCGTTTATGACCAGTTGAGAGCTCATTATCAGCATCAGCTATGATCTATCCCGAATGGGTGCAGGCCTCCCGTCTCCATCTCTCACAGTTTCGCGAACGAACAAACACACCATGGAGCTCCTGCACATGCTCCAATGTCATTGCTCCATCTCTGCGTGTTTGAAGGCAGCCAGTCGTAATCCAGCATGGAATCTTCATTTCCACGCACAGCCAATGCCGCCGCTCCACGCGCGTTCACATTTCAATGCAAATTTGTATTTATTTGGCGTCCAAATGCGACGGCGTCTCCAGACGCTGTGCAGAAAAATGGGACATGTGCATCACTGGGTGGAAAATGGAGGGTTTTGCATTTATATATATATATATTTTTTAAGTAAGGTGCGATTGAAAACACTTTATAGACGGGAAACAGCCACATGTCGTGGAGGAGAAGAGAAAGGCCTTTGGCCTGGCTATAGGAGAGACGTGCACCATCGAAAGGCTTATATTAGGCAGGATTACCCCTGGCCAAATCACACTGCATGCACCGCTCAAACTCCTCAGAGCTCAGAAGCTAAGGAGGGCTAAGCCTGGTTAATTCTTGGATGGCTCACCACCGGTGTATGCCAGATGTTGTCGGTAGCCATAATAAGGATAATATCTCACAAAACTGGTAGAGCTGAGAGTGCCACGTAAATTAATCAACTTAATCGGCGTCATTATTATTATTATTCAACTGACAAAAACAAGGGAATTTTAATGTCCCGGTCAGACTTAAAGATGTCTCGGTGCAACAGCCACTGCCTCAAAAAGAGGACTGATTCTGGAAAAAACGAGGACGGGTGGCAACTGTACTGCATTTGTGCATTCGTACAAAAACTGTTGTGTCCCCAGCGGCGGATTCGTCGCGTGGCTCTGCTTCTCGTGGGTGCGAGAAACTCGCCCAAGCAATTCTTTCCGAAAGTGCCCGGAGGCTTTAAAAGGTAACACCGTTGGACTGCACTCCTCCGCGGATGGGAATCTTTGTTTTTGTTTTTAAAAGCCACCGCCACTTTTTGTTGTGAAAACGTAGCCTTCAGGTTCTCATAGCCAGTCATTGAAAAGACAAATAAGACAAACTCCTTCCTAGCGGCTATCCTAGGAAAGAGGAGAGCCCGTTTTTTGCAGTCGGATAGAATCTTGCAAGTAAATTTCTCTGAAACTCTAAAGTTTTAGTTAGTCAAGTCAGTTTCCTACGTCGCCCCCCACCTCACCACCCTGTCCCACCCCCGGTACGCCATTCAATGGGAAAAATAACTACTGTTAACTCACGAATGGCAAATCTGGACCTGGGATGAGAAACGGCTCTACATCCCTTTGCGGTTGATTTTAAAATCAGGAAGCCAACATTAGCTGACCCCTGCCACAGTAGCGTGGAATTTTCGGCCGCGAATGAAGATGATGAGCGCTGCAGCGTCGCATGTTCGTTTTAGCGTGGACCACGTTTTGGGACCAGTTCACTCGAAGATAGAAACGTTAATCGATGCGAACGGATTAATCAACTAGCGATCAGATATCCCGTCTCTACGATCACGTGCAAGTGGAGAATATTTACTCCTCTTCCGAAAACTCAGGCACAAGCGCGGCGACAGGGCCTAGCAATCGAGACTCTCACTGCTTGTTGTCGAGTTTCGTGGTTAGAATCCGGCAGGTCGCCCTGGTTATTACTGCGCTTTTGCAATAACCGTAAAATATGCGCCACCTGCTTTCACAGTGGAAGTGGTCCAATTTTGTGAAATTTCACGTAACAACATCGCTCCCTTCCCCCCCTTCTGTTTAACAAATGCAGACTGCGGTCTATCAATCATAGCACCTTCCTTCGCGACTGCATCGCAATGCTGTAAAATCTAAACCGGCACAACCACCGAATGTACTGAATTGTTAAGATCATAATAGTTATTATGACGTTCTTCAACCGGTTCTAGATTTGAAGCTTTCGTGACTGCAAGGAATCATATTCTTAGGTTTTTTCGGTAAAGTCACGTAGGTAAAACATCTAAATTAATGAAAATAAAATAAAAACAAAAATCACGACGTTTCGGAGGCAACACAAGTCTCCGTCATCAGGTGGGACCGTCACAGCCGAATTAGCTGCATCAAGTGAGGCAATGATTCAAGAAGTAATCCCTTATAAGCAAGTTGAAGGGGGAGGAGAGGGGGGGAGCTCATCAGAATGTGGTAGCCAATGAATGGAACGCATCGGGAGGGAGGGGGGCGGGGCTCAAAGACAGCACGGAGCGCTAAGCACAACGCATCGGGGGGGGAGCGGGGCCAAAACAATGGACGACGGCTTGGACGCGGCTGCCGCTGCACACGCCAACACAATGGACAGAGAGGGGGGAGGGGAGGTCTGATACACATGATAGACAAAAGAACAAAAGAACGAAAATGCCCATGTTTATACCAATGCTGGCTGAACAATGAAGAGAGCACTCCCATCTGATGACGGAGACTTGTGTTGCCTCTGAAACGTCGTGATTTTTGTTTTTATTTTATTTTATTTTCATTAATTTTGATGTTTTACCTACGTGACTTTACCGAAAAAACCTAAGAATATGTTCTTCAACCGCTTTCTGGCAGAATGGTAAAATCCTTCCGTTCGGCTACAGCAGCAGACCCAGAGGTAGAGAAAAAAATCAACGCCCCGGTTCGGGTTCTCTTCCGCCACTGAGCGAACCGCTGCTCTGATGGAGGCCGTGGGGGCTGTGCGTGGGCGTGCAGAGGGCGGGGCGGGGGGGTCCTGGGCTGGAGAGGGAGGGAGGGAGGGGGTGATGGTTGGGGGTGGGGGGAGACGCTTTGATCTCTCTCCTTGTGGGTTTCTTTTTTACATCGCAGCCGGGGTCCTGCTCAGACTCGGGGAGGGTGGGGGGTGGGGGAGTAAGGGGAGGGGGTGGGGTGTGGGGTGGGGGTAGGTGGAGGGAGTGATAACAGACAAAGGGTGGAGTGTGACACTGAGATGACAGGTACATGTGCAGCTGAGAACAGCAGCTGGGAGTGATGTCATACTATTTTTAGGAGCTTTCAAGTATCACACGCTTCATCATCATCATCACTATTATAGTCATCATCATCATCAATGTCATGACCATCATTAACAACCTTGTCATCATCATTGCCATAATCGACATCAAGCATCACCTTTATCATGACAATTATACTTTTTCAATGCATGACCAGGTGAGAGCCCACCGAGACTAGAAGTCTGTTGTACGAGGAAGACGTGGGTAAATATATCAAAAGCGTGAAGCTTAAAACGATTGGCACGAAGACAAATCCCTACGCATCGCTCAGCATGTGACAATTCACCCGGCCCAGCACATCGCTGATGTCCGGTGGATCTTATCAGCGCTATTTGGACTCTCGTAAAATATCCCACGCAATTTGACCCCATTGTCCCAGCAACATAAATGCATTGCAAGCGCGAGGGTGGGTCCGCCACATCGCGAGGCCTTCATCCAGCAGTGGATTGATCATGACTGACAATGATGACGATGATGACGATGACTCTGAAGTGCCTGAAAATTTCGTTGGCGATCTCTCGATGTCCACGTTGTGTTAAGTTCACCGGCGGCGAACCGTGGACTCGATTGCATTCGCCGTGAGAGTAACGTGGGTGCCGTGGTGACGAGATGTCAACTCCCTCGCCTGGTGTACAGGAGGCCGTGGGTTCGATCGCGACCCCGATGTCTGTATTTTTGGAGTTTGCGTGTCTCTCTCCGCGTGGTCGTGGATTTTTTTCCGGGTCTTCAGTTTTTCCCCTCCACATTTAGAATCAACGTGCGTTTCGAGTGTTTGTCTGCTGTATATTTCCACATGATGAGCCACTTCGTTGAGCTATCATTTGTGACGGCCAGGTCGCTTCTGACAAAGGAGCTACATCGCTCAGTGGGCCGTACCTGGTTAAAAAAATCGTTCATTTCATAGTTTTAACGATCGGCTTTAGTCGACGACGAAGTGATGGCTCCGTCACAGGCTGCCCACGGGAGAGTCGATTCAGTAAAGAGGTGCCACTGTCGCCGCCACCGCAGAGGAGGAGGTTGATAGAGATGAGACCGGAGCGAGTGACTGAAGCACTTACAAAGATGTGTCCGTTTGACATATGTGTGCGTGCGACGGGGCTAACGATGCGTTTGTCTGCATCACGTTGAGTGCTGCTGCTGCTGCATGACAGGCTGCAGGCTTAAGGCCTTCGGAACAACGGGCGACGGTTGATTCTCGACTCGTGCTGCACTCTCGCGTACGCGCTGCCTCTGCTGCGCTTGGCTTCATCCCATAACTTGACACTGGGGCTACGTAGGGAGTTTTGCGGTTGTGCCGTTGCACATCTTGCACGTGTATTCGGGCCGTGGTGCGGACAACACGAAGGCACATCACAATCGGAACATTAACTTCCACTGGAGAGGAATCCGATGGGCTATAAAGCTCTTCATCGCAGATGTCCAGCCGGGGCACGGGGTCAGAACGTCGCAGCAACAAGCAATACAAACACACGATAAGAGTGCAAAGAATCGGAGGGTTAATGGCAGAGTGAATAATGATGTTTGTAATCCTTTTAAGTTGCTGTATCTACCCAGCGAGTCTCTTAAAATTAAATGAGTTGCTTGGGCAGGCCATTGAGAATGTAATTTATTTTTAACGGGGCCCTATTCCACAGCTGAACATTTATATACATGTTTTTTCAAATGCATCCTGAATTTACTGTTACATTTATGATTTTTTGGGCGTGGTGGGCGCTAAAGGCCAGTGCGGCAACATCCGTTGTTGTACTCTACTTCTGAGCTCCAACATCTGCGCCTTCCTGCGTAATGCTCTGTGAAACAGAGCTTCATAGCTCCGTCGGGTTCCTCCGGCTTAAATGAAATACCTCTGTCGATGCCCCCCCCCCGCCTTCACCAACCCACACTGACCAGCGTGGTGAAGTATGGTCAAACAACCCCCGCGACTCGCAACGGCACGGGGAAGCATTCGTCCAGCGGCGGGTTGCCAAAGCGCTGTTATTGGACTTGTAAGTGCCATTTTAATCGTCGTCGTTTAATCTTTCTCTGGATACCACGTTGGTTATTTTCATCGCCCGTTTGCTCTACTGCTTCACGAACAAAGTTGTGTCCGAAAAAAGGAAATGTTGGCCACCCATAAATATCGGATCGATCAATCAATCTTTATTTTACGTGCCAATATCTCTCTTAATGAAGTAGGCATCGGTGCACATTATAACGGAACGGGAACAGTACAGGGGACAAAATAAACCCATCACGCCCTCAGCGGCTGTGTGTTTGCAGGTACAATGTAAAGAGATTAGAAGTTTAGAATCCAGGCCATTTTTGCAATACAACACATGGTGGATTTATATCGAATTTAAATGCGACCCCATCTCAAGGTGCTGCACAGACGCAGTAGACATCGTTGTTTTATAGATCGAGCGAGAGAGAGAGAGAGAGGGGCAGAGGGAGAAGATGGAAATATTGATCATGGACTAGAACAGGGTGCCAACAGCACGGATGGCTGGAGGAAAATATTTCTATACCGCGGGGGCAACAGAGGAGAATGAGCGATCTCCCACGGAACGAAGGTTGGATGGGGGGATTTGACAACAAGCATTGGTTGCTGGAATGGAGAGCGTGAAGAGGGGAGTACAGTGAGATGGGAGGGGGGGGGAAGAGGTAGGAGACCGCATGGAGGGGAGTAGAGAGAGATGGGACGGGAGATGAGAGGAGACGTAGGGGAGTGCGTGGAGGGGAGTAGAGAGAGATGGGAGGGCAGAGGTCGGAGAGGAGTGCGTGGAGGGGAGTAGAGAGAAATGAGAGAGGATAGTTCGACAGGGGTAGGTCCATGTAGGATGTTGAAGTTGGTAATGTATAGGGCTGGGTAATTTATCAAATGCGTCCTGCTGCATTTGATTCGCTGCTGCGTAGCAAGCAAAACGCACTTCTGGATTCAAATGCTGCCGAATTTTCCGTGACCTGTGGTCAGCGCGGCCTATTAAGCGTGCGTTCGCTTTACGATTTGACATGATACGAAGACTCGAATTAATCTCTCGGGTCTCGTTCGTACCGTCTCATTTGTACTGTCTGTCTCGGACAACGCCTCGTTTGTTCCTGATTCATTCCGGGAGCCTAAAAGTGACGTGGGTACAATTCGTAATCACGCGTAATCCTTTCTGTCGAAGCCCCCTCCCACGCATCAACCTTTTTCGGTGGTGCAAGCGTTGTAAAAGCGCGCGGGCCGATTTGAAACGGATGAATCGAGGCGTCGCGACTCAGCTGCCTCGTGGCGTGGCTCGCCTTCGAGTGGGGCTCATTCTCTTCCCCCGACTCTTTTCGTCCGCCGCTCGTTTCCGGAAACACCCCAACACCGCTGTCCCACAACTGTTCACTTAACAGAGCACACACATAAAAAACAAGCAAAAAGCCGAAAGGAATAAGTAAGCAAGTAAAAAAAAATGGCGTGCGCGTCGTAGCCGTTTGGAGAAAAATAGAATCTTGGCTGTCAGCGGTGCGGAGACTTGTAAAGTAGAAAAAAAACCGCAGCGCGCAGCGATGTCGAGCACTTCATCGGCGGTGCCAGAAACACGACAGCCAGAGTCGGGGAACACAGCGCTTGCATCTCTCTGCGTGTCTCTCCTGTGACACTTCTGTTGCATTCAATTACTTTTAAATACATGCCCTTGACAGGGCCTCGCCTCAAAAAAGCGCAACTCGCATATTTTTTTATTTATTTCTTTACTTGTTAGTAGTATTGCTGTTGTTGTTGCCACGATGATCGCGGTGTTCATCGCAGGACCGCGAATTAACATTTTCGCCGTCCGCGGCTGCACGGACTTTTGTCCGAGTGAGTTCGGCACCGTCGCAGGGACGTGACGATGATGACGGTGATGATCGTCGTCGTCGTCATCCTCGTCACGGTCAATCCAGTTCTGCGATGAAAAATAGTTCGGCACCATCGATGTTTTTTTGATCGTTTGTGCATCGTTTTCATTCACAAAAAACGGAATGGAACGCACCCGAGAAGTTGTTAATAACCCACCCCAGAACGTGCACAGGTCCTGGGGTTGGTTATTACATCGCAGAATCGCGACAGATGGCAACGGCTTGGGGAGGCCTTCATCCAGCAGTGGATTGATCACGGCTGATGATGGCAAAACTATTTAAAAGCAGGGGGGGGGGGGGGCGGGCTGCATTGTGCAGTTTGGTCCATCAGCTGTCATATCCCTTCTGGTCAGTTATTTGCTCAAGCGCATTGCCTCTTCTTTTGTATTGTAACCACGGGAGCTTCTTGATTGAATAGGACATCTGAATAGATGGACATGGTCGGTCACAGACGGAGGGGGGGGAGAAGAGAAAACCCTCTTAAGTGTCTCAGCAGACGCCTCGAGCCTGCAATGCAACTTGGCAACGGACTGTCGGGTGCAGGCAGCCCAATGCAGCGACGGTATCGCACACGACCTCGGTATCGCCGGTCCAATCTCCGCTCAAGTCGCCCCTTCGCTGCGTTTCCCATCCTCGGGCTTCGTCCCCTTGCGGTCAAATGGTCTGGGCAAGTCCGCTTGGGTTTCTTTCCAATGGCGCCGTCTCGTTCCTGTCGTCTCGTTCCTGACGTCTCGTTCCTATCGTCTCGTTCTTGTCGTCTCGTTCCTGTCGTCTCGTTCCTGCCATGTCGTTCTTGTCTCGTTCTTGTCGTCTCGTTCTTGTCGTCTTGTTCCTGTTCTTGTCGTCTCGTTCCTGTCGTCTCGTTCTTGTCGTCTTGTTCCTGATCTTGTCGTCTCGTTCCTGACGTCTCGTTCTTGTCGTCTCGTTCCTGTCGTCTCGTTCCTGTCGTCTCTTTTCTGACGTCTCGTTCCTGTCGTCTCGTTCCTGTCGTCTCGTTCCTGTCGTCTCGTTCCTGTCGTCTCGTTCCTGTCGTCTCGTTCCTGTCGTCTCGTTCTTGTCGTCTCGTTCCTGTCGTCTCGTTCCTGTCGTCTCGTTCCTGTCGTCTCGTTACTGTCCTCTCGTTCCTGTCCTCTCTTTCCTGACGTCTCGTTCCTGTCGTCTCGTTCTTGTCGTCTCGTTCCTGTCGTCTCGTTCTTGTCGTCACGTTCCTGTCGTCTCGTTCCTGTCGTCTCGTTCTTGTCGTCTCGTTCTTGTCGTCTCGTTCCTGTTGTCTCGTTCCTGCCATGTCGTTCTTGTCTCGTTCTTGTCGTCTCGTTCTTGTCGTCTTGTTCCTGTTCCTGTCGTCTCGTTCCTGTCGTCTCGTTCTTGTCGTCTCGTTCCTGTCGTCTCGTTCCTGACGTCTCGTTCTTGTCGTCTCGTTCCTCTCGTCTCGTTCTTGTCGTCTCGTTCTTGTCGTCTCGTTCCTCTCACCTCGTTCCTGTCGTTTCGTTCTTCTTGTCGTCTCGTTCTTGGGCTCTCGGTGAGTTATTCAAAGCTCACTTCTTGCGGTGCTCTTTCGTGAAATGTTCAGCTTTTCTAACATTTTCATTGTGAGTCACTGCCATTTTGATCCACACTTCATGGCTGGAAGGGCGAATTTATTGAACACGAACCTCTTCAGACAGAATACTTTTTAAAATGTTCTCTCTCTTTCTCTCCTTGACTGCATTTATTTGTTCTAGAAGTATATCATTCTGCCGTGACTCTACTTGTTATGTGATCAGTGTAATTGTTGTCGAGCCAAAGCAATTGTGCCGTGTTCACATAAGCAGCCGAAGGAGGGTTGTATAAGCTAAGTTGGTCCGCGTGGAGCAGTGACAGGAGGAAAGGGATTGGAAGGGGTCCACGGGGGATGAGGGGGGTGAGGGGGGTCGGTGGGGTGGATGGGGGGAGTACTTCACTGCACGAGTGCACGGATTGAATCATCCAAATCCCTGGGACTATCGGTCTCTGCGTAGCGGAGCAAGGAGGGTTGCTGACGTGCCCGCAAGTCATGAGCGTCAGCCGCTCCTACGCACGGCGTTGTCATCAAGCGTTCTGGTTTCCTCGCACGCAACGAAATATTTTTTTTCTATTTCTGCAGACGAGCAATCTCGCCGAAACATCCTTTGCGCGGAATCTTCCCCCGTGGAGCATCATCGCTCCGTGCGTGCGAGATTCACGTAGAGATACGTAGCGCCGTCATCATCATCATCATCATCTTCGTCAGCCAGCATAGGGATGGGCCTCCTCCATCCAGCAGTGGATTAAAGACCTCCCTGCCCCCCCCCCTCAATTCCCCAAACCGCCGTCGTCACCGCCTTCTCGCGAACGAGCGAGACCATTATTCGACTCGCAAGGGGAGAAGCAGAAGAAGAGAAATGAAAGAAAGAACCGTCGGACAGGAAGGCGCACTCGGTGCGAGGGCTGGGGGGGGAATGGGCGGGCAGGGGGGGGGCTTCACAGGAGAGGGCGGCTCGTCCCACGGGGACGTCGATTGGAGGATGGGGGGGGGCGCTCTTCGGAGATCGTTGGAGTGGTCGTGCGCACGGACCGCTCTCGCACAATTACTGCGGCATTAGGCTCCGTTATTGCTGCGAGCCTCCTCGCTCCCCATTAGCGACATCGCACCTTGGAAAAATATGCGCGGCCGCAGAGGCTCTGCTTGATGCATCCGCCTGATGTAATTAGTCCCCCGCCCTACCCCCCACCCCCCCCCCAGAAAAAAGGATCAACAGTGATTTCTTGCTCAAGTGAGCATCCAGGTTCAAGCTCCCGCGAACATCCCTGAACAAGTGGCAGTGGTGGAGATTCCTCATTCCCATGGCGAGGGGTGACTCTCTCCATCGGACAAGCACTGTTGACCTCCGCACAAAGCCGATACTCATTTTAGCGACTCTCGGCACGCATGATGGGCTGAGTCAACCACCAACTAGGATTTGCAAAACTCGCAATATTTGTTTTTCCCCTCCAAATCGCGAGCCGCTCGCTCTGCCGAGTGCGATTGAATTACGCGCGTGCGTGCGTGTGTGCATGTGTGCGTGCGTGCACGTGCGTGGGTGCACGTGCGTGTGTGCGCGTGTGCGTGTGTGCGTGCACGTGCGTGTGCACGTGCGTGTGCGCGTGCGTGTGTGCGTGTGTGTGTGCACGTGCGTGCGTGTGTGTGTGCGTGTGTGTGTGCGTGCGTGGGTGCACGTGCGCGTGTGCGTGCACATGCGTGCACGTGCGTGCACGTGCGTGCGTGTGTGCTTGCACGTGCGTGCGTGTGTGCGTGCACGTGTGTGCGTGCACGTGCGTGTGTGCGTGCACGTGCGTGCGTGTGTGCGTGCACGTGCGTGCGTGCGTGTGTGCGTGCACGTGTGTGCGTGTGTGCGTGCACGCGCGTGCGTGCTGTCTTCAGCCCCCTCTGCCCGTTGTTAGCTTTAACGACTGTCGGCGGGAAGTTGCGCGTTGATACTTTAACGGTTCCCTCGTTTTAATTTGCTTCAGCAGTTGAGCTCGGTAAACAAGGGAGACTGTTCCATCAGCGGAGTGTCTGCTCTACTTATTCCACCCCCCCTCTCCCTCCCTCTCTCTCTCTCTGCGGCTGTGACGTCATTTTAGTTCTTGCATAAGCCGGGACGCCCACGCAGGCACACGCGTGGCTCCCGCAAGAACATCAAACTTGCAAATCTGACGATCTGCACACGCTCGCATGCGCACGCGCGCGCACATGCGTGCGCGCGCGTGCGTGTCTGCGCGCAGCCACATACGCATGCTCTCTCACTCTCTCTCGCTCGCTCGCACCCCCGCACACAGGCAGAATTAAGTTCCGTTCCTCCATTTAGCCTCGTAAAGCCATTGCGGCAAGTGCTGTTTGTGAGCACCTATTCAGGTCAGTGCCGCTCGGAGTGCAGACACAGGCTCGCACACAGCTATATAGATATAGACATATACAACAATATCCCCCTATGGCGTTAACAGACTTTGTGGGGCAAGTGCTGTTAGGGAGCACCTTTGAAGGCCGACTCGGGCACACGAGAGGAGGGGGTGGTTGGCCAGCACCACGCCTGGCGACCTTTGTCTGCCCAGTGGCGATGTTTACGCATCGCACCAGGTACTCGCACAGGGGATGAGAGAGCGACGGCGCAGTGGTGTTGGCATGCTGTGCCACAAGAACCGGGTAACCCGGGTTCGATTCCCAGCCATCGTTAACACATTCCTGCGGAGGGAGCTGGTAGGAACGTTGGGTTGCTCGGTCAATGGCCAGGGTCAACGGCGGCGTGGTGTATTCCGCAAAGATGTCCGACTGTGAGGGCGGGCACAAGCCGGCGTGAGTAGGTTAAACGTTGAGTTTTATAAGGGCACCACGGGGTGACCAGCCCCTCCCCACCCAGCCCCACCCCCCACCAAGGGTGGGGAGGGGCTGGGTGGGGGGGTGGGGCTGGGTGGGGGTGGGAGGGGTGGTGCTGGGTGGGGAGGGGCTGGTCACCCCGTGGTGCCCTTATAAAACTCAACGTTTAACCTACTCACGCCGGCTTGTGCCCGCCCTCACAGTCGGACATCTTTGCGGAATACACCACGCCGCCGTTGACCCTGGCCATTGACCGAGCAACCCAACGTTCCTACCAGCTCCCTCCGCAGGAATGTGTTTATAGACCACTGGTGCAAGCGTGTTTATTTGCGAGCGCCTATCAAGGCCAGGGCAGCAGGTAATGTTGGATCGTCTGGGCCAGCACCAAGCCAGGTTACCTGACTCATTTCTAGCCGAGTCAACCTAGGGGAGGGCCAGAGCAGCTTCAGTCTGACGTTAGCCCTGGCCGAGAATTGAACTCGGGCCGCCGGGTTCGGGACTCATTCGCCGAGTCTGCGGCTCGCGCTATCGCACCACGCACAGCCACACGCGCGCGGCGCGCACGCGTGTGGAGATAAGTGCTAAACACGGTATTAATCTTAGGGACAGGTGTAATGCAGCCTATTTGGCCTTTGTGTCATTGAAAATAGAAATTTTAATAGAGGAAATTACAACGCAGATGTGTTCAAGAGAGACACTGAATAATTTAATAAGCGGCATTGGCATCTAAGGCAGCACCTTAATCTCAATCTGCATTTTCACGTCGTTTTCGTCATTAATTGATTTCAATACCTTTTTATGCATGAATCTCAATGTCTATAACTGTCCACGACGACATTTTACTTCGGTTAACATCCACGGTGATTGAACAGTTTTCCTGCAATGCCAATGATTTTGGCGAAAACGATCACCTCGGTCCGACTGTGGTCTTGAGGGCTGTTCCTCGTCGAGTCTTCATCTTAAGCTTCTTCCAACGCACCACTGGCGCTACCTTAATGAATCTTTGACCTGTCAACTCCCGCAAGTCATCATCAACTTCCTTCGAGTTCGTCAGTTTGTCTTGCCGGCTCTCGGCTCGTCAACACCTGAAGACGCCCGCAGGTGCTGCGTGGGCGAAAGATGGAAAGAAGGAATGCTCAGCACGTGGCCCCAAACCCGGAAGGTTGATCGCAAGTGGCTGTTTTATTCTTCTTATTCTTCTTTCGTATGACATTTTTTTGGTATTGCAACAGATTACAAATTTACGTAGAGGTTTAATATCCGTTCGACTGCTCTAGGAGTAGCCGCGCGGGTTTGGTTCGGATCGCCGTTGAATGATCCGATTGGGCAGTCATTCACGATGGGTTGCACGATTTGAGATGTCGTAACGCAGTCACAAACTCGACTTGCAAGTGGCTCTAAGAAACCCACATGCTGCGCGAATTTACCAATCGGAGGGTCCGACAGACGGGAGTCTTTCTGACGCAGCTACCCGCGGACGCAGCAGTCACAGCGAATCCTATAATGCACCTTGTCAGGGCAGCATCTGAGAGCTTCTCCGCTTCTCGGCTTCTTCTTCGTTTCTTCTCGGGGTGCAGCTCGATAGGCACACGTCCGCAACTCCGGCATTACAAACGGCTCGGAGATGCAGTCGGCTGCGTCTCCGCTGCGAAATGTTAACTTCCTCGCCCGGCATGCAGGAGGTCGTGGGTTCGAGCCGACCCTGACACCTGTTGTATATTTGGAGTTTGCGTGTTCTGTCTCCTCGTCGTCTACGTGCGTTCAGAGTATTTGGCTGCTGTACATTTTCCACACGATGATAGGCCAATTCGTCGTGCCATCATTTGTGATAGCCAGGCCGCTCCTGAAATAAGAAGATAGACACAGCTCAGTGCGGGGGCCTTGCCCGGAAAAATACAAACTAGTTTTGAAATAACAGCAACGGATGTGCGTGCGACGAGTCGATCCGCGTCCGTTCCAGCGATCGAAATGCCTCCCGCACCTGGCGGAGACCGAAGCGGTCAGGGCGAGAGAACTTGACCCCTAGCCCGGAGCCGAACGTCGCCCGGACGGACGCCTCGTTCGCGCTCGACCCCGGCGCACCCGCCGTGCCTTCGTTAGTGGAACAGAAATTGGAACACCTCCAGGCGTGGCCGCAAATTCCTCTCGTCAATCGCAGCCGGCCGAGTGTTCTAGGGGGGGGATGGGGGGGGGTGTCCTCGGGTACGCTTCTGGCGATGAGAGAGAAAAGATAGTATTAGAAAAAAAAACCTCGCTTGATCTCATCGCACGCACGCGGTGGCCTTCATTTAACGGGGTTAATGGAACAAGGCAGCAGTGGACATTTGCTAAAACGTTGCTGATGTACGACTGCACGTGGCGTCGTTCTTAAAGGAATCCAATTATCTTATTTCCCAACGGGGACGTTTACGTGCGGATGGGATTATCGTTCCAAATTTAAACCCCCCCTCCCCCCCCATCTCGTGCAAAGCGTGGGTTTGCTCTCGAGATCGCACGTCTCTCTCCGTCTCTCTCGGCTTCTTGAACGGCGAACGACCCACTTCCGTCGGGGGTCAGTAAGTGGAGGAAACCGTTTTCATCGTCATCCCAGGCGGGAACGGGAGATGCCTCCGTGGTTCCGTCGGCGAGCTTGCCTCGGCAGCCACGCTGCGTCTCGCTGGAGATCCCTCCCCCGCCTCCTGCCCCTGCAGAGGAAGCGGAATTCCTCGAGGGAGTCGCCCCCCCCCCCTCCACCACCTCCACCTCTCTGGGAATCCTGGATCTCGGTGGCTTGATTACCGCACAGCCAGCTGTCACGTGGGCTTATTTGGCAATGCCCCCCTCCTCCTGCTTCTGCTTCTCACCCCCCTCCTGCTCCTCCTGCTCCGCCCGCTCCTCATCCTCCTCCTGCTTCTCCTACTACTAGGACCTCATCCTGCTTCTCCTCCTCACCCCCCTGCTCCTCCTCATCCCCTGCTTCTCCTCATCCTCCTACTCCTCCTCATCCTCCTGCTTCTCCTTGACCCCCACCCCTTCCTTCCTTACCCCCCCCCCCCCCCGCCATACCTGCGGTCGTTTGTTGGAACAGCGCAGAGTAATCGGGCGACGGCCGCGCCGGATACCACGTGACTGCTGCCCGGGCCGGCCACCAGCAGGAGGTTAATTGATGACACGCGGCTGCGTTGGCGGCGGCGGCGGCAGGGATGTTGGTAATTAGGCGTTGATCGCGCGTTGTTTACCGGGGATTAATATGGATCGCCGGCCTCTCGGGACACCGCAGCCGTGATCTGCGGGGAGGGGAGTTTGCCCGGTTCAATCGATGGCTTCGTCTTCTCCGAGACCCCCCCCCCCCTACTCCATCCCCCCCCCCACCCCCGGTTCGCTCCCCACCCTGCACCACTGAGCACGGACGCAAACGAGAGGCCGCTCCGCTCGCTCACCACTGACAGGCACCGCTCACTTACCACCGCCACTATTGGCATTTATTTCCAATATCGTGATTTAGATTTCAATCTCGAGTAATTAAATTGTACATTAAAGGAGATATAACGGGAACCGTCACGCTCCATAACAAATATTGCTTCCAAGAATGCGGTGGGGAGTAGGGGCGGTGGGGGGTAGGGGCGGGGGGGTAGGGGCGGGGGGGGCGGTGGGTAGGGGAGATGGGTAGGGGCGGTGGGTGGGTAGGGGCGGTGGGTAGGGAGATGGGTAGGGGCGTTGGTGGGTAGGGGCGGTGGGTAGGGGCGGTGGTGGGTAGGGGCGGGGTGGGTAGGGGCGGTGGGTAGGGGTCGTAGGGGGTAGGGGCGGTGGGTAGGGGCGGTGGGGGGTAGGGGCGGGGGGTAGGGGCGGTGGGTAGGGGCGGGGTGGGTAGGGGCGGTGGGTAGGGGCGGTGGGGGGTAGGGGCGGTGGGTAGGGGCGGGGTGGGTAGGGGCGGTGGGTAGGGGCGGTGGGTAGGGGCGGGGTGGGTAGGGGCGGTGGGGGGTAGGGGCGGGGTGGGTAGGGGCGGTGGGTAGGGGCGGTGGGGGGTAGGGTCAGTGGGGGGTCATCCGAGCCGGAGTTGAGGATTAGGATTTGCATTTCTAGGCCACTTGCGGCACTGGCCCGGCCTCGCTAAGCACCTCGCATCACACATCTCATCCCAACTGTCACAATGCCCAGCTGTCGTTTCTTTTCTTTCTTTTTAAGCCTGGGGTTGTGGGGGCGGACCCCTTTGATGGCAGCTGTCCCTGTGTGGCACGAGGTGCATGTGGTAACGGCCTGCAGGTGCGTTGAGTCTGTCTGTCAGGGGGGGGGACGTTGCTCGTGGAGTTTGTTTTCAGTTCGTTGTGGACGGCCGCTGGTAGTCGGTGCCGGCTCCTCGACCACGGAGGCGCAGGACGATGTGTGCGTGTGTGTGTGTGCGCGTGTGTGTGTGTGTGTGCGTGTGTGTGCATGTGTGTGTGTGAGTGTGTGCGTGTGTGCGTGCGTGCGTGCGTGTGTGTGCGTGTGTGTGTGCGTGTGTGTGTGCGTGTGTGTGTGCGTGTTTGTGCGTGCAGGGAGCAGTAGCGTAGCGGTTAGCGCTTATCTGAACCGGTCCTGGGCCTCCCCAAGGTCGACTCAGCCTCAAATGGGTACCTGGTGCCGTGTGTAAACGTCGCCACTAGGGAGACAAAGGCGGCCGGGCGTGGCGCTAGCCACCCACCCCATCGAGTGGCGTTTCGGCTTTCATAGGTGCTCGCTAACAGCACTTGCCCCAACAGTCTGTTCAGGCTATACGGGGGATTTTTTGTCTTTGCGTGCGTCAGCCAACGAGCTGTTGGTGCTGCTGCTGCTGCTGCAAACTCCAAAAGTGAAAAGGTCTTATTCAGCAACGGGGCAGAGGGGGAGGTGATCAAGTAGAAAGTGCTGCACCGGGGATTCCCAAACTGTGATCCGCGCACCACCGGCAGTTTTGTTGTTGTTGTTGCTGCTGCGTGTTTAGTTTGTTGTCCTTCCCCCTCGCCTCCGATAATCACGGTTGGCTGCCTACGTTGTGCGGAAGAAGTTTGAGTTACGTGTACATGCGTACAAGTGTTTCGTGGAGGAGCTGTTGGCAGATCCCGCGTAAAACACCAGATTCCATACCGCGCCCCTTGGCTCGGCTCGTTAGGCTGTGGTGATGGCTCGTCACCACAGCGGCCCGTTGACTAAAGTCTGCTCACGGCTGGCATTGGTAGCCGACGCAAAAACACCTCGGAGGGTTGACAGTCATCCCTGCGTCCAAGAAAGGTTGGGATCTACGGCACTAGAGTTTCAGTTTTCAGTCTCATTTATTTGGTATAGCCCTGTGAGCCATTCGGCTCTTGAATCGGGTGCAACCGCAACAAACAAAAAACAAAACATGAACAAGAAAACATCTTAAAGTGACTATGCGCAAACAGAAAAAGTCCAGGAAGAAACTGCAAAGTCTTCCAGAAAAAAAAACCCACCGTCCACCAACACTGTGGAAAAATCCCACGACGTACTGGCGGCCACCCGTACACCCACCAGCCGTACAGCCTTGCAGTTCAAACCCGGACGAACCAGTCAACCCACCAGACCAGTGTTCTTCACTCGTTTTCACAGGGGTGGGCGGGGGGAGACACTTTCGCCGATAAGACATCATTAGTGTGTGAGGGCCGCCACACCATTTGAAACCATTGTGGTTTGACAGCAGTCTAATGATGATAGGGGGTCTTTTCACGTTAATGTATTGTCGGGGGCCGCCCTAGAGGCCCCCAGGGGTCGCCAGTGGCCTGCGGGCCTTGCAATGAAGAGCGCTGCACCAGCCACTTCTTCTTCTTGGTTCTTTCGGTAAAGTCACGTAGAAGGGAAATAATAAAATAATTAAATAAAACATAATAAAATTATTCTCACGACGATCGGCCACAATCATTTTATTATGTTTTATTTTAATTATTTTATTACTTCCGTCCTCAGGTGAAGAACAGGTCTGTCGGAAAGACAGCGTCTGACCTGTTCTTCACCTGACGCTGCTTGCGTTGTGGCCGACACGTCGTGAGAATTATTTCTTATGTTTTATTTTTATTAGTTTATAATTTCCCTTCTACGTGACTTTACCGAAAGAACCAAGAATATGAATCCCTGCAGTCACGAAAGCTTTAAATCGAAATTCAGCCACTTCTTCTTATTGCGCACGGCATCATTATTATTATTATTCGCGATTTGGAGTTCGATCGCCGAGTCAAACCGGCCACTTGCAGTTGCCAGCGGCCCTCAGCCTTGACCCCAACCTCACATCTGACGCTTCTACCCAGACCTTTGTCATGCCCCATTGTCGCGTCGTTCGCTTCCTCGCCCCTCCCACCCCCGGCGCTCCTTCCAGACCCCCCCCCCCCCCCCCGCTTCATCCAATTGGTGCCGGCCCCGGCTAGCCAAACCTTCAGAGCACAGATTGAGACCCGAAAGAAACAGATATATATGTATACGTTAAGCAACTAGGAACATAGGCGTTTGTTTTTGCGGGATAATTAAGGCTGCGAGTCACGCCGCTTGCGAGGGCGCGCGTGCGCGTGCCCACATTTTGCGCCTCGAATTAAATTTCCACCGCTCTCCGGCATTTCCATGCCTCTCGGAGGGTCGATAGCCATCGTCGTCCTCCCCGTCATCGTCGTCGTCGTCCTCCTGCTGCTGCTCGTCGTCGTGTGTGCCGAGCCGAGAGTGCTGGAGCCTCCGGTGAAAGCCTCGGCTCAGGAGAATGGTGGTGGTGGGTGGGTGGGGAGACTATTTTTTTGCCAAATGGAGCTCTTAAAATAGCTCGCACTGCAGTGAAAAGATGCATTATTTATGAAGGCCACGTTCGCTGCCTGGCATTGTGTGTGTGCGTGGACTCAACTTGCGCACGCAGGGGCGAGAGCTTTTCTGCGGGAAAATCGTCCTCCCAGGCAACCAGGGATGTGTGCCGTAATTGCGCAATTAATTCCCCCTAATTCCGCGAGAGGCTCTCCGTTTGCCCCTGTGAGCTTTATGATTGCTTGTAAATAAGCTCTCCCAATTGCTGCTTTTTTTCTTATTCCTGACCCCTTTAATACCAAAAAGTGGTCTCGCGGTCGGCGTGAGGAGCGAGCAAAACGTCCACCAAGAATCCCTCTTCCGTGACTCTCCGCACGAGACTTTTGTTCCCGAGGTGGCGTGCATATCTCTGGACAAATATATACGTTTTTTTTCTTTCAAAATAACGTTTTCAGAAAAGTGTTTCGTTTTTTTTTTGCGTGACCAGAGTTTGCGTCGTGTCGCGTAGATTGCCCGGCAGGATTTGGAGCGGTGAGAAATTCGTGAAAAAAGGACATTTATTTATTTCTACCGTCATAGGAGATCTGCGAAAAACTCCGCAATGCAAAGCCCGCGTCTCTTTTCTATAAATTTCCCCCTTCTTGCACCGAACCCTATTGAGCAATCAAGCCTGCATCATCATAATCACCATTATTATTATATAACACGCGTCGTCCGCCCGTCGTGTGCCTGACGAACGACCCCGGCTGATTGGTCACCTAATCAAGGCTTCGTCCGCCACCGTAACCGGCGTCGCGGACTCGTTCCACCCTCGACCATCCGGACAGATTTAACATTCCGCTCAGCGCCGATTCCTCCATCCGATCCCTGCTCGCTGCCGCCCACACTCCCCCGCTTCCCCCCCCCCCCCCACAATCCACCTCCCCACCCTCACCGCTCTGAAAGCCGTCTGTCCCCGACGCTGTGCGGCGTGCGTTTCACGTCGTGCAAACGGCACCGCCACGCGCCGGCCGGCCGTAAATAGCTGACACGAGGTGCTGTGCTCGCACTGCTGGACTACCGTCAACCATGGCTGCCATTCCACGCGGCTACGATTCGACTTTGCAACCATTCCGCTGGGCTACCACTCCACCATTCCACGGGCCTGAATACCACCCGGACGTGGAGGCGATGCTCGTTGCAGACGTGTGCACGTGCGCGGTGGCGCCGCGCCGCTCCCTGCGATCGACTCTCCCGTGCAGGAGCGCACCGCAGGTCGCGCCCCGGCCGACCGGGGCGGTTGACGAACGTTCCGCTCGGTGTCGATGTGACCGTATCGGCGCGGATTCGGTGCCCGTGTCCGCAATGCGAGGGGGCGTCCCGTGGCGGCGGCGTCTTCTCCTCTGGCCAGCAATGACACGGAGCACCCCCCCCCCGCCGTACTACCTAGGCGGCGGGAATGTTCGCTGGCGGTGTTTTGTGAAACAACAACAAAAGAGTGTGAGAGAGAGAGAGAGTTCCGGTGGTGATAATGGTGGCTTAATGGGGATCAGCCAGGAATGGGAAAAGCGGTCAGAGCAGTGGCTTTTTTGTAATGCAGCAGCGCCGGGTTGTGATGGCGATTAATAAGGAATTACGGAGCTGAGCGTCATAATTCTGTTCTATTTTGGATAAAACTTCGCTTTCTAACCGGTTTCCTATTTTTTTTTATCAAAGGTTTTTCTTTCTTTTTTATCACATTTTCCATGGGCATGGTGAGCAAATAATGAATACATTTCGTAAGCCGAATTTGCCCTTTTGTCAGTTGCCTGGCCACGGCAGGTGCCATCACCTACTCCACGAATGGAAAGTCACAGAATCGGCCAAACGCGATTGTGTATGCAGCGCCACAAACGGTGCAACACATTCCGAGTGGTCGATGGGTCGCTGTGTGAGTTTTTGGGTCTCCATGCGAGTCTGCGGAACTCAATGTGAGTCTTTGGAGGTCTGTGTGAGTCTCTGGCTCTTGGCAGTGTTATCCATGGCAGACACTCGTCCCCTAAAGCCAGAAAGCAGCTGGACATCCAACGTGGACACCGGTTTGGTGCCCGCTGCTCGATTCACATCAACACGCAAGAGAGAGAGAGAGAAAGCGGGACTTGCATCGCCTGTGCGCAAAGGATGGCTGTTTACTCTGTAATATTTATATAAATATACCGGAGATGTTAAGTGATAGGCATGAGGTCATATTGAAGTCGGATTATGCATTATGTATAGAGTGAAGATGAACCGACTTTGTGCGGACCTGTGTGATGCAGCGGCGTTCAAATACGTTGGGGGAGTTGACGGTGGGGGGGGGGGGACAGAGAGAGAGGAGAATAAAGGGAAGGAAAAGAGGAACGAGGCGAAATTTTCAAGTGGACTCTGAATGTGCAGATATAAACATCAGGAGAGATGTGCTGGGATGCCGAGGGCTACGCAATTTCTCAAATCAGCCCAACTAGCCGGGCCGCGCTTGGCCGGGCCGGGCCGGGCCGGGCTCTGTTGACGTCAAACGTAAAAGATGTGCCCCACGGGAACGTTGAGTTCACAGTCAATCGCCACACCGCTCACCACCGCTCACCCAATCGACTCCACAGCCCCGATCACCGCTCGGGGCTGTGGGTTGCCAGCATCAAGCCCGGCCATGGTCGTCTTCCACAGTGCACCAACACGCACGGTACGGTCCTCGTTCAATGCTGGGTCAACCCGAGGACCGGTGCTGATATCACTCGCCACTGACGGTGGCCGTGGTCGAGACGTCTTTGCCCAGGCCTCAGTGAACTCATCACGACACCACCATTCACACGCACGGACGACAAAGATCCCCCGTATAGCCTTAACAGACTGTTGGGGCAAGTGCTGTTAGTGAGCAGCTGTAAAGGGGCTAGCACCACCACGCACGCGGGGATGGGTGGCGAACACCATGCCTGGCCGTGAGCACCTATGAAGGCCGGCACGGATAACATGTGTACAGACACACGTGTGTGTGTGTGTGCGTGCGGTGTGTTAACATCGTCACTGGGGAGACAAAGGCGGCCGGGCGTAACGCTGGCCACCCACCCTCTCGTGTGCTATGCCGGCCTTCATAGGTGCTACTCGCTAACAGCACTTGCCCCAAACAGTCTATTAAAGCTATACTGGAGGCATTTGTCTTTGTTTTTTTGCATCACGCACTCCCGTCCCACTCCTAACCCTCAACACCTCCCGCGCCCCCTCCCCCGTACGCTGGAGCTCGGCTGAGTCTGCCGCCGCCACCACCACCACCACTGCCGCCGCTCGCGGGGTTTTCTGGCTTGGCACCGCCCGTACCGGGGGCTACTGGGCTTAGCTACGGGGAATCTATTTAAACGATTTTTGTTTTACTATTTTCTTATTTTTATTTAGCAGGTAAGGCCCCACTGAGCTGTGTATGTCTGTTTTTCAGAATCGACCTGGCCACTGCTAATGATAGGTCAACGAAGCGGCTTATCGCGTGGAAATTTATAGCAGCCAAATACCCGAAACGCAAGTTGTGGATTCTAAATGTGGAGGGGGAAAATCGGAGGACCCGGCGAAAAATCCACGCGACCACGGGGAGAGAGAGACATCGCAAACTCCAAATATATAGCAGCAGGCGTCAGGGTCGGGATCGAACCCACGACCTCCTGTATACCAGGCGAGGTAGTTAACATCTCGCCACCACGGCGCCAAGCACTTGGGATCACGTGGCGCGCTGCCTCGCCAACCGGGAACACTCCGCACATGGGGAGAAGGGGGAAAGGGGAGCTGGGGGGGGTGAGGTTGGCACGAATGCTTTTCTCGAGTGCGCCAAGGGAACCCCCCCTCACCCCCACCGCCCTTGGGCTTACGGAGGAGCCTGAGTGAAGGAGACTTTCACCTTCAAACGGGAAGGGGGCCTGCGCAGACTCGGTAGAGTGTGGGTATTTTTTTTGTTTTATCAGTAGCAGCAGCCATTGCTCTATCCACTGCTGCATGAAGGTGTCTCCACGTCGTTGTGATCTATCGGGGAAGACTGAGTTACACGGGCATCTCAAGGTGCCATTGCATTTAGACTTGATTGTTTTTTTTTTGTTACCCACGAAATTCGACGCATATATCCTGAGCTGAAGAATCCATGTTAACGGACGGGGGGGGAGTGGGGAAAGTAGTGCCGCAGCCCCATTACTGCGTGGATCATCGTTCACGTGAATGGATTTCGAAGGTGGTTAATGCGATATCCGTTTCCCTGCGCCCTTCTCGAGCACAAAGGGTTGCTGCACTCCCCTGCGAGAGGTGCTGATGGTTGCGTCTTCCCGTGATGACGCAGCGACGCCCACAGAAGAGTAGGGAAAGGAGAGAAACGGCGCGTGGAAATTGCACGCGGTTCACCTCGACGGCTGTGTGAGTGAGTGTGTGTGGGGAGCGGTGGTGTCGCGGTTAGCGCGCTGCGCTATGAACCTGGCGACCCGGATTCGATTCCCGCTCACGGCCAACAGCAGTGACGATTATCTGAACCAGTCCTAGGCCTTCCCTAGGTCGACTCAACCTCAAATGAGTACCTGGTGCGGTGTGTAAACATCGCCACTGGGGAGACAAAGGCGGTCGGGCGTGGTGCTGGCCACCCACCCCCTCGTGTGCCGTTTCGGCCTTCATAGGTGCTCGCTAATAGCACTTGCCCCTACAGTCTGTTAAGGCTACACGGGGGATCTTTGTATCTTTGTTTTTGTTTTGTGTGAGTGAGTGAATGAGTGTGTGTGAGTGTGTGCGGCGGTAGCAACGGCGGGGTGGGGGGGCTGGATCCAGTGAGGTCTAAAGATCCGCACTGGAGTGAGATCGATGATATGGAAATTGAACGGAGAGCGCCCTCGTTTCATTCCTTGCACCAGGCGGCCATGCCAACGAAGCGCCGCCTCACCGTCCCCTGAGTCGTATTCGTGGTGCCCGCTTTACGATATGTTTACCTGCTTTAGAAGTTCAATGGACTTGGTGGAAAGCCGCACTTGTAAAGGAAGATTTCTTTTTACGGCATTACACTTTTTAAAAAGTTTGTAAAGTGTATAATTATATTTTAATGGGGCTAGGCAATAACATTTACGAGGTATATATATATAACATTTATTTATACAAAAGTGATGAAGCTATATAATGCATTTATACAAAAGTGATGAAGCCGTCGCATGTACGGTCGGAGTGGTCGGCCTTCAATGATTGTTGATTGTAGATTCTCCACGTGAGCTCTATCTCCCGGCCACGTCTCCCTGAGCTTAGCGGTGAAGATTGCACATTCCGACGGTGTTGGCGAGAAGTTCCATCGCACAACCGCTGTTGACTTCCGCACGAGGTGGTACCCATTTTATCCACCTTGGAGATATGATAGGCTGACTTGACCCCTCTCTCCACCCTAACGTTTGTGCGTGTCTCTTTGTCACATCTAGGCACGCTGTGTCTTTTAGTCACATCTAGACACTCTGTTGGTGTCTCTTAGTCACATCTAGACACGCTGTGGGTGTCTCTTAGTCACATCTAGACACTCTGTGGGTGTCTCTTAGTCACATCTAGACACTCTGTGGGTGTCTCTTAGTCACATCTAGACACGATGTGGGTGTCTCTTAGTCACATCTAGTCACACTGTGGGTGTCTCTTAGTCACATCTAGACACGCTGTGGGTGTCTCTTAGTCACATCTGGACACGCTGTGGGTGTCTCTTAGTCACATCTAGACACTCTGTGGGTGTCTCTTAGTCACATCTAGACACTCTGTGGGTGTCTCTTAGTCACATCTAGACACGATGTGGGTGTCTCTTAGTCACATCTAGTCACACTGTGGGTGTCTCTTAGTCACATCTAGACACGCTGTGGGTGTCTCTTAGTCACATCTGGACACGCTGTGGGTGTCTCTTAGTCACATCTAGACACTCTGTGGGTGTCTCTTAGTCACATCTAGACACGATGTGGGTGTCTCTTAGCCACATCTAGACACGCTGTGGGTGTCTCTTAGCCACATCTAGACACGCTGTGGGTGTCTCTTAGCCACATCTAGACACACTGTGGGTGTCTCTTAGCCACATCTAGACACGCTGTGGGTGTCTCTTAGCCACATCTAGACACGATGTGGGTGTCTCTTAGCCACATCTAGACACGCTGTGGGTGTCTCTTAGCCACATCTAGACACGCTGTGGGTGTCTCTTAGTCACATCTAGACACTCTGGGTGTCTCTTAGTCACATCTAGACACACTGTGGGTGTCTCTTAGTCACATCTAGACACGCTGTGGGTGTCTCTTAGTCACATCTAGACACTCTGTGGGTGTCTCATAGTCACATCTAGACACGCTGTGGGTGTCTCTTAGTCACATCTAGACACGCTGTGGGTGTCTCTTAGTCACATCTAGACACGCTGTGGGTGTCTCTTAGTCACATCTAGACACTCTGTGGGTGTCTCTTAGTCACATCTAGACACTCTGTGGGTGTCTCTTAGTCACATCTGGACACTCTGTGGGTGTCTCTTAGTCACATCTAGACACGCTGTGGGTGTCTCTTAGTCACATCTAGACACTCTGTGGGTGTCTCTTAGTCACATCTAGACACTCTGTGGGTGTATCTTAGTCACATATAGACACGCTGTGGGTGTCTCTTAGTCACATCTAGACACGCTGTGGGTGTCTCTTAGTCACATCTAGACACGCTGTGGGTGTCTCTTAGTCACATCTAGACACGCTGTGGGTGTCTCTTAGTCACATCTGGACACGCTGTGGGTGTCTCTTAGTCACATCTAGACACACTGTGGGTGTCTCTTAGTCACATCTAGACACGCTGTGGGTGTCTCTTAGTCACATCTAGACACGCTGTGGGTGTCTCTTAGTCACATCTAGACACTCTGTGGGTGTCTCTTAGTCACATCTAGACACGCTGTGGGTGTCTCTTAGTCACATCTAGACACTCTGTGGGTGTCTCTTAGTCACATCTAGACACTCTGTGGGTGTCTCTTAGTCACATCTAGACACACTGTGGGTGTCTCTTAGTCACATCTAGACACGCTGTGGGTGTCTCTTAGTCACATCTAGACACGCTGTGGGTCTCTCTTAGTCACATCTAGACACTCTGTGGGTGTCTCTTAGTCACATCTAGACACGCTGTGGGTGTCTCTTAGTCACATCTAGACACGCTGTGGGTGTCTCTTAGTCACATCTAGACACTCTGTGGGTGTCTCTTAGTCACATCTAGACACGCTGTGGGTGTCTCTTAGTCACATCTAGACACTCTGTGGGTGTCTCTTAGTCACATCTAGACACTCTGTGGGTGTCTCTTAGTCACATCTAGGCACACTGTGGGTGTCTCTTAGTCACATCTAGACACTCTGTGGGTGTCTCTTAGTCACATCTAGACACGCTGTGGGTGTTTCTTAGTCACATCTAGACACTCTGTGGGTGTCTCTTAGTCACATCTAGACACGCTGTGGGTGTCTCGTAGTCACATCTAGACACTCTGTGGGTGTCTCTTAGTCACATCTAGACACTCTGTGGGTGTCTCTTAGTCACATCTAGACACTCTGTGGGTGTCTCTTAGTCACATCTAGACACGCTGTGGGTGTCTCTTAGTCACATCTAGACACTCTGTGGGTGTCTCTTAGTCACATCTAGACACTCTGTGGGTGTCTCTTAGTCACATCTAGGCACACTGTGGGTGTCTCTTAGTCACATCTAGACACGCTGTGGGTGTCTCTTAGTCACATCTAGACACGCTGTGGGTGTCTCTTAGTCACATCTAGGCACACTGTGGGTGTCTCTTAGTCACATCTAGACACGCTGTGGGTGTCTCTTAGTCACATCTAGACACGCTGTGGGTGTCTCTTAGTCACATCTAGGCACACTGTGGGTGTCTCTTAGTCACATCTAGACACGCTGTGGGTGTCTCTTTGTCACATCTAGACACGCTGTGGGTGTCTCTTAGTCACATCTAGACACGCTGTGGGTGTCTCTTAGTCACATCTAGACTTGCGTGCGAGTGTCCGACACCCCGAGCAGCTGTGCCCGCTGCCCCACGACCACCCAACGGGGACCGAAATCAGGACGGGACGCGCGCGTTGAGATGCTCAAGACGGGACGCGCGTGACATTCAATCGCTGTAACGCGTGGCTGTTACAGATGCCTGTAAAGAGGCGCGCGATATGAAATTATTAAAAACAAAACTTGGGTTTACCCTCACCCCACCCCACCCCTTTGCCTTACTGGCCGTGTGTGGTGCATCGCAGTTTACCAATTCAATAATAATAATAATAACGACGCATTAGGGTCATTGAATAGCAATTGAATAGCACCAAACAGCAGCGTCACACTTTGCTGAGTGACGTTTGCCCTGGTTTGGTCTCACCTGTACATTGGTGTTGTTGTGATTGTGTCTGTGGAGCGGTTAGCGCGCTGCCCAACAAACCCGGTGAGCCAAGTTGGACTCCCGGCCATAGCCAACACCAGTGACGATTATCAAATGAGTACCTGGTGCGATTATGCAAGATATCAAAACTTGGGAGACAAAGGCGGCCGGGCGCGGTGCTGGCCACCCACTCCTTCCCCCCCCCCCCGTGTGCCGTGCCGGCCTTCATAGGTGCTCGCTAACAGCGTTTGACCGAGCAGTCTGTTACAGGCTATACGGGGGATCTTTGTCTTTGTGTATTCGTTTGCATGTGAGTGCAGGTAGGTGTGTGCACGTGTCTTGGTACGAGTGTGCGCGTGTGTGTGCACGTGTATTGCTTCAAGTGGAGTAAGACAAGTTCGATTCCTACACCAGCACAGCATCCATTAGCTATTCAATTCCGAACATGGCCTGAAACGCCCAAACACATTGCCACCTATAAAATATATAATTTTTATTTTACCAGGCAAATCCCACCGAGTTATGTAGCTCTTTTTCAGAAGCGACCTGGCCACAAATGATATCTCAACCAAGTGGCTCGTCACGTGGACATTTGCAACAGCAAAACGCTCCGAACGCACCTCTCTAAATGCGGAGCGAAAACCCGAAAGTTCCCGGAGAAAAATCCATGCGGCCACGCGGAGCAGACGCCAAACTTCCAAATATACAGGCGTCGTCAGGGTCGGGATGGAACCCACGATCTCCTGCATACCCGGACCGGTAGTTAACAACTCGCAACCGTGGTGCCCACCTGACCCCTCCCCCCTCCCCACCACCACCACAGTTTGAGATCCGGCAGCTGCGCGCACACCTGGCGCGGCAGGAGAGCCTGGCGGGCGCCGAGTCGGGGGAGGGCAAGTCCACACCCACTCACCTGGCCGACGCCGTCACCATGGCGCCCGGCTCCGAGGCGGACGACGAGGACGAGGATGAGGGCATCCTCGACATGCGGCGTCAGCGCTCGCTCCGCCGCAAAGGTCGGTGGAGGTGGTGTCGTGTGTGGGTGCGTGGGTGCGTGCATGTGTGTGAGTTGGTGGGTGTGTGGGTGCGTGCATGTGTGTGAGTTGGTGCATGTGTTGGTGCGTGCGGGCGCGCATTTGTGTGTGGGGGCTGTGGCATGGCCGTTCTGGTGAAGAATCCACGGCAGCTCAGACGGAGGAAGTTGAAATCCTCCTGCCTGTAGTCGTCTCCAAGCATGGAGGGGTCGCGAGCGGCTCGTGGAAACGGGGCAACAGAAGCTCACAGGCCCCGTGGGACAGCGCCGGCGATGGCGGTCCCACCTTGATAGTTGGCGATGGTCAGATGGGTGACTGCTTCCGTGTGCGGGGCTGGTGGCGTGAGGAGGAGGGGGGGCGTGGGGAGAGGTTGGGCCCAAGCGTGGTCCGGGGGGGGGGGGCACCCGGACGTTCTTGCAAGCGAGCATCATTATCTTATCGTATAGTTTGCATTTACTTTTATTTTGTTCGCCAGACGGAGCCCGCTCCCTCGCTCGCTCACGAGCCCCCCGTCACCTGCCCCGCTGAGTAAACCATGGCTACCTTGACCTACGCGCACATGTGCAGCCCTTTTGTAAAGTAAATCCTCCGCTGGACGAGGGCTTCCCCGGGAGTGGGGTCATTCGGCGAATTCTCCCCCCGCGCCAATCGCTGCCGCCGGTCGGTGTCGGCGGCAGCGCTTGAGACGTTGCAGCGTAGAAGTACAAGCGCACTCGCCTCCACTCCGCTGACCCCACGTAGTTCCCTAGCCGCCTGCTGTTTTTTTTTACTTTTTTTTACTTTTACATTACTTTACGCGCTGTCCAGGCTCTGGTGCCTGCTTAGCTTCCAAGAGGTGATGGGCGACGCGGGGCAAGGGCGGTGAGGGGCGTCACGTCAGCGAGACCGGTCGCCGTTCGTCGTTCCAAAACCCGCTTCGTCGATGCCCTAAATTACGGCATAATTTCAACAAAAGACAAATGGGGGTGCGTGGGAGGTGGCGTTGGTAGTGGAGGGGAGGGGGTGATGCTAAATTGCAAGTTGTAGTGGCCACCACACGCGCACGCAGGCATGGCACGCGCATGCGCGCGTGATCATTCCGGCTTCGTATCGGTGTCCAAAGCGATTGGCGAAGACGCGCCCCGCCTGGAGCACGACGAGGAGGACGACGAGGAGGACGAGGAGGACGACAAACGGTGGCTGCGCGCCCCGTTGTCCGGGCAACGCATTTCGACTGCCTCGCTCTGCGACCACCCAGTATTCTCATTACAAAAAAAGATGCATTCCACGCCGCGAGAGTGCCGAAATTAGAAACTTGCTCGGAGGCGTCTCTCAACATTGCAAAACGATGAGTACAATTTAAATCAAATAATAATAATAATTGCCTGGTTTTTTTGGCACCTTGTTTTTTAATTACTTCACCCTTATCTCGAATCGGCGAGCGGAGGGGGCGGGGCGGGCGTGAGGTTGGGGGGGCTTCAGCACTTTCTCTCTCTCTGCGCTCGCCACCGACTGCCGCCCCAACTTCACTCGCAAACAGAAAGGTGCTCTCCGGTAATGATGGAAGCGCCTGTTTACCGCCAGTCCCCATCCCGTCACGTGACTCGCGCTCTCTCCTCCGTTTGAATCCGCTCAGGAGTGTCGACGGTGGACGACATGAATAACTACGTGAACCAGTACTACACTCACCACGACGACGGAAGTAAGTGGTGTCGCTCGGTCTCGTGCGCCCGCCCAGACGGCTCCCCGACACATTCCATTGTTTCCACTGGCACATCCGAGCCGAGCCGAGCCGATGCAGCGCGGAGCCCTCACGGTGTAGACGCTGTTTTTATTTTCCTCCAGCTATCTTCCTTGCCGGGCTGGAGCGCGATACGCCCGCTGCCTTACAAGGCGTCTGTATCCGGCTAGGGGCAGAGCAGGCCCAGGCGCGTTGTTAATCACCGTGGGCGCCACATGGCCTGATAAACTGGAGGTCGTGGGTTCGTTCCCGGCCCTGACGCCTGCTGTGTATTTAGAGTTTGCATGTCTTTCTTCGCGTGGTCACGTGGATTTTTCTCCGGGTCCTCAGATTTTTCCCTCCACATTTAGAATCCACGTGCGTATTGGGTACGTGTGGCTGCGATAGATTCCCACGTGATGATAAGTTCACTTCGTTGAGCTATCGTTTGTGATAACCAGGTCGCTTCTGAAAATGAACTATTTCGCTCAGTGGACCTTACCTGGTAAAGTAAAAATGAAAATAGTAAACATAAATAGTAACATAACGTCCGCGTGTCACTTGTGTGAGATGCAGACGTCAAACGCTCGTTGTAGCGGGCTGGCACGGCTCGGCATGACCCCAGCACGGTTCAGTTGTGCGGTTGAACACAGGCGTTTGTTGTTCAGCGATCGTTGCACCTGCTGGTCCTCTGAGTTTTGGAGAGAATCCAGTCCACACTTTCCACCAACAAATGTTCGAGTCTTTCTGTCACCTCCACTACTTTCAATCGCATTTTGGCAGAGTCCACACGCATACCCACGTACCAGCCTTGCTAATGATCTTTTCCCTGCGCGTGTGCGTGTGCTCCCGTGCACTTGGCACCAAGTCTTGTCAAATAAAGCTCCTTGGAAAACCAATAAAACTTATGACACCATAAACTATGACGAATTGCTGTCACAAATAGGATCATTGCTGTATTTTTTGGAATTTGAAGTTTACGAACAATTTAAAAATCGCTCGCGAGGGTTTCCCACCCCCACCACCACCCCCATGGCATCAGGAGTAAAATAAAACGCTCGCCAGATTTATTCGGGGAAATTAAAAAGCTCAAACGAGATTTCAACACCATTAAGAACAATTCCCGCGGTCTTTGGAATCCGCACTCCACTCGCAAAAAAAGAAACCCGCACGACCGCCACCTCCCTCCCTCTGCTCCCTCCCTCCGTCTCCACCTTGCTCCAGCACGAACCATCGCAAATAAAGACAAAGATCCCCCGTATAGCTTTAACAGACTATTGGAGCAAGTGCTGTTAGCGAGCACCTATGAGCGGGTGGGTGGCCAGCACTACATCTGACCGCCTTTGTATCCCCAGTAGCGATGTATACACACCACAGCCAGGTACTAATTTGAGGCTGAGTCGACCTCGGGGAGGCCCGGTTCAGATAAATCCTCACTGGCATTGGCCGTGAGCGAGTATCGAACTCGGGTGGCCGGGGTTCGTAGTCGTTGCACAACCGCACGAAAGCACGTGTACGCACACCCCACCTCCATTACCCGTGTATGCTAACAGCGTGCCTTGCAGAGACAGCTGGGGCGAGGGGCTACGAGCCCCCCCCCCCCCGTACCCCGCTAGGCGGCAGTGGTCGGGGGGGCGCGCTTGCCCTCGCTTCAATCCCGCCGCCAACTTCACCGCAGCGTAAATCTTGTCTCCGGCACATGCCCGGCGGCAATATTCCTGCGAGATGGCTGAAACAAATTTAATAATGTCTTAAGCCCCACAGCCCGACTGGGGCAATGCCCAGGCGTGAGATTACGCGGTCGTGGAATAAGTCAGCCGTTTCGCTCCCCTCCTCCTGCTCCTCCTGGTTTTTTTCACCGGCAACGTTGGCCGTTATTACTTACAGCGAGCGCAGGTGCCGTAAAATCACATTGCTCTTTGTTAAACTGTTGCGAACCGTAAAAAAAATATATATATACTGTGTTGTTTATTTTATTTTACAACAAAGGTGTGCGCAATCGACTGCAGTGAAATTGGACGAGGAGCAGGTGTTTTGGCCGACAGCGGTGGAGCACGTGGTCCGGTTATCGGGATTAATGATGGATGTCATTATTGCCATGCTTGCAGATTTCACCTCTCGACGTCCGTACATAAAATCCCCTCGACAGGTACACGAGTGGGTACGCGTGGGGCGTGGTGGAGCGGTGGTTGGCGTGCTGCACTCAAAGAGCCCAACCACCTGAGTTCGATTCCCAGCCACGGGTAATGCCAAGGGCAAGAGGAATATTAACCTGCCCTGCGTCTCCCCTGGAACAGCCCAGCCTTAACCGAGTACCTGCTTGCAATGGTGGCCGGCCATTGGTGCTCGCCGCACCACAGCATTAAATGCCGTGCTGGCGTCAATAGGTGCTCGCTAACAACGTTTGCCCCCAGACAGTCTACAGGACTCGGTGGAAGTGTATTTCACCGAGTGATTATTTCCCGCACCTCCGATTAGGACGGTTGGCTCCGTACGGTGCAGAAGGAGTTCAACATACGTACGTAGATGTAATGATTCGCGCACTTCCATTATGAGCCACCGTTGAATCGTATTGATCCTCTGGGCTATGCGTATCGGTGAAACGCGCGATCTGTGTCTTTACCGAACCTCTCCAATGTTAAGACAAGCAGCCTCCTGCAAGCACGCAGGCAGGAAATGGCATCTACTCTCTCACCCTCTCAAGCGGGGATGGTTTGGCTGTTACACGACGAACGTTACTCGTGGCGCCAGGGCAGGTGGGAGAACCTCCATTGTTCGTGGGGGACCAGAGGTCATTTGAAGGGATCTCAGAGGTAGCTCTGTGATACCCGCTTCCACGGGCCATTCTCTGCGAAAAAAATAGCTTCACAGCTCATCGGATTTCTCCAGGAATAAATAAAGATTCCGATTCTCAAGGGTCACTCTGCTCTGCGAAAAGATTACTCGTCTCTTGACGCGCGGCTGATTGCGCAAACAACACATACGACCGCGTATGTGTGTGTGTATATACAGGGTGCTTCAAAAACATGTTAACTATTACATGGCAAAAGAATGGATAATAATATAGTGTAACATGATAAGAAATGATTGTTAATAGCTTCAAAAAAGTCAAGGCGTGCCTGGAATCTTCTCCAGGAGGTCTCCAGAGCCCGAAGGCAGCACATTTCTCGTGGTGTTGTTGCAAATTCTCGGAAGTGTTCACATTTTTTTAAGCACCCTGTATATTGCACGTCCTCTGAGTCAAGGGATATTTTTTGTTTCTAATAATTTGGGGCGAGAAAGTTGTATTCAGCCTGTGCTTTCACACGACTGCCAACATAGCCTCTGGCATCGCTGCTGAGTGTGTTGGCAGTGAAACCCACATGGCACAATGAGCATAGATTTGCGTAAAATTATTTTATATGTATGTTGAACTTCTTTCGTACCGCACATAGCCATCCGTACTAACCCGGACGTGCGAAAATATACTTATGAAACATATATTTGAAAGTAAAAATTCTAACCAGGTGCTGGCATGGGGAACGTCCGTGCTGCACGTTGTTCTGTCCAGACGGAGGTCACCGCGACATCCAGCAGGGAGTGTCGGGGCCCTCGGCGGCCACCATCGACATCGACGTCCACCAGCCCATGGGGCCGCGCACCACCACCTCGAGCTACGTGCAGGTGGACGTGCTGCACTACGGCTTCGACGGCCAGGACTCGGCGGCCGAGGGCGCCGACCAGGGCCAGCCGCCGGGCCACGGGCAGCAGGGTCGCTCGCAGATGCCCAACAACAGCGGTGGCCAGGGCCAGGGCCAGTTCCAGTCGCAGTTCATGGGCCACGTGCCGACGGAGCAGATGGGCGGCCAGAACATGGGCCAGCTGCCCTTCCAGATCACCGGGCAGATCCCCAGCCGCATGTCGGACCCGAGCGCCGGGTCGAGGATGGGCGACCCCATGGTGGACAGGATGGGCGACCGCATGGGCGAGGACGACCCGAGCCAGATGGCCTTCCACATCACGGGCCAGGTGCACAACCGCATCACGGAGCCGTACCTGAGCCAGGATCAGACGCACGCCTCCTACCCGATAATGGGCCAGTTCCCCAACAGGATTTCCGAGCAGATGCCGGAGCAGGACGTGGGCCACGGCCTGCGGCAGGCGCCGTACCAGATAACGGGCCAGGCCCCGAACAGGCTTTCGGATCCACTGCTGGACCAAGACTCGAGGCAGGCTCCGGGTCAGCCCCAGTACCAGATCATGGGCCAGATCCCGAACCGCATGGGTGGCGCCGACATTCTGGGCCAGAGCTCGTGCAGCGCTTCGCCGCCGTCCGCCCAGCACGAGAAGCTGAACGCGGGCCGGTCGGTGCCCATCTCCACGGGCAACGGCTCGTCGGGCCCGCAGGGCGGCGGCGGCGGCAAGGAGGCCGAGGCGACGGCCGGCTCGTCGGGCACGGCCACCACGACGTACCGCGAGACCTACAAGGTGATCTCGCTGGAGCACCGCAACCTGATCTTCAGCTCGGAGGACACGGCATCCGTGACGGCAGAGCCCAACCCGCACGCCCACCAGCACGCGGGCCACCAGCACTCCGGGCACCAGCACGCGGCGTCGCAGGGGGCGTCGCGCGGCACGCCGGCGGGCGGCTCGCCGCTGCACGGGGAGCGGGCGTACCGCGGGTCGCGCGCCTCCTCCGTGTACCGCTCGGAGCGCTTCGGCGGCTCGGGCAGCGTGCTCGACTCGGCGTCGGAGATCGGCTCGGACGCCCCGTCGGCGGCGGCGGCGCTGCTCAGCTCGGCGCTGGAGGGGAGGCCCATCCTGGAGCAGGAGGTGTGCATCGTGAAGATGCGGACGTACCAGGCGCCGCTGCCGCTGCCCGGCGAGAACCCGGCCATCAGCCTGGCCAGCCTCTACAAGGCCATGGAGGAGAGCGGGGACTTCTCGAGCCTCAACCACTCGTAACCCCCCGCCCCGCGACCGCTGGCAGCTACGTTAAAACAAGCGCAAACGCGTGCCCCCGACGGTACGACCCGAAAATCCGGAGCATCAGGGAACTATTTTTCGGCGGAGACGCGAGCTCCACGCTTTGCCGCCCCCCCCCCCCGCGCGCGCGTGGTTTTTGATCGCTCGCCGCGGTGACTCGGTGGGGGGGGGGGCGAGGTGGGGGGAGGCCGGCGCCGTTGCCCCCCCCCCCCTCCACCACGGCGTGCGCGCCGCTACCAGCGCCACGGCACGAGCGGTGCCCTCGCGTTTCCACGGCAACCCTTGCATTGAGTGCTCTATTTTTGGACTCGACAGTGACACTACTCTGCACTTCTGCCTTGTTACACGAAATGCAAGGAGATTACTGGTGTCTCTTGATCAAAGCGACAATCAAGTTCCAAAATATTTTTTCACAACTTTTACAACTACTAATTAATCGCTGGTGAAGAAGCTTGACGCGAGGTTAGGAAGAGTTTGACGACATTAATGAAGCCAGCCCTACTCCAAAAGCGATTTGAAAATGTACCGTTGATTTAATTTGTTTACTTTGAATTAGCGAAGCTGCTAATGGGGTTATGAGGCCAACGAGGATTGTACGATTCTAAAAGGTAAACGCAGCCAGCCACGTAAATAACCCCCCCCCCCAAACTCCGCTCCCCCCTTCCCCCTCATCTCATCCCATCCGACCCAAACCCCTGTCCCTCCCTCGAGCTGTCCACCCCTGCAGCTCGCTCCACGCCCAACAAGGGGTGGGTGTCGAACGGTCGATAGCGAGACATCACAAGAAGGCAGCTTCACCTGTGTAACGACAGGTTTAATCAGACACCAGGAGCTATCTCTCTCTCTCTCTCCTCTTTGGCTTTTTAAAGAGGACATTTTGTGACCGCTTTTTACCATGCAATGCACACAAACGCCGGTTTATATCGCAAAAAGCAAGTTTCGTTTTCAAATCTCCGAGTTTGGAGCAAGAGTTTTTTCTCACTAATAAAAACACGGACGAGCTTTATATATATCTCAAAAAAGTCAAATGACACACACACACACGACACACACACACACGCGACTTGGCGCTGTTTCCGTGTAACAGTCGCATGTATACGAAAGAGCTGCAAAGCCATTCAGGCGAGGGATCTTGGACGTGCGGCTATTTTGTCGGTCTCTCCGAGCCAAACTCGGTCCGCTGCCAGAACAGTGACGGGGCACACGCACGCGTGGTCCAGGAGAAGGGGACCCCCCCTCCGCCTCCCCACCCCCCACCAACGCTCCGACACCCAACTCATCAGCCGGTCCCACCGACCACTCGGTTGGACCGGGTGATGGAGAGGGTTGCCGAGGGCCGGGACGGATGGCGAGGTGGGGGCTTCATCGCTCGACGTTGCTGTGGCACGCGAAGTAGGCATCGGATGTGAAGCCATTGCCGTCGTCACAAGGTTGCGTTTTTAGTCCCGCTCTCTTGCAAAGCTCCTCCTCTGCATCCCCCGTCTCCACCCTCGCCCCCCCCCGTTGGATTCTCAACAAAGTCGCGGCTGCTGAGGAAGTTCAATTGTTGCGTCTGCAGCCACGGTGGGATCACGTTGTGGGGGGGGGGGCAGCAAGGCCTTGCATTTTCATTTCATTTGTGTTTCTTCGCCAAACGGCCAACCTGCACCTAACATGCGTGTCTTGCCCCCCCCAACCCCCTGTGACCTCCTAACGATGGTATCGTTTTTTGGTTTGCCCAGGAGAGTCTCGCCGAGTCTCAAGACTCGATTTTCCATGAGACTTGCTTTCGGATGTTTGGCCAATTATTCTTTCTCTGAATAATTATATATATATTTTTGGGAAGTGAGAGGAAACCGGACTGCCCCGGAGGAAACCCACCACACGGATGAGGGCATGACACTCAAGCTCCACACAGATGGGTCAGAAACCTGCTTGCTGTACTGCCTCTTAGAGGCACCACCATTATAGCTCTGCACACGGGTGTATCGTGCAGTTTCCAATTCCGTTCCGCTTTTATATCAAGGATCGTGACTCATTAGTTTGTGTCTGTTTCACCTCATTTATTTCCGTTGTCTCCTCTTCCCACACACGGCACGACCCCACCAGCCCCAACGCCATCCAAATCAGTCCTCTCCTCTTTCACCCCCCCTCCCCCAACCAACATCTTCATCTTCTGTAAATATTCGTCGGTCCTTCTGTGCGGAAGAGACGGACAGCCGTGCGCGCGTGCGGGCGGGCGGGCGTGCGGGCGGGCGGAAGCAGGTGACGTATCCCGGGTGTCACGGGATGGCGTCTCCGTCTGCCCGTCGCGGTTGTCGTCGTGAAACAGGGTTAGCCGGGACATATCCCCCGGCACGGTGCCGCCCGCCGCACCACCGGCTGCGTAGCAGGAGGGCGCGATCGCAAAGGTGCATGTGATGATGATGATGACGACGCCGAAGGGCATGCCATCCCATTGAGCAGAGCCTCACCCTGGCCATCCCCACCCACCCCGGCTGGTTTAAAATGCTTACACCGTCTGCGCTTTACTTTTAACGAACTCTTTAAGTAACGAGTAAGAGCTTGTTCCTTTCCAAACGACGAATCCCGTCCCCCTCCACACACAGTTGCACTTGCTTTAACTTACTTAGCTTATTGGAATTTAATTTTTTCTAAGCATTGTACCATTATCGGAGTATAAGAGTATACGTGTTAAACGACAGCACAGTAAATATACGTAATAAAAAAAAAACATTACTATAATTTGAAAAAAAGATTAAAATATATATTTAAAAAAATAAACAAAAATATATTATTATAATTTTTTTATTTACGAGATGGGTAACGTGTGACATTCTGAAATGGGGCCCCGGGCCCTGGAGGGTGCACGGTGGTTTACATTACGACTTTAACTTTTAAAACTTGCGCAAATCGTTCGGCCCGATTGCTTGCTCGCCCAATTGCACGCTCGCCCGATCGCTCGCTCGCCCGATCACTCGCTCAGTTGCTCGCTTGATCGATCGCTCCCCCGATACGCTCGCTCGCCCGATCGCGACGGTGAACGCGATGCGCTGGGCGCAATTGGCACGGGGAGGTGAGTTGGCGTGCAACGTACGCCTGTTGGCTTTCAGACGCTCGCGTTTAAAAAATAAATTCACACTTAAATGGAAGACGGCCAGAGAGAACGATGAAAATGACTGGAAAAGAGGCGGGGGAGGGGTTGGGGTGGGGGGGTTGCCCCCCGGCCCGGTTCCTGTGCGAGGTCACGGTGGTCAGAATTGTGGCCGGCACGGGAGGTGGCACAAGCGAGACAACTCCGGCTGCCGCGGACGAACACGTTTTATCGGACGTTTCAAGCCAACGCTATCGTTCTTTTTAGTTTGTTTCTAAAGCACTAACTCTTACACTCTCATGTACAGTATTTTGAATTAGAGAAGACATTATTATACCCTGATCACGAGCAAGACATTGTATAAATTTTGTGCACCTAAAATTAAGCCATCTCCCTCCTATGCGTTTGACATTGTACCAAGGTATTATGGCATATGTTAACATTTGTGTATGACATTAAAAGTAGGTGTATCCAATTTTTAGGTATGTTGTCTTTAGCATTTAGACATGTCTCTTAAACTGAACGATATTTTCTGAATAATTTATTTGATGTACCATGAAGGAATGAAAGTATTTAAAAAAAATAAAAATTATAAAAAACCAAAAAACTACAAAAAACGAACTAAAGGAAAAAAAAAGAGATAAAGTTACCATATAGTTTCCTACTATACATTCCTTACACTATTGTATTATTTATATAAAAAAATTAATAAATCATTATTATACAATAGGTTACAGTTGTGCCAAAAACATTTCTGCACATCACCCCATATGCCAATATTTTCAAGCTCTTGTGTGAACCATGCATGAGTCATCTTGTTAAACCACCCTTTCTAAATAAATCGGTTCAGAAAAAGGCCTCTTGCATACTCGCACAAACGTGTCTTTATGTTTAAATCATTGCTCTCGCCAGCCTCGCGATGCAGACTGCATACACCACGGGTCCCCCCATCCACGTCTTGGTGAAAATGATAATTTTTGCTCATCCTGATGCCTCCCTCCATCGTCACCGGCGACGAGGGCTTATTGTCCATTTCGTCGATCTGGCCTCTTGTACGTTAACAAGATCGTGACACTTGTAATAATCTGGACTCAAATTAATCACGCCCATTTCGCCTAGATGACAATATTAGTTGTGTTTAAAGTAACATAAAAAAAATCGTAACGGGTGGAGCTACCGTGACAGGGCTACAGTCTCCCACGCATCTTCATTGGAATTAAGGACAAGCCAGAATCAGATTCTTGATTTAGACTGGAGGAATCCGATAAGCTACGAAGCTCTTTTTCACAGAAGTCCAGGAGCCACAGGGAGTGTGCGATTGTGGTCATGCAACCTAAACTGTGGTCCCCACAGTAAACCACTAGTCTGTGCTCCTTCAGCGGAGGAACAGAAAAACGACATAAAATATCTCCCGAAGACCCCTCGTCTAGCAGACATCGACATTTAGCTCATGAACATAATGCCATGCACAAGAATATGACTCAATTATTTTGTATATCCCAGTACACATGCAACATTGGGTCAATGTTGTTGGCATGTGCTTGGAGCAGCTGGACGACGAATGTTCCAGCAATGTTCCATCTTTACAGGGGATAGCATCGTTATATATATTCAGTGCATTTTTTTCCCGTGCGAATTGTAATCAACTGCAAGAATGTTGGAACCACGTCAAGGTTGGGTTGATACCATCGGTGGGGAACCTTTTTCTTACCGAGGGCCGATTAGGACTTAAAAAAAACTTTTGCTTGCGAACCAAACCTTGCCCCACTCATTTCCTTCATTTTCCCGCACCTTCGGTTAGCACAGTTGGCTACGTACGGTGCAAAAGAAGTTCAACATACAGTACATGCACTTCTGTCACCGTGCGATGACGAGAACAAAAGGGAGAGCAATTGTGTATAAAATATATAATAAACTTTAACACAAATAATTATTCTGAATAAACAAAAATGTAAAGGGACAATAAAAAAAAATGAAAAGTACCAAACGTGTTTCGAGTTTTTAAATTTGCTAATATAATAAATTATCACATTCTATTAAAGTAGATGGTGAAAATGCAGTAAAATTTGGCAACTGTCAAAAATTCACCAAAAAGAACAAACCAATTACCTGCGTCTCGACAAATAATGATTCACTGTTTACTTTTCATACTACTTAGCAATGTATTAAACATTTATTAACTTCAATATTTCCTGAATTAATTCCAATCAAGCATTTAACAATCTAGCAATTCAGCACCTGTCCTGCAAACGGGCATTAGTCTGGCAGTAGGGGGTGATGATTGCTATGTATAATCCCAATTGAGTAATTTGCGGTGCAATTTTACGCATTTTCCAAATTCTGGATGATGGAAAGTTTCGTATTGACCATCAAGTCATCTCTAAACCTGGGCTATTGTGAAATACCGCTCGTGCATCTTGCAACCAATCTTACTTGCCCGCTACCGCGCTGTCAAGAGAGCCGTTTTAAAAAGTTCCGGAAAAAAATAATTTACATAATTGGTCCTTGGGCGACGGGACGTCGACCAAGCGAGTGAGCGTATGGCCTGCGTCGTGTAAATTTACTTAAACAAATGTAATTGATATGCTGCACGTGCTTGTGTATATGTATGCAGTATTATGCATTTGCATTTCAAAGAGAAGACATACTACTTGTTTGAAAGAGCCCTCCTCAGCCCAGGCTTCCCATCCTGCATCACAAGGCTGAAAGAGAATGGCTGCCAAGTCTGTTTATTTGCTGTTCAAAGCTGCACCTCTGCTTTCTGTCAACAAAGGAACGAGGCCTCCATTGGGAACTGAATTCAAGCCAAGTGCTGTTATTATTTAATGGGTGTTTTTCAAACATCTACTCCAGGGTGGTGGAAATAAGACCGGACACCATGGCCTTTGGTGCAAAGTACATAATATATAGTGCTTAGACCCAGGAAAACTACTCCCCCCGCCCCCCCGAGAAGTTTAAGTGAGTAAATTATACAAATCAACACGTTTCAATGAATGTGAACAAATAATAATGACGTTTGAGAGTCGATCCCCCGTGTATGCGTGGTGGGTGTTCTCTGGGATACGCCAGTGTCCTCTCACACATTGGAAGCCAAAAAACACTCATGAATCAAAAATTGTCCAAACATCCCAATGTAGGAGGCAGCCTCCTGCAAATAAAGTCTCGAGGTTGTCTCGGTGAGCGTGCGAGCACGGGGAGGGGGGCAGACAATGACGTCATATTTTCGAGCAAGGAGGAATTGCAAATGTAATGGCGTCACATCTGCAGGTACGACACTCGCGTTTGCTCCGCAAACACTGCAACTGCTGCCAGGTAGCGGCCCGGTTTTATTTTTTTCCCAGCGACATGAAAAAGCGCCATACGAAGGTGGCTGAGCACTCCCCCCCACCCCAAAACCCTCCTTTTCATAATCAAGTTATTGACTGTCGTTCTCCCCCCCGGCTCCCCTCCCCCACTAGGTTTTTCTATGCCGTCGCCGTCTTTAAACAAGGTCATGTTACAGGGTAGATATGAAGTTCTGCCGAGCATCCATTTTGTATGACTGCAATAGCTTAGTGCTCTCATGTTCCGATCCTACTGCATACTGCATAGCCTGCTGTTGTAGTTCTTAGTTCCTTTGTTAGAGATTGTTTTTTTTTCTCTACCCATCTTTTCTGATCACAACACTCCTCGTTCCTCTTCCAATTCACACCATGCTTTTTGTACGGTGTCGTGTCAAGACGATTTAGAATTGTGAATTTCAAGTTCAAGTATCAGTTTATTGTTTAAAGGTGAGAACTCCAGATGCCAGGATCATTTCATTTGCAAGGGTGACCTGGGTCACCAATACCATACAAAATACAGTTGAAGCAAATAGAAATTAAACTAAAAACAACTGTACCACATGAGCAATCAAAAACATTGCACAAACATATCAATGTTAAATCAAAGGTAGATGTAAAATTCCCTGCAACACAAGGTGGCTGGGGCAGATTCTTTTCATACTGATCATGGTAAAAATAACAAACATTCAGATACAAAAACGTGCAATATTCAACAGAAACATGGTGACGATGTAAACAGACGAGGATTTTCTCCAACTGAGACCACACTGTAATTTTAATTTCTTGGCGCACCGATGCGCAAGCATTCTTTTCTCCTGGCTGCAGAATGTCCGCTCGCCGCTTCACGCAAATGCCGGCTACTCAAAGCGAAAATAATCACGGAGGGGGGCAAGCGCCCGGCGCAAGGGTTCGTATGCCAGGTGCCAGCTGGTTTCCAGATCCTCCTGCCAGGATTCTTGTGGCTCCAGCTCCAGGTCTCCGTAGAAGTTACAAATCCTGGCGCAGCAGCAGGAACAGCAATTTTTTATTTCCTATATCAGAGTGGGCAGTGGTGGATCTGGGTGGAGGGCTATTGCCCCCCCCCCATCTCCTCCCGCGCCGCTGTCCGAATGATATTTTACTGATATTTACCAGAACAAATACTTTCAATGTTTATTATTATTAATGTAGGGTCCTATTTTCTTTAAATGAACATTCTTTTGGATCTCTCCCCCCCCCCCCCCCTGGGATGTATCTAGATCCACCGCAGTGTAATAATGTTGAAACATTAAGATTTTTTCATCCAAATTCCAAGCTAAACATTCAAATTGTTCATCAAAATTTTCATCATTCACCATGGGACAATCGACTGTTGGGAAAAAAGGCCCCCTCCCCCAAACCGGCAGCACATCTCACGACATGCGATGTCAAAAAACCAACCCAGCACAACTCGAGTTGATTTCATCATTATTCTTGTTCATTATATCACAGGAGCGTGAGAAATGGTGGCAGCTTGTGGAGGCCTTCAAACAACAGTTGATTGACCGTGGCTCGTGACGATGTAACGCACAGGGAATTTGTGGTCAAAATGGTTGAAATTGCGAAAATAGATTCAGAAATATTAATGCAAAAAACAAGTGAAAAACACATCGTATTGCACTGTGCTTCAAAGAGAAATTCACTCAAAAATCAAGCAGCAGAGCCGCCTTGGAAAATTGTCTGGATCCCTCATTGAGGAATTTCTGAGTGAATATTTCTCATCTGGTGAATTACTTGCTGCGGCATAATCACTTGCACGCTGGACTGTCGGCTACCATCTCCTAACAAGTAATCGGTGCACCGCAGCCGATCGGCAAGTCACATGTGGTGGGGTAAAGTGTGGGTACTCCAACCTCTTCCAAGTTGTCTGGCCAACGTGCAAGAGTAAGACAAAATATCCTTGGGAGAGCAGTTGTTCCAAACTTGTGGTCTGCCGACCACTAGTGATAAAGCTTTCAAGTGGTCTGCGAAATTGTTGCAGATAGTTTGAAGAGAGTACCATATTTATCACTTTTTGACAGTTGATAGTGGGGTCCGGTGGGTCCATAAAGGTTTGGAACCACTGCTCTAGAGTCCTCTCTAGTGGAGGCCCTTCTGCCAACAATGGCATGAGCAAGATAATTCAGGCATGCATCTTTAGCTTTACCTTTCATTATTTATCTCACCTGTCCAGGCAGGGCAAGTTTCCCCACATGTAGCAGGTCACCTGCCTGTGCGAGGAGAAAATCTCCACGGGTGGCATCTGAAGGAAAGACAACAGGTGCAGCTCACGAGGATGACAATGGTGATGCCGTATGAAGGAAAAACGACATTTTACCAGAATGCTAATTTTTGTTATCCAGTCAAGAGCTTCGGGCGATGCGGAGTGAATTTCGGAGATGAGTCCAGGGAATGAGTGACAGTGGAGCGTTGTTCACCACTAGTTCCATTGTTGGAATTGTTCACCACACAGTTGCTCGACACAGCAGGTGGGGGTGCAGGTAATGCAGGGAGGTGTGAGGATGGGAACAGTGGCGTATTCCAAAACTTAAAAAGAACATTCCCACAAATGATAATGACATATGGGAAGCAGGGTAGGGTAGTGGTAACACTTGTGCCTCACAGAAATAAGGGCCTGGATTCAATTCCCGGCCCGGGCGCCTTTCTGTTTGGAGTTTGTTTATTCTCCTCCTATCCTGCGTGAGTTTCCTCTGGGTTCTCTGGTTTCCTCCCAGAGCAAAAAAAAAGTAACTGGTATTGGCCAAACATCCCAATGAAAATTACTGAAATGGGATTACAAATAGCAGCAAAATAATCTCCTATTGCAAACAAAAAACTTGGCAGGACCCTCTGAAAAAAAGTCCCAGTGAGGCTTCCTGGGTGAAGAAGTCATAATAGTAATGAAAAAAAAATAATGTATGAGTGCGGCACGGTAGAGGAGGATTATTATTTGGTTCTTTCGGTTAAGTCACGTCTAAAGATAAAATAATAAATTAAATTAAATAATAGAATACGACGTTTCGATTGCAACACAAGCAATCATCATCAGGTATAATGAAATAGCGACATAAAATCTAACCAGAAAACTATAGACAGACATATTAGCAGACAGATATCACCAAGATACATAGCGAGAGCAACACAGGTAACAGAGAGGGGTGATCGTCTCTGTGGGGTGGCCTTAAATAGACAGGGGGGGGGGCGGAGGCAGAGAGAGGGAGGGGGGTTAGAGAAAAAATTAGCATATCAATGAGTGGTCAACAGACGTGATGCTGCAAGTACGATGACACGGCAAGCAAGCCTGAAAATCAGGAGAAAGACACACTAAAATTAAATAACCTAGTAAAATATCGAAATGTAATGTAATACAACACAGAGGGTCGGTCAACACACAATTAACGCATAGCCTGGTTGATTACGTATTTCAAAGATTGCTAAGTTAGAATTTAAGTGTGAACATTCTAAAGAGGACACAGGCAGAGAAAACAAGTCGCCAGAGAGAGAGAAAAAAGATAAGCTTAAAACTTCCCCGTAAAAGTGGTTCAATCTTAATTTTATAACTTTCGTGACTGCAGGAATTATTATTTGGTTCTTTCGGTTAAGTCACGTCTAAAGATAAAATAATAAATTAAATTAAATAATAGAATACGACGTTTCGATTGCAACACAAGCAATCATCATCAGGTATAATGAAATAGCGACATAAAATCTAACCAGAAAACTATAGACAGACATATTAGCAGACAGATATCACCAAGATACATAGCGAGAGCAACACAGGTAACAGAGAGGGGTGATCGTCTCTGTGGGGTGGCCTTAAATAGACAGAGGGGGGGGGGCGGAGGCAGAGAGAGGGAGGGGGGTTAGAGATTAAGATTGGTAGAGGAGGACTTGCTAGGCCTTACTGCCAGGAAGCGTGAGATCTCTTGGTTATTCATGGGGCCACAGAAGCATTCCGCCTCCAGGACCGTGAGCAGCCAGAAGAAGGGCCTGGCACGCGCCTCGTGCTCCCCCGGCCGAGTCATCCGCACCAGGTGGAAGAACTCGTAGAAGAAACGATTCAATGTCTCTGTGGGAAATATTTGAAGAGCGCGGGTGGGGGACGACGTAAGGCTCCGGCTTCATTTCTCACCGAATGTTTTCTGGGTTGCTCGTAAAAGACTGGAGTAAGATGGCATGTGTCCAATAGCCACAGGCATAGTGAGAGGTTTTTGGTTTTTCATATTACGGTTGCTGACCACAGGCCCAAAGGCCCAACATGCCAAGCTGGTAGCAACAAACAGCACAATTGAAGGTGTGATAGATGAGTTAATGCGTTTCTTGAACCGAGCAAGGTTATAAGAATTTATGAAAAAGACGATGCGAGGAGGGAATTCCAAAGTGGAGCAGTGCGAGGAAATGAACAGAAAGTACAACGAGGGTTGGACACAGTCTGGTAGCCCATGTCCTCAACATGGGTGAAGGAATCAATCAGTGAAGTTCACAGAAACAGCAAGCGTGGTAGTAGTGATAGAAGAATGAAAGAGAGGTGACTGACAGCCATGAAATGAGTGCTATCCGTGGGGTCGTACCGCCAGTGTCGTCTTCAAGAAGGCAGTGTCCTCCAAGCAACAGCGTGAATGGTCCCCACTGTTGGACCTGCACAGAGCACACAAAACTTTTCACAAACAGCGGCACTCCCCTCTGTCGCACTGTAATTGATAATTTCTGTTATTCATAATAATGGGCGGCTGCCCTGGTTTAATGGTTAGCACACTGGGCTATACTGCTGCTCTATATAAGACCGGGAGCCAGAGCAGAGCCTCACCATTCTGGCGAATTGCCCGATGATGCTGGATGCAATTACCAGCGAAACGTCGTACTCAAAAATTGTAAATGTTGTGGTTTCACGCTTCAACACACCGGTGGGCTAAAGCAGTGAACTATTTGTCTTTTGTCAACGTGACACTTTTTTACTGATTGGCCGTGTCGGGTGGTGGAGGGTTACGACACATTTATAAATAACGCGATCTAAACCCAAAAACGTTGATTATGAATAATATTGGTCGCGAAAGCCTACGTGTTAAACTATACATAGGTAACTCGCAGTCAGTTGATCGGCAGATCGCGTGTGCAATGGGGTAAAGTGTGAGTACTCCCATCTCTTCCAGTATCTCTATCCACCGTGGAAGAATAAAGCAGATACCCTCTAGAGCAGGGGTCCCCAACCCCCAGGCCGCGGACCGGTACCGGTCCGTGGCCTGTTAGGAACCGGGCTGCACAGCAGGAGGAGGTGAGAGCGGTGAGTCCGCACGTGGCCCGCCCATCGTTTTATTATTTACCACTTCCGTCCACGCCTCTTTCCCGCAATGCGCACTTGTCTCAGTCACAGTTTTGGTAAGCCCACAAGCTAACCCTAGCCAAAATGAGTAAAAAAAAACAAACGTCGCTGGAGAGCTTCTTTGAAAAGGGGGAAAGACCCAATGATGAACCCCCCCGGTCCATGAAAAAATTGTCTTCCACGAAACCAGTTCCTGGTGCCAAGAAGGTTGGGGACCGTTGCTCTAGAGGAAGGTCTCTTGAGCTCCCGAGAGCTGTCAAGCTCTCCAGAGCTCCCTCTAGTGGAGGCCCTTCTGACAACAGTGGCACAAAGTAATTGCAGGGCTGCAACTTTTCTTTATTTAATCAGTTACCCCACGTGCCCTGGATTCATCTTTTTACTTCCGACGTAAAGTTGACAGGTTGGCCAAGATCGCACTTGGAAAATTACCGAGCAAAGAAAAAAAACGAGGGTTCCCCCCAAAGGGACTGCCATTCCACTACTGCTGCCCATTGCTGTTGCCCACTACTCACGTGCTTCCCGGTGATGGTGCTCACGTCCGTGTGAATAACTTGGCCGCGGTCTATCGTGGGCATCGCCTTCATGCGGTTGTTGCTCAGGCGGCACTGGACATGGCGGGCGATCAAGCCATCGAAGTCTCTCAGAGCGTTGCAGGCTGCGCGGCAACGACAATCGCACGGACCCCAGTTTGCCGTACGCGATGCCGAGGAAGAAGAAATAACAATTTAAACAGACGAACATTCAATTACCAAACCCTGACAATAACCATGTCCAGGTTATTTTTCAGTTTTTTTCCAATTTCTCCTGTATCCCAGTTATTCTTGCTGTGATTTCCACTTAGTCGTTTATTTCACACATTTCTAGTATAAATAGCTTAATTCCTGTACTTTATATTATCTTATGCTTTTGCCATTCTTATGACTCGGGTCACTCATGTAAATTAGACTATCCTGGTTATTTGAGTTCTCACCTGGTTACACACAATTAACATGAATTTAATCATTGTTATTCATACTGTATTCAATCACCACACTACAGGTCACAACACTTCTCTTCCTGCTTCACTCCTTGTACTGCTCCACTTCGAAACTCCATCTCATCATCTCTTCCCCCCCTCCCCTAGTCCTTATAATAAACCTGCTCAATTCAACAAATGTGTAGACTCTGTTATCTATTACAGAAACCTCCGTGCAGATGCATCTGTCAAAAGGTGCAACCGTGGTGAAATCACAAAGGTTACGTAAGACGAGTACTCACCTGCGCTGTTATCATCGAAGAGCGTCACCACTCTGACCGCCGCCTTCTTCGCCGGTACCAGCGGTGGGAGGAGTGGGCGAGATTCCTGCCAGAACACACGGACTGGCTAATACGACACACACACACACACCTTGCAAGTGCCACGACACTAATGACTCAATTAAAATGCAGGTTGTACGTTTTGTATGTACACCATTCTTATGTACGTATGTTAAACTTCCTTCCCACCATACGCAGCCAACCATGTTAATCGGAGGTGAGCATGGTGGGAGATTGCAACTTTCACATGGCCCACCTGTCAAGTGTTTTCCAAACACGAACTAATGTCATAAACCTCGGCAGAACCGTAACTGAAAGGCTAAGGGCCTTCTCAGGGCCATTTCAGCAGAGCATAAAACCAAATTTACGCATCTGCCATTGTACATATGATCATTATGGCAGTATCCCGGGGTACCAAATAATACAAAATAGCCGAGGCAATTAAATATATTATTTCTGGGACACTATTTTTTCCAGGGGTGTACTTAACTCCGCGACTGGGGTACCAATCAATCCGTAATCAGTGCTACTCCGCGATGTCGAAACGCAGCGAGGATGATTGTGCTGAAACCCTGAAGGCTCGCGGTATGCACCATAGAGCATCGTGTACAGCTCGTCGAGATGATTAGATTGCCGCATCGCCGACCATCAACAGACTAAAAATTACTGCATCACGGACATTATGCGAGAGCCGGGATACGATGGTACCCCGGGGTACCGCCATAAGGTTCATATGTAGGCTATCACGTAAGCGCTATGTATCACAGACAGGTATAGTTTGCCAGTAGGGAATGATGCCACTGTGATTGTATCCATTCGTGTTAAGTCATTTGACCACAATTGGTCATGTGCTTGGAGAGAAACATCGGAAATCGTGCCGAACAACGCGCAGTACAACCCGAAAAACCGTCGGTGAGCTGTACAGCGGAACACGAAAAGCGACGCAGATGCACGATGCAACATATGTTACGACCTACTCTACAATCCGGTGGTTTTGCCGATTTTATTCTCCACATTTTCGCAGAGACGCGAGGCTCAGGCGCAGCGCAGTACAAACTTCGAACAATATTTACCGGCGGTCAATTAAAGTCACAGGGACTAATTTATTTTGCTTCGGCGCATATTTCTCTTTCGTGCCCTCCTCGACTCGGACCATGAAGGCGCCATTAACCTAATGAGCACGCTATAATTACCTATTCTGTGTAATATTTCCTATGCCATGTGACAAAATGTCTATATGGGCACTTTATATCAACCCTGGAGAAGTGATTACAAAGGGACTACAGTTCCATTAACCTCACATCTTGGTTCCAAATTGCCAATACAAAGAAACGTCATTACCATTCATCTTTTCATGCGCACGTGCATTCCATATGTCAACAAGCTTACGTTACCCCCGCTTAACTTTTGTTTATCGTTCTTTCGATGAGATACATGAAGAAATAAAATCAGTGAAAATTTGAGAAAAGACGAGGGGACCTCGTAATGACAGCTTGCCTCTGTGTGGCACAACGGGTGACTCAACACCAGCTTGTCTGCCAAAAGGGAGGCGATGATTGCTATGGTGAGTAAGTTGCAGGTGATCTTTTGAATTTGGGAAATTTGGATCACGACAATGCTGCGGATGTCGCTAAAACCTCACTGCAGCTTCCTTCTGTTGTATAATTATAAATAATCAAAATAATTAGGGGCCAGGGGTGTGGAAACTTTCCTTAATTAGGCCTGAATAGGACCTTTAAATACCTTTGTCACACCACACATTAACACACACCTTAACATAATCCAATAATAACATAAAAAAAAATAAGAATTCACCTTTGCAGGTGATAAAAATGAACAGTGTTGTTGCAAGATCGAAAATATTCCTCAAGTACTGCACTAATGGGTAGGTTACGCAACTTGGAAGTTAGGAATAGAACACAGCAAAAAGAGTTGTAAGTATAATTATGATAATCAGGAAACGGAGGCTCCTTTGTGGGCTTATTATGTAGCAAGGGAGAGACCTAAAGCCAGAGGCCGGTATACAAGAAGATCAGACCATGGAGGTCAGATCTCGACTTCGCAACAACTACGATGTTCGAGCAGAAGGAAGCAAATGGAAGTGAATGCTACTACGTCGACAGCATTAGCCGCGATGACCCCTCGACCTCAACACTCCAACCCCTGCCTCGTTAGGAGGACTCCCACGTGCTCGTTAACCGCCGGTTGAGGTGGGGGCGGCCTCCGCCCCGGCACGGCTCCAGAAAGACAAAGTGGCGCAGATCGCACCTCTCCGACGGCCCCTTCGTCGGTGATGAGGTCTCGGAGGCGGAGGGCCCAATCATGGCGGAGGCTCAGCGGACTGCCGTCCTCTAGCGGCCGGCACAGGTAGCACTGCCACAGATGCAAGGCCTTGGCCCTGCGTGCCGTCCCGAGGCCCAGGAGCCGGTCCATGCAGCACGTGCAGAACACCCTAGGTGGGGGGTGCGTAGCATAGAAATACACACACACACACGTACACACAGGGATTCAATTTACCCGGGTCTATTCCGGCCGGCGACACAGAAAATGGTGATGTACGAGTGTAGCCCCAACTCACCTTTCTTGTGAGCTCTCTATCCTTGGTTACACTCACAGAACGCTACGACAGACCAGGGAACTATTGTAAATTCTGTCCGTCAAAACGTCCTGTGAGTGCAACCAGGGTTGGAGAGCTCACAAGTGAGTGGGCTACACTCGTACATTACACCTCCACAAGATTATCGTGTCATCCAGCAGACTTCCAAAAACACTAATTTACCTGACAGAAAATGTGTGCATTATCGGCGATGGTGGAGCAAGAGGGGTGGGAACCTACGGACTGCAGCCCGCGGCCCAGATACCACACGCAAAGTTAATTTCACATGACCCAATGGCCACTCAAGATCTACCAGTGACTTAAATGCAGCCGGATCTGTCCGTGTTCGGCAACGTGTAAAATATTTCCGTACCCAAAACACAACATCTGGAATACCTCTCGCTATGGCTGCGGCTATTTGTGATGTGCCTACTCCAGTCTACTACCAGCAACCGGGAAAAAATCATCATAAGTGAGAAAAATTAAGCCCTCCGTACACGTCCAGGATGGCAGCCGACGATCGAGCCTGGCAACACAACGACAGCCAGCGGAGGTGGAAAACAGGGAGATGAAGCGATGAGACGTGTCCACGCACAGGAGCGAGATAGATGTTCCATCACAGGACCGTGTGGAATGGCGCAGCGTGTGGACTCCTTTATCCAGCAGTGAATAAATAGCTGGATAGATAATTGCTGCATTTCCGACACCAATGCCGTTGGTTTTGCTCACCTCCAGCAGTTGGCGCTCTCACACAGCAGGATCTCCACCCCTCGGCCACAGATGGCGCAGTACGAGTGATATCCATCGTCAAACAGGTACACGGAGAGGACGTAATTTACCTAAACGTGGAGGAGACACACACATGTTACCCAGTGGCGAAATAAAGTGGGGCCACGGGGGTGATGGCACCCCCCACTTGAGACCACGAACATTTGTATTTTATTCATGTTCATTTCATGTTTTTTTTTGATCGATATTGTTTTTAACGCAACTGAAAATTTTCCATGAATAAATAATAAATTATGCTTATTAAATCATATTACTAAATAAAATTAATTGATTTGTTATAATTAGTGTTATTAGAAATGCTGGGCCCTACATAAAAAGCTTGATATTTTAGGATCTCTCCACCCCCTTGGGAATTGTCTAGATCTGTCTGTGATGTCACTGCACGTCCATCCGTCCGTCCATCTGTGCGGTCTCTGCAACTCACACAGCCACACCTGACCAAGTCGACTGAAGTATGGTTAAAAAAATATCCCCATCCATGGAGAAGAGGATTGACAAAGGGCTGCACACTTACACACGCGTATGTAAGAATGCTCAATGTTCACCGTGTGCTGCGGACTGGTAACGGGTGCATTCACCTTGCAGCTGAGACACAGGCTGCCAGGGAAGAGCGGGTGCTGAGTGACCACCTTGTCACTGGCGCAGGCCAAGCACAGCTCTGACCCAGACAACAGAGATCATCGTCAAACAAGACACTCGACAGATTCCAGAAATCACAAATACTCGCATTCATCAATAACACTGCCCTAAAGAGGAAAAAAACCAGCTAATATTCTGCAGGCAATACCCTCTTCTCTAATTAAGCATCACAAAAATGTGCATGTGAAAAAAGCCAAGCAACTTGTACACATGCAGTTCGGAATATTAGGCAGTCTAATGGTGAATGTGAAAATCATCCTTATAATATAAATGAGGTACTTATTTATAGGTTCATGAAGCATGTTTTTTTCCCTACATGAAAGAGATTTGACACACACACACCCTCAAAACTGAGTGCACCATTACCATCCTAGCATGGATGAAAAAGTCAGTTTGTCCAAGTCCGACACCGTGGTATTTATGAATTATTTAGTATTGATGGATGTATTGAGTGCTTTTGGTATTTGAGCATTTCTCCCTTATTGAGTTGGACAAATTATTTCTATCCAAGAGTCCTCATTGATTGACATATTACACCCAAGTAATATAATTACACAAATTATTACCCACATCTTTTATTCATCTAATTTACATTTGCAACAACACAAACGTAGAAAAATAGAACCGGAAATCAAGGCATTGCCACGCACGGTACAGACAAATTAACTTAAAGAAAACAAATTTTGATTTAAAGCTTTCATAACTGCAGGGATTCATATTATTGGTTCTTTCGGTAAAGTCACGTAGAACGGAAACAATAAAATAATAAGAAAACAGTTGTGATCATAGGCAGGAAAGAAAACGAGAGGGGAAAAAAAGGAGATTAAGAAAGGTTTTTTTTATTTTACCAGCAATGCCCCACGGAACTATGTAGCTCTTTTTGAGAAGTGACCTGGTCACAAATGATAGCTCAATAAAGTGGGTATCCTGTGGAAATGTATAGCAGCCAAATACTCAACGTATGTTGATTCTAAATGTGGAGGGAAAAATAGGAAGGACCCGAAGAAAAATCCACACTACCACATGAAGAACAATCAAACTCTAAATATACAGGTGTCAGGGTTGAGATCAAACCCACAACCTCCTGTATACCAGGAAAGGTAGTTAACATCTCACCACCGAGGGGAGTACACAACGGGACTCCCCACATTTAATGTGTCATGTACATCTACACGTATGTACAGATGCTGGAACTGCTCACTTGTGTTTATATTTAGTGAAGGGACGCAGAGCAAGCGCTGCTGTTTGAAGGAGCAAGCTGTGTTCCCCAGGTCGTCACTTCCATTCACTGGCAGCAGTACGGTCGCTCCACCTGTCGGCACGCAGGAGAGCACACAGAACGGCACACGGGACGGCAGAGGTTCCCTCTGCTGGACCAGTAGACAAAATCCAGGGTGCATATGGCGTAGAAGTGTAACGGTTCATCGATTCACCGATCAACATCTTTAAGCTCACTATACGTGCATCCGGGTGGAGCGGTGGTGCAGTGGTTCATGCACTACGCTTCTGAGTTTCATTCCTGACCATTGCTAACATCAGTGACGAGTGAAATATGAATGGCACCGTCTACCCTGCTGTCCCGTCTGTCACCAGCCCGTGCTCATCAGCGTGGTGATGTGTGGTAAAACAATCTCCATGACCAACACGATGTAGTAGCAAGGGCTTTATTCGGCAAAAAGCTCTAAATTCAAAGTTGTATTTTTTTCGTGAAAATAAACCCACAAAATGGTCACATTATAAATAGAAAATTTATTTTAACCTCTAGACTGTAGTTACTCAACTTTAAAACAACCAAGGTAACGGGGCGAGAGGTGGCCTTGGAAAAAGACAGATAATTAAAAACACGTACGTTATTATTGTTAATTATTTACCGAAGTAGAATTCACCACCTGTTTTAATTGTTTTGTAAAGTTATCGTCACTGAGTCACGAGTGAGGAACAGCAGCTAATAATAGAACCAGTGCGGGTTAGAAGGCGCTCATGACATTGGAGACCAATATTTCTCATTATTTTTTTATAAACAAACACAATTAATCCGTAACCCTGATGATCAACACTCGGATAATGGAGAGGTCGCAGTATCCGAGAGGTTGGCGCCTTCACCTGCTGATGGGCACGGTCGTCCTGCCAACAACGACACGCCTTTCTCTTCCACTCCGTTCACGGGCGGTCGGGAAAGGGTCGCAGTTTGGAGAGGATTCCCACGACCGCACGACGCATCGCCAACTACCGGTGCCTAACGCATCAACAAAAAAATACATACCACCGATATCACACGGGACCTCACAATTAAGGTATTTAAACACTTAGGCTTACATGGAGCAGTACTGCTGATTGTCCTTGGTCAAGTGACAGTGAATGGTAAACATCTGCAACAGTTTCATCACACGTATATTATGGGAGACACATTGGCCTTCCTGGAGCCGTGAGATTGTGAATGAGGCACTTAAAATGAAGCCAATGAGATGCCCTAACTCCAAGCCAAACCCTAACTCCAAACCAAACTCTACCTCTATTTCTGAGAAGCATAAACCCTACTTTAAACATTGTTTATTGTGATACGTTGCAGTTAAAAGACAAATGGGGTACCAGTTTGGATGTTTCATGGTACAGCTTAATAAGTCTTTTTTTTACTGCTGAATACAGCTCACACAGTCTTCACAGAGAGAAATAAACAGAGCGATCTCGTTCATTCACTCCCTACCCAATCACCCGCAATGCGCCCATCTTGAAACCTAAGCAAGGTTAAGCCTGGATAGTGCTTGGATGGGCAGCCACCATGCACAAAACAAATGTTGCAGGCTTCTGCCAGGCTACTTTGTGGGTAGTAGACAGTGCAACAAAATGCATTGTTGTACTCCACTTTGCTCCTGTGTCTATGCTCCCCACCTTTACCAATCCATACTAATTAGTGTGGTGAGGTTTGGTCTTTCTGGTGATAAGAAACAAAATGTGGCTTTATGGGTGAGTGACCAGGACGGCTGCCAAGGACTCAAAGCTGTGAGTGCCACTGAAAATGTACAAGTACATATAAATCTAGATTTGAAGTACACATCACGTTATAGTTTTTACACAATTACAACAGATGCATCAAAGCATGTAAATTGAGAAATTATGAACCATCTCGTGAAAAAGAAATTGACTCGATAACCAGAGTAAAAAAAAATACTTAAACATGTGTTGACACTTTCCTGGGCAAAGATGTAAAAAAATAACCCCATGCTCTCTTTTGGCTGCAGAGGGAGCTGCCTGCTCACAATAACCAAACACGGACACTCCAGGGCGGTATTTCTCAACTCCAGCCACAACCATTGCGAGAGGATTCCTGGATGTGGTGTGTCAGTTGTTTAAATATTTTCCAGGTCACCAACCCAGACAGACTTGGCTTAATTTCATCCCTAGTTTGCACACATTAAGCATAGTAGAGTACAATTATGGATTGTGAGCTTAAGAATCAAGTTTATTTCCTGAATCATCACGTGCTTAACAGACAGCCACTGGCGGAATCCAGAGCCAGTGCTCTCAGTGCATGAATATCCACCCCAATGTCGCCACACAGCCAGAACGGAGAGCCAATCCATTCTGGATTGTGGTTCATGACCCCATTTCCCCTCAAACATCTGCCAGAACCCTGTGTTCTTGATCCCCTTTAAGTGGCGATGGGTCAGAGGCTATCAAAGCTGACAAAACTCCCGTGTGAAAAATCAGAAGGTCCCAGCAGGTGGCTGTGTTTTCACCGCAGTGTGAACAGTGTGTGTGTGGTGGTGGTGGTAGCGCATGGCTGTGATCCAGCGCTTTAAAAACAATTATGCAATAGGCTCAGGCCAAATAATTTACTTATTGGCACCACAAAATAACAGCACGACTTAAACATTATACAAAAGATAAATGGTCCTTATTAATTTAGTTGTCAAATCATAGTCAAGTGGGAACATGCCTGAATTCGATCCTGCATCAGGGCCTTGGGGTCTTCAGAATCGCATGACTTTGGGGCGTCTCGCTGCTTGGCTATAGAAGACCGAGGCTCCACATGCCTTTCTCCGAACCAGCGTTGAGATGCAATCTGTGCAGCATTACCCTGCTCACCCATTGCATCTGATTGGGAAACAAGAAATAATCAAGCACACGTATGGATTGTATAACACTGTCCATACACGCGTTTGTCTTTGTTAGTGTTTCGTTGCTAATGATAATAATAATGGTCGCGCTCACACCAACCACGCAGGAAGCAGTACGTCCGTGGACCACGATGAGACACGGGGCTCGGATAGCAGCTCTGCCGGGGTGGGCGCGCCTCAGCCAGCAGGGCCGGAACGGTGAGGTGAAACCTTTGGGCAGTGGTTTGTGTCTGCATGTTTTGGGAAACCCTTTTTGATAAATTTGACCGTTTTTAGAAAGGGTAAGTCCCTAGCAGCAACATAAAGCTATATTAAAGTTTGGTTCACATTGGATCACCTTTACGGATCATCGTGCCCCCCCCCTCTTTACCAGAAGGTTGAGTTTAACAGAGTTAATGCAAAACATGCCATGAATTTGTTAAGGTTTCGTTGGCTTACAGGAGCCACTCAATGAAGATGAAAAGTCCCTTGCAGGGAGAAAGATTTTAGCATAATTGTATTCCAAATGTTCGTGTGTCGGGAGAAAGAAAACAAGGGAGAAAATTAAAGATAAGGTGACAGATGGCAGGCCATCGTTACGCGGTAATTTACAGGAATTGAACCGCCTCAAGCAACTCGCATCGGCCGAGGCAGGTGAATGTACACACGTTTACACGCTAATGGTGGCTTCAGCCCAGGTCTCAAATCTGAAATCATTGTATATAAAGTTGATCATCGGTTGTCCGGCACTGGATTGTCCAGCTTTCAACATTATCCGGCAGTCCCGGGCCGATCGGGCGAAAACAGACAAAACAACTCCAAAGGCTGTACCAGTCTAGGGATCGACAGTGTGTGTGAACAAAAAAAGTGGCCAAGCTTGATTTCAGTGTCAAATAATATATACACTACATACAACTTAAACAATGAAAATACTGCGTGTTTATACATTTTTCATGACTAATAACTAAAATAAAATAGAAAAAAATACGGTGCCATCCAGCGAAAAGTACGTGTAATTCGGCGTACCGGTCTGAAGGCTGCATCATTCCGGCGATCGTCAAACACACGTTGTTGAAACAAGAGCGCAGTACATTACATCACGCCATTCAGTCGAGATTGGAGTGGCAAGTACAGTACAGTAGCTTTTTACAGAAATATATTTATTCGTCTATTTATGTTCATGCCAATTTTATATAGTAACCAAATTTAAAACTCTAAAAAACATATACACACCTAAAACATCTTATACAAGAATGTGCAAAAATAAGCTATTTAAAATAATGATGCGATTATACGGCGCTGAAAAATCAATGATCTACTGTTGTGCTTTTTTGGTTATTTTTACACATTGCATGAAACATTTGAGAATTTTGTTTAGTAGACCTGGTGCAGCTAAATCCAAAATCCGCTAGCTGGGATTTTACTGTACGAATGAAATGAAATTCAAGGCGAGAGCGCTGGTTGGCGCAGGGGAAGATGTGAAGCGCTATATTTGTGGTTTTGCAGAAGTGACGCAGATGTGGTTATCACTGTTGTTGTTTCTGCAAATATGCATTTACAGGTGTGTAAAAGTGCACGTACGTTGTTAATGCATGGCATGGGACCTGTTTATTGAAATTAAGGCCTGCCTTTTGCTATCAAGGGTTATTTTTCTTGGGTTCAATTCAAGGTTAGACAAAGTCACTGATAATCCCTTGATCAATCTCTTTGGCAGGTGCCCCTAGGCTGAGATCGTCACTCCACATTCCCCTCATTCCTTCCCCTATCAAGTGTTTAGGAAGGGATGCAAGACTCCCTACTTCCTCATTGCTTTCCCTTAAGTGCATTTGTCATTCCGCAATGTAACTAATTTTACCTTTAAAAAATGTTGTACGATGTTTTGTAACCCCCTTGAATGGGGTGATATTACATATCAAATAAAACCTTTAAACAACACCTTAGTAGCTCTGCCAAGGTCACAGTTGCAATGAGACCATGAGGCACGGCAGATGCCTGGGGAAGCATTTGTCCATCAGTGGATAGATCACAGTTGATGGTGGTAATGAAAAGAAATAACAGGGTTGTTCACACAGCCATCAGGCGACTTCTCAGTATGCGAGGAAATGCGATGTCCACATGTCCTCTGTTGACACTTCACGTAATTTCAATAAAACTACCAAAACCTCTGAAATCAAGATGCGGAACTTACCACACGGCTCACCAGAAATTGCCCCAGTGCCCAGATCTGTTGTTTTTGGACAAGATTGGCAATAAAAAACTGTTAGAAAAGAAACATGTTTTATAAGACAAAGAAATTATCATCCACAAAAGGGTGATGTCATATTCCACTGCAAAACGTAACAGGACTCCGTTACGCTGCCATCAGCTGGTTAGCGTGTGCCAGGGTGAGTTGGGAGATGATCGCATCCTAAATATTCACGTGATCTGGGGGGTTTGGGGGATGATTCGGGCCAAGGGCTGCCAGAGGGAGGGATGGCATGAGGGAAGATGACGCACCCTTAGGGATGCACGCTTAGGGAATGGTGGGAGGGCACACGGAAGTGGGCAGTTGGAAGTACTGTGGAGTAAAACTATCATGAAGCACTCCAACTCATTGCCTGTTTCCATTGCGATTGAAACAGAAACATTCGTAATTCACATGTTGCTACAATGAATCACCGAAATACACACGACTTTTTAGAAAACTCACGCAATTAATCTTTCTGTGCATACTTTTATCTAAAACAAGTTTGGTGAATAAAACTCAACCACGTATGGTTTATCGAAAAAAAGTTGATCATAACAGTTTCACATGTAGGCTTTCGCGACCAATATTATTCATAATATAGGTTTTTGGGTTAGATCGCATTATTTATAAATGTGTCGCAACCCTCCACCACCCTACACGGCCAATCAATAAAAAATGTGTCACGTTGACAAAAGACAAATAGTTCACTACTATTCTGGCAAATTGCCCAATGCTGGATGTAATTACCAGCGTCGTACTCAAAAATTGTAAATGTTGTGGATTCACTCAACACACCGGTGAGCTCAAGTAGTGAACTTTTTGTCAACGTGACACATTTTTTACCGATTGGCCGTGTTGGGTGGAGGGCTGCGACACATTTAAAAATAACGCGATCTAACCCAAAAACATTCTAATTTTGATCATAACAGTTAATTAAATTAGATGTGTAGGTTTTATCGGTTGGGCAGCATCACTCTCGGATGTGTTTTTGTGCGATACAGCGTGTTGTTCGGCCTGACGCTTTGCTCCGCATGCTGAAAGCTTGTCCAAGAACTTAAGTTAGCTCACCACCATGGAATATATAGCATTGCCAGCTGCAGCTGGTGTCTGATGTAAGTCAGCCAATCAAGGAGATAATTCACCGAGATATATCATGGGGAAACACGACGATCTTTAGATATTAAGTTGTTAAAATTATGTACACATATTTTATCTATGATCATGATAAACTATTTGGACAAACCTATGTCATTTACAAGGGTAACTTGGTAGGTAATAGAGTACAGCAATTACAGAAAAAAACATCAACTATTAAACATGTTAACAAAAAGCATGCACACGCATGGAATATGTAATGCTTTTCAATGCGCGTGTCTTCCCAAGTATTTAATTAGTAGTATGAAAGTTAACGGGTAGCTGTCAGGATGAATGCATTAATATACTTCACAAGTCTTTTTTGCTCTGGTTTGGGTCTCCAAGTAAAAATAAAATTTGATCAATGTGGAAAGTTTTCAATAGAATAAGTCCCTAAATTCAAACTTTATCCATTAAGTTTTGTTAATATTCATCTTTTGGAACCATAGTGCACCTTCCCCCGTTACTGACGGAAATAGCTAATGTGCAAACAATTTGAAGCATAGCTGGAAAGTGTTTAAAACACATTTTTAAAATTTAGCAAAATAGAATAATCGATAAAAAAGAGGGAATTGATGAAAAGATTATCGTTGCTCATTTGCCACGAAAGCCTAAAACCCCCTTGCCTGCTGCAGAAACTGGGAAACTCAACAGATGTTGAATCAGGGCATCAGCTGGTGAGATAGATGATTGGCACGTTGGGGCCACATGCACGCGCGAATGAGTCAATGTTGACTTAACTGGTCCTGCGAAACAGTCGCCATTAAGTAAAAAAACTATTCGCTGCCTGATGTCAAAGGGGGCCCATTGCTGCTTGTGCAAACTCACTGCCAAACCGCAAATCAATTGATTCCGTAGAATTTTAGCCCACAGGTTTTAAAGTCTGGAGGCACACTTTGTGTGATATACATGTACAAGCACCGATTCATTAGACTATTTTGAGTTTAACGTTAATTTTAACTATAACCCTCCACCACCCGACAGAGCCAATCAAATAAATTTGTTTCAAAAGCAAAGGGCAATGTTTTTTTCTTTCAGAAAACCTAAATAAAAAGCAAGCACATTTTTTTAGTTTCTTTTACGTTTCGCTGGAGATTACATTATCAGATGTTAACACAAGCTCAACTCTTGCGTAAAAGAAGTGTTCCCGATCCAGGTTCGTAAGTAGGTGCCATCACATGAGGACAGCCACGCAGGAAAACCAGTTGAATGTTGGTTGACTGGTTGTGATTGCATGTTAGATTAATGTAAGGTGAATCTATTTACTGTTTGGTTAATTATAAAGATGGACGTTTAATGCTATTGTGACTCTAGTTAATAATTAATTGGTTAATTACATGTTTTTGGTGATTAACATTCAGAAATCACAGTGATACATGTTAAAGATTGTCAGCATTGTTATAATAAATTATCAATTGGTTTAATCTAAACAGCTACTTGTTTAATGTACTTATGAAATTAGTTAAGTGTTCAGCTGGCACGACGGCGTTAGTACAATGATTTTAGTAATGAAGGGGCTATTGAAGCGATTATGAATGTAGTTAAATATTATATATTGCCAAAGAAATTGGCATCATGAGTCTCATTGTTTATTCATGTTTCCATTTAACCGTCAGGTAGTGGAGGGTTCGACTTAAAAATCGAAATACTTACACGACCTAACCCAAAAGAAACGACGAATCACATTATATTCTTGGTTCTTTCGGTAAAGTCACGTAGAAGGGAAATAATAAAATGATAGAAATATAAAACAATAAAAATTCTCACGTTTCGACTGCAACATAAGCAATCGTCATCAGGTGTGAAATCCACAGCAAGACTTTTTTCAAATTTTCTTACCGAAAGAACCAAGAATATGAATCCCTGCAGTCACGAAAGCTTCAAATCAAGATGAATCACATTGTTCGTGAAAGCCTACATATATGTTTACAAATATAAGAGCACTGCCTGCGCATCAGCGTGGGATATAACGCGATATGGATTGTTTACAAATTACACTTTCTGGCCCACTTTCCATCTACATTGCTATGGTGAGGATGAAGTCTATCCATTGCAAGACGCCTGAACGTGAACATGAATAAAGATGATATGACTATTTGACATGTTAACACTACCAACATGAATGGCAAACCAATATCAACAATATATCAAAATCAACAATATTAATATCAATACATGTATACATGCTACCAAGACAGCTGTACAACTATTTTACAACCACAAATGAAGCCACAATTAAAACCATAGCCACAACTACCCGACTGTAACCATATAATCACCATAACAAGTTTTTACACATTATAATCACCACATAACCACACAGCCAGAATCTCAGATATAACGACAAAACATAACCACAAAAACATTCCAAGCACACCACATAACTACAACAATAATATAACCACATAACAACCACATTCGAACCACCATAACCACATTGTAACCACAACCATAACATTATAACCACATCCCCAATGTAACCACAACTACCATATTAGCCAGTACCATACCCACATTACCTCATTAAACCCATAATCAATACTACTTTGATACACACCATAAACGCATTACACCCAAGCACATGAGTCAGAATTTAACCACAATAGCGGCAAAGTAACCACAACTGTAACCACATTATAGTTTGAACCACAACTGTAACCACATTATAGTTTGAACCACAGCATTATAATCACAACCACAACTAACCCCGTTATAACCACAACCTAAGACATCCGCAATTATAACCACAACCAGAGCAGCCACTACCGCAGTTAAAATGACAATAACCACAACCACGGCGCGCCAGATGGAAGATGGCGCGGAGGAGAGTTTCCCGCCAAACGTGGACTGTACCAACTCGACCTGACCGCGTTGCGCTAGGAGGGGTGTCCCACGTGGGCAGAGTGATTTTTTAACACTTTTATTTTGCCCGTTTCAGCAAGTTCGTTTCAAATATTAAAACAAATGCTTTTACATGTTTGTTATTTTAATATTTTCACACCTTTATATTTCTTGTCCTCGGCGAGAGATATATTACATAAGTTTTGTTTTAATGAGTTTGCTCCTTAGACGTACACACTTGGTAGCTCCCAGAGCGTCACAGATGAACTGACCAATCAGAAATGTATTCTGTCGATATATAGAATTCAATTATATTCTAGAATCTAGATAATACTTAAACAGAATTGTCTCATTAAACACGAACGTTTTTGCAGTTGCTTGTAATCCAAGTGATTATGTGCGAGAATATTAGTTACATTTAGTAAGCTCCTGAACATGCCCCGACTTAACCACTCCTGGATGATGCATTTTCTCACACTGGTTAAGAATGCGCGTGATGTTTCCTTTGTCGTTGTACTTCAATTAAACATTTGCCTTTGTATTCCACGGTTCATTTACAACTCTACAGGCTCTGTGTTAACCTCGCCTCACACGCCTGGTGGGGTTTCTCTGGGAAGAGTAGGCCAATGGTGTCCGTCTGGGCCCCCCCCCCCCCCAGAAAAAAAATGTAATTTGAAAACTAATTTCCTGCCTAAAATATTACAAAATTCACTAACACATCGGATGGACTTTTTTTTTAAACAATAATGTCTAATAGTCTATTGTATTACATTGCTCTGTTTTTTTCTTTTTTACCTTTTCTTATTTCATTGTATGTAATGGCAGCGATTAGGGATTAATAAAGTACAAACATAACCACAATCGCATAAACATGAATCTAGTTTATAGCAATATTTTGAGCATATTTGAATATTGGGGGGGGGGGGGATGTGTGCCCTCCAATATTTATTATAATTATGGACTTGAGAAGAGGTCTAGCATAGAATAGCCACTTCTCTTCCGTCCTTTAAACACTCCGCAAAACGCATTGAACAAATATTACGGGGCAGGACCCTCCTGAAAATAAATGTCTTGACACCCACGAATGTGGTATATTTTTTTCTGGCTAATAAGTTGTAATAAATAATAGATGCCGTAAGTAAATACAAATCGATAGACAGTATTATTGATATTCTTGGTTCCTTCTACGTGACTTTACCGAAAGAACCAAGAATATGAATCCCTGCAGTCACGAAAGCTTTAAATCGATAGACAGTATTATTGTTGTTTACATTGAACTCAATTGGATGTACATCCTCTTGTGCATCAACCGCTTGCCTGAAGACCTTTTTTTCGTGCCCTGTTTTGGTCGTGCGGTTTGTTTTGACCATACTTCACCACGCTGGTGCAGGTTGGTGAATCAATCGGATGGGCGGGGAGGGGTTTGAAGTAGGGTCACATATCACTCGACACTAATCCTTGCTCTGGCCCTGAATCCGTAGAGCACTGCGCGCGCTACTAAACCACTGTGCCCATCGCTCCACCACGTACAAGTAAATAAACAGCACACCATGACTCCTGTTATCATCGTGACTGCGGCATTTACGGATGGAATTCCCTCGCGTTAGCCATCCACAACTGGTCTAAGCCTCCCAAGGTTTCAGAATTGTGTCCACATCCAAACAACCCACGGGCGTTATCACTGCACGAGCAAAGACGTCGCACTAACCCCCCTCTCTCCTTCCCCTTCCACCACCACCCCCCAACTCACCCTCCTCTCCTTTGCACAAAAAAGCCCTCCGACTGTGTCATTCATTCTCAGAAATGTGCCGGCGTGTGCAGTGCGTCTGTTCACTGGACAATGATTTACTTTGTGCTGAGCTGCAATTTAAGACTCCTCCAATAAGCCAATGAGAACTGCCAGTTTTCCGGGTTGGAGGAGAGAAGGGCTGCTACATTGAACGTCGACTTCACTGGCCGCGTTTAAAGTCTCTTGCACTGTGCGCTAAACCCATGTTCGTGATTGCCGGCCACGGTTTAATATCGGTGCCGAGTGATATCTGAAGCCCTCCTGAGCCTCTCCGACTTCACCCAAACCGCACTTACCGGCATGGTGAAGTTATGGCCAAACAACCAAAATATAACCCCCATGGCCAACGCGGTATGGGGGGCAGCCTACACGCAACAGTGCATTGGCAATTCGCTGCTAATTTATGGATATATTATCTTGCAATTAATTAAGCTTTGCTATAATTAAAAGGGGAACCTAACATGTGCGTTTTCCGCCGACTAATCCGCTTGTGAGAGCTTCGGGGACTCCCACAATGATTGCCCTAACGAACCAATGCCCTCCCCGCGCTCAAAGTGTATCTCGCTGTTATAATCGATTCGTCGACACGCAGCGGAGAGAGCAGAGCAAGGCGGCACCCCGCGGACACGAGTCTGAAGTTGGGAAGACCGGCCCCAAAATGATGCCGGACCTCGAAGCCAAGAGACGGATAAGGAAGCGACCCCCTCCCTCCCACCGGCGCGGTGGCTGATGCGTACATAAATAACACCAATGATAAATTTGGAATAAATAATAAATATTTGCGCTCACCGCGAATAACCGGCGCTGTGTGTGCGTAAATGAAAGTGAGATGGACCGAAAAGTCGTGGGTTTGGGGCGGGGGGCGTTGCATGTGGCCTCACGCACCGGCTTGTGTGTATGTGTGTGTATGTGTTCCATCGATCATATCGATGTGGCGGTGTCAAAGGGTGTTGTGCGGCGAGACTACGTGGGTGTTGATGATGGGGGGTGATGGAGGACGGGGGAGGACGGGGTGTTTCGGGGAGGAGCGGGCAGAGTTTGGGGGGGGGGGGGTGCGGAGAGGGATGTTTGACCCCAGGGGAGGCCGCCTCAAATGTCTGCCCCTACTCCGCTCCGTCTCCCTGCGGCCGCCCGTATATTTCAATTAGGGAAGAGGTGCCGAGCTGCCAACATAAATTACTGGCCATAAAAGTCGCGGGGAATATTTATTACTCTTAAATAATTGATATAGTTTCTGGGGCAGTATATTTTTGCTCTCTCTCTCTCGCTCTCTCTCTCCACTCACAACTGACTCCTCTGTCTCCTGCCGGAGGCTCCGGCACCCAGCAAGTCCCATCATCCACTTCCCCACCCGCCTCCTCCTGCCCCCGTGCGTGTTCTTGTCTGGGTGACATATGCGTGTGTTTGTGCTCTACTGCAGGTGGCCATGCACTTAGCTGGGGGGGTGGCGTGGGGGGTGTAGGGGGGGCAGGCGTTGGGTGTGAGAGTGTGTGCAACGCCCACAACAAACAAAGGAAGTCACACACGTGAATCGATGTAGTGTCTTTATTTGTCTTGTGGCGGTAATGTTATGTAATTGCACCGCGCTTTTAATCTTAACCTGTCATGTAAAAAAAAACCCGCCGCTGAATGACCTGTTTGTTTCGGTAACAAACTGTGCCACTTTGTTTAAATGTACCGCCGGCAATATTTGCCCGGATAAAGTGTGAAAGTGTCCGCAATATAACTATATAACTCCTTATCATCACCACCACCACCAGCCATCATCAGCCCACTGCTGAATGAATGCGGCGGATTTAAAGGGACGACATAACGTATTATCTTTATTTAACAATTCATCTATTTAAAGTGATTCTAGATTTGAAGCTTTCGTGACTGCAAGGAATCATATTCTTTTGATCACTTGATGCAGCTAATTCGGCTGTGACGGTCCCACCTGATGACGGAGACTTGTGTTGCCTCCGAAACGTCGTGATTTTTGTTTTATTTTATTTTCATTAATTTTGATGTTTTACCTACGTGACTTTACCGAAAAAACCTAAGAATACTATTTAAAGTGATTACGCACATCACGGCTGGTTCCTTACGAGACGGAATTGCTGCTCTGGGATAGAGAAAGATAAGCCCATTAAATAGCGCTTTTTGAGACATCTAGGGATGTCTCTAAGTCTCGATGATGAAAGTATGAAGGTTTGGTATTGATTGGACCGGAACCTAAAGTGGTCATGTCTTTAACTCTGATATCCCTGTGCATCCGCTAACTCCTAACACTTCCGTTTCCAGAGCATTCACAGACATCGATGATCAATTACCAATCTGAGATACATATACTATATATAAACGATTGGAAACTAGAAAGTACAAATCACCCACTGTGACTCGTGGGTCATAAAAATGGACACTGACAAAGAAAACGTACTGAAGGCTGACAAATACGCTAAATAAGCATTGAGAGGATTCTTTTTTGGAAATATTCCGAAAACCAGGAAGAGGAACCCACGGATAAGATCGCATACATTTATCGACATCATATCGAATGTTGATAACGTCATTGGGCTTGTGTAGGACGCATCGCTGATTTCCAATGAACGAGACTGGTGACAGAATGGCAGCCAAACGAGAGAACGGACCCTCGTGGAGGACCGCCATGGAGATGGGGCAATAAGATCAGTTCCTGTGCAGGAGTGAGGTGGATTTTGGCACCGCAGCACCATGAGTGATAACGGCGGCCTTGGGGAGGCCTTCATCCAGCAGTGCATAGATCACGGCTGATGATGGTGATACATTGGTGGGTCACTTCTCTGTGAACCCGTCGTGACTTACACGAGCGCACTCATCACCCGACGGGACGTACGAAATGTCAGCCCTCGGGCAAACCTGGTGGTCTGGTTGTGACGCGGCTCACTCACAAACATGACCCCCCCCCCCCCCCCCCCCAAATGCTCCCTCGCTCACTCACTCTCCAGCCACACTCGCAGATGGGCTCGTGTGTGAATTGACTTATGACCAGGACGAAAACTGTCTTCCTCCCCTCCACAATATCCTCCCTCCTCCACTCACCCCCCTCTCTCTTATTCCGTTTCCGACCAAACCAAACACCCTAGAACGCCTCCCCTCTCCTCCACAAGTCTCTTCCACGTTCCCCTCTCTCCAGCTTCTCCCACCAAACCACCACCACCGGCTATCCGACACCTATCCTCCACAATTCCTCTCCGCCTCCCTCCTGGAAACCGTCCTACAACCTCCTTCTCCTCCACAATTCTTCCCCTCCCCCCACACGCTCCGGCACTCACCTCCCCCTCTAAATCCACCTCCCCACACCAACCCACCACCACCAGCCATCCTATTTCTTCCCACCTCCCCCCCCCGGCCCACCGCGCAACCTATTCGCCCACCCCCGCGCCACTACTAAATGTTTGCCCAATTTTTACAATGTGTGATGACAGCTTAATATTGAGCTGTAAAACACCTGCCTCGGAGCCTGCGAACTGAAGGGAAACGCGCAGAGCAGAGCAGGTCACCGCTCGCAAGGTTACTTAGCGGCAGCAGCGGGAGCGTCCGCTGCAGCTGCTTGCAATTGAAAGGAGTTTTGGTGTTGTATATTTTGTTCTCTCTCTCTCCATATTCTCTCATCATCTGAACTTTACCGGCGCTTGGCCGCACTTGATCTTGAACGAGTGGCGTACGTGAGTCAGAAAGGATGAGGAGAGGGACAAAAACCGCCCCCCTCCTCCTCCCAAAACCCACAATTACCCCCCCGATTGAAGAGAGACGTAATTAAAGGAGGTGCTGACAGGCGGGTGTATTTGTGTAAATGTTTCGCCCGTGCGGTAGCGGTAGCTGGCTCGCTGTCTCGGAGATGCCCCCTTATTGTCCCTGCCCCGTGCGTGGTCACAATGACCAAACATGGGGCTTTCTGCTCGAAGATCAATATTTGCTTCATATGCCACTTTATGTCTCCCCCCTCCCCCCCCCATGTGTTTTTGGGTCGTACTACGTTCTTGTTCCGCACGATGTCCGAAGTTTTGCTCCACGTGCTGGGAGCTTCTTCAAGAAATGAATACAGTATGTTTTTTTGTAATTTCGTTGTTGTTGTTGCCAACCCACCAACGCACCTATAATATAAAGAATGCAATAATAGACAAGCATCCGAAGCAGGTTTGGGCGCGAGCCTGCTGAAAATCTGGACACATCTCTGATTGTATTTGTCTGCAGCTCCACGAGACACGCATGAGCCCATAAGTGTGGATGATTGTGTCGTTTGACGGGCACTAAAAAGCGTTGTGAAACAGCCAAGGAACGACGCAGCGAACACAAGACTTATCCGAGCTTTATCGGAATTAAGAACCGCCCGTGCGATGAGGCTCTCAATCATACACCCACAGTGGTGTTCACGAAATACCATGTGCGCGCGTCTGCACGTGTGTGTGTGTGTTAGTGGGGAGCCGGAGTGTAGCGGTAAGCGCCCTGCGCTACGAACCCAGCGAACCGAGTTCGATTCCCGCTCACGGCCAACACCAGTTACGATTATCTGAACCGGTCCTGGGCCTCCTCTAGGTCGACTCAGCCTCAAATGAGTACCTGGTACGGTGTGTAAACATTGCCAATAGGGAGACAAAGGCGGCCGGGTGTGGTTCTGGCCAGCCACCCCCTCGTGTGCCCTGCCGGCCTTTACAGGTGCTCGCTAACAGCACTTGCCCCAACAGTCTGTTTAGGCTATACGGGGGATCTTTGTATTGTGTTGGCAGAGTGGGGAGCGGTAGCGTGGGAGTTGGCGCACTGTGGTATGAACATCAGCAATGGAGGGACAACGGCGGTCAGGCGTGGTGTTCGCCACCCACCCCCTCATGTGCCGTGCTGGCATTTATAGCTGCTCGCTAAGGACACTTGCCCCAACAGTTTGTGAAGGCTACACTGGGTATGTTTGGATTTTGTGGTATCAGTGGCTGCGCTACAAACCCACCGCCTTGGATTCGATTCCCAGTCACAACTAACACGTGTGGCGACTGATATGTGAAGGAGCCTTGGACAACTCCCGAGGCCGACTCAGCCTTAAATGAGTAGCTGAAACACTGCCAGCCGTGGTGATGGCCAGACCATTCCCTCGTGTGCCGTGCCGATCACAATAGGCGCTCGCTAACGGCAATTTTCCCCGGCTGCTTTGTCAAGGGCTTTACAGGGAGAATATGTGTGCTATATGGTGGGGCTTAGAGAAGTCAAGTGAAATTGCACATCAGTGAAGATTACGTGTCAGCCAGAGCTTACAGGTTCCACGGGCTCAGTGGTTGAGCATAGTTTCCGCCGTGCAGTCACTGCGGGTGAGTTTTCTCCTGCCCTCTGCCGGAAATATCGGACGTGAGGTTTAGTTCGCTCTCTGGAGTGTGTTCTTCACAAACTGAACACAGTTCCTGAAGAAGTTCCCTATGAATGGGAGCGAAACGTCGGACTTGATGCGAAAGCAGCGCGCGGCACAACTCGAAAACGCATCGAAGAGCTGCACAGCACAGCCCTGAACACCGATTGTCGGCAGCAGTAGGACGCGAGTCGATTCTTCAGGAATGGGGGACGGTCGATGTGTTCCTGACAAATTAGCGGAGAGAAGGATTTACGATTTGTTAAAAAAAAGGGACCTGTCCACAGACGTTCTACTCGGGGTGGGGTTTCAGTAAAATGCAAACATCGCTGCCTTTTGACGTTCAAGCTCGTTGACATGACGGACATAACGATGACAAAATGAGAATAATTTTATTTATGTACCTGGGAAAGGCTGGCCGAGTCTTGAGAGGTTAAAACGACCAAACCCAAACGAATTCCCTCCTCTCCCATCGTCCACTTTCCCAAGTTCTCAGAACCTCTGCTCAGCTCAATAAACGTATTGTACACTCGTGTCTATTAGAGATTGTACATCATCTTCGGCTTTCGCGACAAATGCCATCCATAATAAAGGTTTTTGTTGGGTTAGATCGCATAAATATAAATGTGTCGTTAAACCCGACACCACCCGACACAGCCAATTAGTCCGGTTTGTCATGTAAACAGAATATGCCAATTCGATACTAGTACAGCACACCGGTGTGTTGGAGAGCAAATCCACAACATTTACTATCTGAGTACAACGTTTCGCCTGTAATTACAACAAGCATCATCAGGCGGACAGCCAGATTTGTGAAGAAATCCTCTTGTTTAGTTCTTTAAATAGAGGATAGATGTGACGACGTCACTTGTGAGCCCTTCACGTGCGAGAGGGGGGTGGGTGGGGGATTAATGAATGCATCTAAATGACAATGGGTGTCCGTTGCCGGTTTGGGTTATTCATATGGTAATCAACGAACATTATGCCTGTACATTATACTTGCCCATTGTTCCTGTACCTTCTGCATTTGCGTGCAATTAGATAGCACTACCTGTGATTGTGAGCATCCAGGTAATCCCCATTGACGAATGGTGATCAGTATAGGCACGCATTTAAGCAATGTATTGATTTATGATTCGCTTCCTTGCAGCAATAAGCCTGGAGCTATCCGAACGGTTAAAGTGATTAGTTTGTTGTCTTTCTCCCGTACCTCCGATTAACACGGTTTGCTGCGTACGGTGAGAAAGAAGTTCAACATACATACATTATCTGTTACGAATTGTGTACAGCGCCGTTCGTTGTTGGCCGTGCGGCGTTTTGGTCCTTTGAACCTGTACTCAGCAACCAGGATAAAATAAAAATAGACACAAAATGTGAGTGTTAATGCAAGTACAATTCATCATATATACTGCAATGTACTTTTATACACGGTGCACTTCGCGCAGAGCATCCGAGGGCACTTTAAAATAAATGAAAACAAAAGTTCGCATTCTGTTTGCATGCACGTGTACACTGGCACGTGCACATTGTACATTGACACGTGTACATCGTACATTGACACGTGTACATTGGTCCAAGCAAGCAATCAAGGGTCGCGGGCCCTCAAACTATAGGGAGACTTTTTGATTTAAAGCTTTCGTGACTGCAGGGATTCATATTCTTGGTTCTTTCGGTAAAGTCACGTAGAAGGGAAATAATAAAATTATAAAAATATAACATGTTTTTGCTGTGGATTTCACACCTGATGATGATTGCTTGTGTTGCAGTCGAAACGTCGTGAGAATTTAATTGTTTTATATTTTTATTATTTCCCTTCTTACGCGACTTTACCGAAAGAACCAAAAATATGCGGGAGACGACAGCGACTATGCAGCGGGTCCCCCCTAATTTTAACCCCCCCCCCCCCCCAAATAAAATAAACTGACACTGACCGTGCGTGCCGTTACGTTCTTCTTGTTTGTCGTACGGGAGGTTGGAGCTCCCATCCGAGTAAATATGGGAGGGGGGATAGGGGGGATGATGAGGCTGGCGGCAGAGAAATATTTTGAAGCATTAAAGGCTTAAAGACATTTTGCCTGTTCACTGCCTTGCATTGCAGCAAGACAGAATCGGTGGGTGTGACGACGATTGTGTTGAATGCATCGAATAAATCATCGTCTTCGACGTCGTAATCATCATCACCATCAGCAGCCATTATCTATCCATTGCTGCCCAGAGACGATGTTATGGTAAAGTCCGCATTGTGTTCTGCTCCCACTCTGCCACCCCCTTGTTTGAGATCGTAGAATCCTACAGAGAATGCTCAGGAATGGATGAATGAATGATGTTGAAGTTTATTCAAGCTTGTGAAATTAAAGTAGTCTCGGTTGGTTCCCTGACACCACGTAACTGAGCCTCTCCGTTTAAATCTACTTGTTGATCTCCATTATACATTCCAGCTTATAAACCATTAAACCAACCAGGTGTACATATTAATCAGGTTTTTGCGATTCAATTCTAGCGACGTGTGACATCACGGGTCAGCCCCCCCCCACTCAACCCCCCCTCAACCACCCCCCCCCTTACCCACCCCCTCCGCCCCCCCCCCCTCCCTCAACCTCCCCTCCCCCCACCTCCGCCCCTCACTCTACCGGTCGCACGAGGCCACTCGTGACCTCGCCCTGCTCGGGGGCCTTGACCCCTCGACGCCCGTAAGGTTCGCGAGCAACGCGGCCACAACAACGCGCGGCCACAACAGCGCGCGGCCACAACAGCGCGCGGCCACAACAGCGCGCGGCCACAACAGCGCGCGGCCACAACAGCGCGCGGCCACAACAGCGCGCGGCCACAACAGCGCGCGGCCACAACAGCGCGCGGCCACAACAGCGCGCGGCCACAACAGCGCGCGGCCACAACAGCGCGCGGCCACAACAACGCGCGGCCACAACAACGCGCGGCCACAACAACGCGCGGCCACAACAACGCGATCACCGCCCAGGGACCACCTCCGGGCTAAACCCCGCGGAGCCGGCGTCGGCGCCCCTAACGGAGCCGGAGGTGCGTTTCGTGCGTCTTTGACCGGGCGAGCGAGCCTCGTCCGTAGCGGGCTGTGTCGGGCGACGTGTTTTCGGACGGACTTTTGGGCGAGGAGAAAAGCTAAGAGACGAGGTTCACACGGAGGCAATTGGTTTGAGCAGCGCCGCGAGCGAGGGAGAGAGCGAGAGTCAGAAAGAGTCGTCCATGGCTCTTGTGGAGGATGGCACTTTGCGAGACTTCGCCGGTTATGCTACAACATTTTTGAAAATGCAAAATTGTCACCGGGCGCTCGCCGCTTGACGATGGTATTTCTCTGGAGTGACCCGGGTAGGGTGACGGGGGGGGGCTGAGCGTTTTCTATCAAGATGTGAGATAAGTCATTTATTATTATCATGAACTAAATTAATATGCTTCTTTTTTTTTACCAGGTAAGCCCCACTGAGCTATATAGCTCTTTTTTAGAAGCGACCAGGCCACAAATGATAGCTCAACGAAGTGGCTTATTGCAGTGGAAATTTATAGCAGCCAAATATTCGGAACGCACGTTGATTTCAAATGTGTAGGAGAAAAATGCTACGCGACAATGGGGAGAACATACATACAACCTCCAAATATGCAGCAGGCGTCAGGGTCGGGATTGAACCCACGACCCCCTGTATACCAGGCAAGGTAGTTACCATCTTGCCAACGCGGCGTCCATCACCCTCCTCGTCATCATGATCACGGTTGTATTTTGTTGAGCGCCTTCAACTTGAAGGGAATATTTCCGACAAACTGCAGGTGTTGTGCAACGCTTGTGCATGCGAGAAGGTGGCCAGAGGATGTTCCAGTACAACATTCGATGCTTGAATCTATCCGTGCGAAGCTTTGAATCTTAACCCCGTCTTGTGTGTGTACGTTCTACAGGTACTCCGCCTACTCAAATTCCCTCCTACGCACTATTTACTCGTGTTGTTGGGGTTCACATAATATCCCGATGCAGGACTCTCCAAACAAAAACAAGAGTCTGTATGAATAATCGACACTGCTCTGTGCGCATCGTCGTCACTCGATTACTATCTGCGTAGCGTCTTTGCCGTAAATTAAACATTACGAATTCACAATGCAACACGCACTATGTTCGTTTGTCAAAGCGATGTAGACAAAGATAACGTTTTCAAATACGTATGTATAATTAATCAGGTAAAAGCCCATTGCGAGTGGGGGTGGAGTGGTAGTGCCGTGGTTAGCGCACTAAGCCCCAAAGCCAGCTATTTGAGTTGTGTTCCTGGCCACGGCTAATATCAGTGGTGAGTGATAACTGAACAGGTCCTGAGCGCCCCCCCCCCCTCCGACTGATCAACAGGGTGAAGTATGGTCAAATAACCCCAATTATCGACAAAAGGTGGGGAAGTCAGCAGTGTCTTTACTCACCGAGTCCACCAAATATTTTTCAGAAGCTTCCCGCATTGGGCTGACAGACCATTTCCACGAACGTTGTATGTACGTTGAACTTCTTTCGCGCCGCACGTAGCCAACCGTGCTAATCCGAGGTGCAGGGAGGGCGAAGGACAAACCGGAGAACCCGGAGAAAACCCCACCGCGCGTTTCGCGTGGAGCGAAACTCCGTACTGCCATCTCGTGGCACCACCTCGCAGCCCCCCCCCCCACGCCCAACAACACCTGGCAAGCCTCGGCGATCACCCATCCAAGTTCTCGTCACATGGCAATGATGTGAATTATGTCACAGGGTCTTTGGCACGTGGGATAAAAACTAGTGAATCCAGGAAACCCACCACGCATATGATTATTAAGAGCTCATTGAGATTAATGGTCTCCTGTTCACGGAAACCCCTGGGTTGTTTAACGTTTACAAATAGAGCCGTGGACACATCGCCCTTGGGTGGGAGCGAGGTAGCAATCTTCATTCACATCTCCCAACCCTTCCACCCTCCAATTGCTCCCAACAACACCCACCCACACCGTCTCCACCCCCCCGCACCACGCCAACGCTCACCCTACACTGACCACACTAGCACCACCACCACCCACCGCTCGACACTCTTAACCCCTGATCTGCACCGCAGGCTGGAACGCGCGGCATGTCGGCGGAGGGGCGAGGACCCCTAGCCTTGCCGACGCCAGCCCGGAACAGACAGGTGAGTGTCGGGTTACGCGCGCGACGCTCCAGTGGGGGCTTAGAGAGCACCATGCTTTCCAGCGGGATTTCGCTGTTGGGCTTAGCTGGAATGCGTGTGGCGTTACAGCACGTGAGCCTCTTTGCTGGGTGCTGCGCTGGCGTGGACCGAACCTCTCCGCGAGACCGATTCCTGTGGAACGCTTTGCTCGGGGGGCAAAGACGAACGCAGGTGGATAGGAGATGATCGCCGCCCAATGGCACCGCGCGTGGCAATTGTTTAATTGGTATTCAATATTAATGCACTCCCCTTCGCAGGTGAAAGGGCTCACGTGTAATGTCATCACATCTATTCCTCTATTTAAGGAACGAAACAGGAGGATTTCTCCACAATTTTGGCTGTCCGCCTGTTGATTCCTGTTGTAATTACTGGCGAATCGTTGTAGTCGGATAGTAAATGTTGTGGATTTGCTCTCCCACACACCGGTGTGCTGTACTAGTAACGAATTGGCATGTTCTGTTTACGTGACAAACCTTACTTAACTGGTCGTGTAGGGTGGTGGCGGGTTTAGCGATAGATCTATATTTACGCGATCTAACCCAACAAAACCTGTACTATGAATTATTAAACTGTTTAAAATTGCGCGTTATCGTATTTCAAATGCCGCATTACCGCCGTGAAAAGTAAAAGCGAGCATGTCTCGACGATGGAAATGCGCGCCGGACGACAGGTTTGGCAGGGCCCTTTTTTCTACTTGATCCAATATTTTTCGTGTGCTTTGATTTCGATTCAAATCAGCACTGGGCCATGGTCATGTTCACTGGCGTTCCTTAGCCACTGGTGGAATTTCCATGATCCGATGACCGAAACCAATTAAGCCACGTGACAACTGCTGTTGACGTCATCGCACTTATTTGTGCACGTGGTGTTTGATCATTTTATAGCCACCCCACAGGGATGATGATTGACCTTTGACCCTGACCAGGATTTGAACTTATATATATCCCAGCCCTTACCTTCAGAACAAAGAAAAACAAATGTCAACCCACTGCCGAATGAGGGCCTCCTCACGCCTTGCGGGTCGTGTGGGTTTTTATCTAAATATATTTTTCCATACTTCACCCACCACGCTATTACATGCTCTATACAACTCCACACCGTATTGCAATTGCTCCCTGTACGCATTCGATTTGATGACCGAGCTGACATCGCGCCCAATGTCATCCTTAGGGTCCCACCTTCGGACAGACCTGGCACCACAACCCCCACAAGCAGACAGCTCTTGCGTGCCCGACTGCCCAACCACGACCGCCCCCCCGCCTCCTGCTCCGTCGGCTGCCCCCCACAAACCGTGAAAATCCCCCACCGATCTCCATTGTTCTCTCTACGCCTCCCCCCCGAACCACCCCCTTCCTGTTTTCTTCTTTCCGCTCCTTTCTTTCACAACTTTGTCATTTTTCCCAGGTGTTTATTTATAGGCGGAACCCAAATAACAAAACAAAGCCCCCTCTCCCGCACCCCCCCCTCTCCCCAACCCCACGCTTCGCTTCTCTTCCAGTTTTCTTAGCGCCATTCGCCCGGGCTCGGCGTGTTGATTTTGGCGACGGCCGTGAGGCTCTGGCGAACGCTAATCCCCCCCCCCTCCTCCCCCCCACCGACGCGCCCACTTCTCCCCACACCCTCGTTGGCTCCTTGGGCAAAAAAAACCCAACAGGAATCCCCTCGTAAGTTGGGAGCTTTTAGCCGACCGCCTAGCCTAGCATCGCGGGTCTTAGGATGCAACTCAGCAACTCACGCCCTTATCACTCGGGATCGGATCGCCTGGCTGTGCGGTGGAGGCGAAGCTGGCGGCAATCAGGCGCGGTCACCAGTGCTGCTGATGAGCGGCGGTAAGGGGACGCCACGGTGGCTAGGAGATGTTAACTCCCTCGCCTGGTATGCAGGAGGTCGTGAATTCGATTCCAACCCCGATGATGCTTGCTGTATATTTGAAGTGTGCATGTCTCTCTCTCTCCGTGGTCGAATGGATTTTTCTCCAGGCCCTCCGGGTTTTCTCTCCACATTTAGAATCATCGTCACGCGTTTCGAGTATCTGGCTGTTTTACATTGCCATTTGATAAGCCACTCCGTTCAGCTATCATTTGCGGCCAGGACGCTTCTGCAAAAGAGCTGCATAGCTCTGTGGGCCTTACCTGCTAAAATAAAGCTAGTTTACATAGTTTTACTTCCTTCACAGGTTTACAGGGCTGTTGCCGTTAGGATCTGTCCGGGTTGTACACCGCGCATCGTTCCGGCACAATGTCTGACGTTTTTACGTCCACATGTTTCGCTGCCGTGACCTTTCGCTCCTCGTTCCGGCAACTTCATTGAGGGAAGCGTGGAAGTGAATGGAAGCTCCCCCGGGGGACAGGGGAGCGGAAATTCGGGCGAGGTGTCCAACAGGGCGTAGCATGACCCCCACGACAAGGCAGAACACAGCGGAGGGCGAGGGGTGAAAAGATGAAGAAGCATATTCATTTATCCTGGAGGAATCCGATGAGTTATAAAGCTTTTTTTTACCACAGAAGTACAGTAGTTTCACAGATGTCCAGTAACAGAAGGTGACGGCAGCGTCGTCCCCGCTTTGCCGCCAACGCCACAGAGACGGTGGCGGTGGTGGTGGCGGTGGTGGTGGTGGCAGTAGTGGTGGTGGCACAAAATAATTATTTCTTGCCGGTCGATTGGACGACAAAGTGCGCGGCTGCAAAGCCGATGACAAACGATGTCTGCCGACTGCGAACGGCACTCGCGACTTGATGGCCAAGTGACTCTTGAGAATGTCCTTTTTTGCGTGGTAATTTAAAACCTTTCGTTTTGGGTTTTTTTTTGTTCGGATGACATTAGGAAGCAAACAAAAAATGGTGTACAGCACATGCTGGGTGAAATAAACACGAGGTCATCATCGTCGTCGTCGTGAACACCACGACTGGGGTTTTTTTTCAATGGGGAAATCTGTACAATAGGCCGACGTTTTTGGCAACGGCCCTACTCGTTCAACAAAATTGGCCCCTTCGCCCTCGGCGACGTTGCCCAGAACGTAAGCCTACATTTTCAACAACAAATAAAAAAAATATCCATGGTATAACGTAAGACGTACTTAAACATGATAACAATGTTACAAGTAATTGACAGCGCTTTGGCGATCCAGTGCTTGATGATTCAAGGAAACTTGACTCTGCTGCTGCTGCTCTGTCTCTAGCGTATGGCGAGTATGTGGAAATCACGCGTCCAAGTTGAAGTCTGTGAGTCGATTGACGGCTTCGGGAGTTGCCGCGACGAACACGGCTCAGTCCGCCTGAGAGAGCGGCGTAGGATGTAGCTGTTCACGATGCGGTGGCTCCATTGTCTGGGCCGGGTGGCCGCAGTCGTGCCGTGGGTCGTCTTTGATTCTCCACTTGTGGAGGAGGTTTGTGGACGCCGCAGCGACCAGTTGCTGTTCTCAAGCGGTTTGTGGAGCACCGTAGTTTTCTTGGCAGATGAAATACATGTGGGGCAACGGTGAGACACTAAATGTTGAAATCAGTCCAGAGTTTGTTTCCACCAAACCAATTGCTGTTCAACAGTAGGACGCCACGGTGGCGAAATGTTTACTACCTCGCCTAGCAGGCAGGAGGTCGTGGGTTTGATCCCTTCCCTGACGCCTGTTGTATATTTTGAGTTTGTATGGTCTTCCCGTGGTCGCATGGATTTTTCTCCGTGTCCTCCGGTTTTTCCCTCCACATTTATAATCAACAACACGCGTTTAAGAGTATTAAGCCATTTCGTTGAGCTATCATTTGTGATCGCCAGGTCGCTTCTGAAAAAGAGCTGTATAGCTCAGTGGGCCCTTACCTGGTAAAATAAAAAAAATAGTTTAGTTTTAATAGAATGTGAAGGTGAGCCAGGTGAGACGACTGGGGGTGGAGGGGGGGGGGGGCTTGAGTGGCACTGCAGACCTCGTGTCTCCGGAGTCTTCGGGCCGGCTGCTGCTGATGAACAATAGCCCGTGAATTCTAAAGCAATAAATACACGCGCAGTATTTACTTAGTGGCGGGGACTTTTTTTTGTGGGTGACCAAATGACGCATTGTCCAAGAACTCTTTTAAACGGGGCAGGTTTTAGGGAGGGGGTGGGTGGAAGGTTCCTCAGGGGTAGGGGGAGGGGGCAGTATCCTGGGCAGCAAAAGGGTTCTACGGTGGCCATGAGATGTCAGTAGAACAACGGATTATTAATTCCATCCGTGCGGAGCTTTGAGTGTCACCTGCTTTGTACGCACGGTGGGTTTCACCCAGGTACCGTGGTTTCCTCTGGCGCTTCGGAGATGGGGCAATGAATTCAACTCGCGTGCAGGAACGCGACATGCGGCGACGGCTTGAGGAGGCCTTCATCCTGCAGTGGGTTGATCATGGCCCTTGATGTCGATACATGTGTCTCGAATGGGCACCTGAGGTTGTAGCGATGCGTTCCACGAAGGGGAAATGCCCACCGCATTTGTCACGAAAAAAAAAGAAAAAAGAACGGGGAAAAATACAAATTTTTTTCCACGTGGAGACAAATGCTCGTTCATAGGACTCGGCTGAATTTCCGAATTTTGGCAGGGCCCTCCTGAAAAGTAGTCCTGATATTCAGTTAGGCTTTTGGGAGCAAATAATACTTTTTTTATTATTTGAGAGTGTGGGGGTACCTTGGACGAGCTGAAATCCACGCTCCACTGCTGGTGTGCGCTTTGTAGTCGGAAGCGGTGACCCAGTGGTTCGCGCACTGCGCTACGAACCCGGCGCCCCGAGTTCCATTCCCGCTCATGACCAATAACTGTGGAAAATAATTGAATCAGTCCTGGGCAACCCCTAGGTCGACGGTGTTGGCCACTCGCTTCCCCGTGAGCCGTGCCGGCCTTCACAGGTGCTCGCTGACAGAACTTGCTCCAACAGTCTGTTCAAGCCCACACGGGGGATCTTCGTCTTATTTGTGCACAGTATTGTACAGCGTGTGTGGTGTTGGATTGTTGCTGCCTCAGTAATCTTGGACAATGAAAAGCTGGTCAACTACAATTAAGAACGGGATTTATTTATGTTTTTGCTGTTACCGAGAAGAAAATGAGATCTCGTCTGGCTGCTATTTGTCAACACTACCGTGCTTTTCAACTTGAATGTGCGTGAACTGACACTGAAAGGCACGTTTCATCGACACGCCAGTGACTCAGTCTGTCTGTCACGGCGCTTGCTTGAGTCATTCTTGTCGGGCACAGAGTCCAGGGAAAACTCACTCTACAAGAGAGAACCAGGGGTGCTGTGGTTGTGGTGATGATGATGATGATTATGATGCACCATGCATGTTTTTTTTTACTTTAAGACCGAAAACAGGAAGGCTTCTTCACAATTCTGACAAATCGCCCGACGAGCTGGTTGTTGTAATCGCCAGCGAAACGTCACGGTACTCAAGATTGTAAACGTTGTGGGGTTTACTCTCCAACACGCAGCCGGTGTGCTGAGGTAGTAACGAATTGTCACGTTTTGTTTTCGTGACAAACCTTACCGATTGGCTGTGTCGGGTGGTGGTGGGTTAACGACTAATTTATATTTACGCGACCTAACCCAATTTAACCTTTATTACGAATAATAATAAAGCCGACGACGTGTTATACTTCTTTTTTACCTTTGACCTTTTGAACTAAACGGTGACTTGAAAATGTTCACCAGAATAATCTCGCGTGATTTTAGAAGATGGAAAACAAAATCGAAACTCTCTTTTCCACCCATTCCACATTTAGTTCCCTTAGTCGAGAGGTGGGAGTAGTTTTCGTCACATGAATAAAAACAAATACAATCTGAGTAAACAAACGGGAGCGTTGGGGGTGGTGAACATTCACAGATATGTTCTCGTGCTACGATCGTGTGAACTCATCATCTTATCATCGCTTAAACAGTTCCGAGCAGATTTACATTGGTGGGAATTACTACATTCATCCCAGCGAGCGGTGGATGATGCCAACACTTGTGGATTTTTTTCCATCTGTAATCTACTCTGAGTAATTTTAATTTACCATCGCTCAGAATTATTTTTTAAATAAATGTACTAAGTTTAACCTCGTTTTATGCAAGTTCTTCAATTGAACTTGTTTTGTGTTTCTGTACCTGTTTTCACCCAGGTTTTCCTTGAAATTAGAGGATTTTTGGTTCTCAATGTGCACCCATCATTGTCGTTTTCAGCCATGATATATCCACTGCTGGATGAAAGCGTCCCTCCTGCCGCCTCCATTTCACCTCCTATAAGCACGGCCGGCTACGTACGGTGCGAAAGAAGTTCAACGTAGATACATTCGCATGAGCCGATCCGAGCGCTCCATCTCCACAATAGACGTCGTCTCAGGCGTGTTCTTCACACCTTTGACTGTCACTCCATCGCTAGCCTCAACCACCGGTCGTCATACAGTCTAAGCAACGCGTCCTGCTCAAGTTCACTGAACGCTCCTTAACAGTCAATGTGATGTCCCTTGATTATGCATATCAGAATCAGAATATGTATTTCTACTGGAGGAATCCGATGACCTAAAAAGCTCTTTTTCACAGATGTCTCTCGTGAAAATTACTATTGTAGAGCAAGGAGACACCCCCCCCCCACGTGACGCAGCAGTGCTGCTCGTGGGCATCGTTCCTCTGGTCGAACGACAGCCTCCATCCAATCTCGATTTGAAGTGTTCGTGACTGCAGGGATCCATACTCTTTGGTTCTTTGGGTAAAGTCAGGTAGGTGAAAAATTTAATGAAATAAATCACGACGTTTCGGGCGCAACACAAGCGTCCGTCATCAGGTGGGACAACCACAGCAATAAACAATTGCTGAAGTGGGCACAAGGGCTGTGCCCGAAACGTCGTGATTTAATGTATTTTATTTTTCACCGACGTGACTTTACCGAAAGAACCAAAGAGTCAGTAAGCCTCCATACAACCTGACGGCCCCTCGGCAAGTCACGCGTTAAAGGCGCGGCCCTGCAATTCTGCGCTCACGTCACTTGCTGGCAGAAGGGGCCTCCACTCGAGGGAGCGGTTCAAGAGAGCGAGGGTATTTGGCCTACTCTTCCACGCTGGCCCGACACCGTGGTGGAGGTGGGGAGTGGCCACACACTCTGGGGAGCTCCAAGCGGGTAACGATCCGACCCGCCCGGTCGCCCTCAATGGTGGTCGCGGCGTTTCAGAGTCGCGTCCGCTCAGCGTCTCACCCTGCCGGCGCTGCGGCGTCTCAAGATAAGGCGCAGCTCACGTCATCGCTTTTCAGCTGCCCCCACGAAGTTCCCACCCAACCCCTCCTCCCCCCCTCCACCACCTCCGCGACCCCCATCGCCTCCCGTGCCCGGTAATCCTTCGAATACCACTTGGCGCCAAAAGACAAACAGGCGGCCTCCTTCCTGCTGCCCGTGACTGACTGTTTTATTTTTTTGGTTCTCAATTCCCATAGCCGCTAATAACAGAGAGGAACGGCGCGCGAAGGTGCCACGGGTCTATTCTCTCACACCGCCACCACCACCACCGCCACCACCACGCAGAGTTGTCGCCGTGCAAATTACAGTCGTGACTTAGTGGGGGGGAGGGTGGTGGTGGTGTTTTTTTCGTCTTCTTCTTGTTCCACGTTCGTTTTCGTTGTGTCGTGACGAAGGCGCCTCAAGCGCACGGCGTTTGCCCTCCGTGACCGCGGAGCGCGTGCCTGCCACGCAGGCCACCCATCAACGCCGCCGCCGGTGGTGGTGGTGGTAGTAGTCAACACTGGCCATCCTCTATCCACTGCTGGATGAACGGCCTCCCTAAGCCGTCGATGGTCACCCGCAGTCCGCCGAGTACCTTGGTCGCCTTCTTCTAATTCTTTTTCTTGGTTCTTTCGGTAAAGTCACGTAGAAGGGAAATAATAAAAATAATAAAACATAATAAAATAATTCTCACGACGTATCGGCCACAACGCAAGCAGCCGTCCTCAGGTGAAGACCAGGTCTGTCGGGGAGACAGCGTCTGAATGGTCTTCACCTGAGGACGGCTGCTTGCGTTGTGGCCGATACGTCGTGAGAATTATTTTATTATGTTTTATTATTTTTATTATTTCCCTTCTACGTGACTTTACCGAAAGAACCAAGAAGAAGAATTAGAAGAAGGCGACCAAGGTATTTTATTATGTTTTTATTCTTTTATGTTTTATTGTTTTATTATTTCCCTTCTACCTTGGTCGCATTGCTCCGTTTTCGCGGGCGGGCGTCTCTTCGCTCCTTCGGCTGCCATTCCATCGTTAGTCTCGGCCACCGGAGCCGCCGCGTCCTATCCCAAGCGCGTCGTTCACGAATCTCGACAGTCCACACGATGCCGCCTACTTTGCGTGTCGCAAACACGCGCGGGAGACTGTGTGCGGGCCAGCACCACGCTCATTCGGCCGTCTATTTGTTGTCGTTGTCTCCGCAGAACTGATGTTCGCCCCATGCACGGAGGTCAATCATCTCAGGCTTAAGGTCATCTCGGTGGGACGCGTAACAGGGCCAGGTAACCCACGCCTCTCGCGTTGTACGTGACCGGGAGTCGAACCCGGGCCACCAGCGTTTCAGTGCGATGCGTGAACGATTTACTCCGCTGTACACACACAGCAGCCGCCACGCAGACGCAAACACACTTAGCGATGCGGGGTGAGCCAGACGACACGGAACTCCGGCTATGGGTGAGAGGCACCCGGGTGGCTCACGGATCACAGAGCTGAGCCGGCACCGCTGAGGCCCTGGGTTCGAATCCGGGTTTCAGCCACCCGTGATTAAACCGGGTTCTCAAGTGTAGCGAGTTGATGTTCTCAGCCCGGTCAACAATAACTGCACACAAACTGTCCCATCGTGTCCGTTCACATGTTAGGCCCATAGACTTACATAGAGACCGATAGACGTACACAAAGCCCCATAGATTCACATAGAGACCCATAGACTCACATAGCGACACACAGACTTACCTGGACTGAGTTGTGATTAAACTGGCTTCTCAAGTGCAGTGAGTTGATGGTTTTAACCCAACCCAGTCAACAATGACTCCACACAAATACATGGTCTTAAATTTGGTATTTAATTATATTTATTTACGTGACTACCATGCGACAACCGTCTCCATTGCGGGACCGAGTGTGGAAAACGATGTCGCTTGAAGAAATCTCAGAAGTAGCTCTGTAATATCTTCTTCTGCGGGACATTCTCCAACACTTCATGTCGTGATACGAGCCCCATAGCACTATTGGAATACATTTGAGACAAAACGGATTCAAAGTACTGTAGTGAGATGGTAACTCCATCGCTTGGTATACAGAAGGTTATGGGTTTAATCCCAAGCCCTGATGCCTGCTGTATATTTGGACTTTGCGTGTTCTCCCCATAGTCGCGTGGATTTGTCTCCGGGTCCTCCGGTTATTCCCTCCACGTTCAGAATGAACACACGCTCAGAGTATTTGGCTGATATACATTTACACGCGATGAGCCACTTCGTTGGGCTATGTTTGTAAGATCTTCTGGGTAAGAGAACCCTGGCTCCCACCGGGACTTATCGGATCTCAGGGGGTGGGCCACAAGACTGACAGCATTAGTCTCGACGGGCTGCCGGAGGATCGGTGTTGGTTTCCTCCGGGCCTAAGCCCCGTTATCGGGGAGAGTCAATTAAAAAAGGACCCCGGTCCCTCTTTCACGGGCTGCTGTCAGTCAACTCCGCAGAATGAGCCAATAGGAATTCCAACGGGCGCCGCTGATGGGAGCTAACGCTGCTAAGCTCACCTCCCACTGCCGAGTGAGGGGCAGGTGGGGGGGGGGGTGCAGCCGACGGAGACGTGAGAGCACGAAAGGCCGGGCGGTCTGGTGGGGCAGTGTCCTCGACGCGAAGTCCAGACGAAGGTTCGATTCCAATCGCAGGTTCTCGCGACCCTCTTGATTCGTGCTAAATGCGTATTGGGATGTATGAATGTTCTTCTGCAGAATTGGGCCTCCAGAGACACCGTGACATAATTCGCATCAATGGCAATGGCACGAGATCACTCTCAACGTGCCCGATCTCAGCGGACCTTGACAACTAAGCGGGCTGGGGGCCTGGAGTGCCCCCCTCCCCCAATAGGCAAACTTCCACTAAAATCCAAAAACATCTCCACGTAGCCAGACACTCCTGAAAGAGGAGCAGCTCTGCGACGTTTCCATTGGGTAGTAACGATGATACATTTATCAATATAATAACGCACTGCCCATTGTAAATGCAAAGGTAGATAAAGGTCTCCGGATGCCGGCCCAATCGATGGGGTTGTTTGACCATATTTCACTAGGCTGATTGGTGTGAGTCGGTGAAGCGGTAGATGGGGTGGCGAGGATGAGCGGGTTCACATTTCGCTCATAGCGCGCTAACCACGCAAGATGTTATTTCCATCGCCTGGTATGCAGGAGGTTGTGGGTTGTTTGGAGTTTGCGTTGTCTCTCTCCCCGTGGTCGTGTAGATTTTTCTCCGGGTCCTCCGGTTTTTCCCTCCACATTTAGAATCAACATCACGCGTTTAGATTATATGGCTGCTATACATTTCCGCACAATAAAGCCACGACGTTGAGCTATCATTTGTGTGTGCCAGGTCGCTTCTGAAAATGAGCTGTATAGCTCAGTGGACCTTACCTGGTAAATTAAAATAAATCGTACTGCACAACCGCTCCACCCAATAGGTACGTAACCGTATTTTGCCACAATTTTTTTCGTCTCCTCCGGATAGCGACAGAGAGTTTTCGTTATTATTCATTTTCATCTTCACACTATCTGTCCGCCCGTCCGTGCGTCCGTCTGCGCTTGTGGCTGTGCCCCTCGGGCCACGCATATCTACGCGCGCGCGGGCGCGTGTTTTTGTGTGTGTGTGTGTTGTGTTCTGGCCACTTGAAAACGGGTTGACAAATCACCCGCTGACAAGGCGACTCGGCCCCCCGTGCGTGTGGCGGACAAAGGGGGTGGCGGGGGGCGCGCGCGAAGCCACAGACCCCGGAGAGGGCATCGCGACGACCTTTATTATTTGACAAAAAGAGAAACCAAAAAAATAACAAAGACATATTGTCCCCCGTGTGGCCTGTAACAGACTGTTGGGCCACGTGCTTTTAGCGAGCACCTATGGAGGCCAGCACGGCACACGAGGGGGTGGGTGGCATTCAGCACACCGACCGCCTTTGTCTCCCCAGTGGCAATGTTTACACACCGCACCAGGTACCAATGTTTAGGCTGAGTCGACCTAGGGGAGGGTTAGGACCGGTTTAGATAATCGTCACTGGTGTTGGCTGTGAGCGGGTATCGAACGCGGGTCGCCGGGTTCGGAGCGCAGCGCGCTAACCGCTGGTAGTGTAGCGGTGTGTGTGAAACACAAAGACACACACACGCACCCCACTACCACTACTGCCACACAATGCAAAATACGAGCGAGCAATGAATGGAGTGGTCAGTGGACATGTATTTTGCGTGTACGTGCTTGTGTACCTGTGTGCGCCCACGCGTAACTGGTAATTGTAGCCAGGACCGCCCAGAGAGGTGGGGTGTGCGTGGAGGAGGAGGAGGAGGGGGGGGCAAAGGGGGGCAATTTAACCGGACCTCACACAAAAGAGGGCTCCCATAACGGGGTGTGTGGGAGGGGCTGTGTTTGTTCGGTCGCTAATGCATGAGGCGGTCCCACGTGGCATTCTGCCGCTCCCGGAGTCTCCACGAACCTCGTGGCCTGAGCCCCCCCCCCACCCCCTATTTTTTTGTTGCCGTACGGCTGCTGATGTTGATGCAGAGCAACAACTGCAATTGCCACAAATCAGGTGGCCAGGCCAGACAACCGCCGTCAGGAGGAGCGGAGTGGTGTATCATCGTTGCGATGTCTCCCTTCGTATATTTGTGCATCGGTGCATCGCGTCGTTTTCCGTTGCACGGTGCGTTCTGGATGAGCACAGTCGCACCGCTTCTACTGGAGAGTTGTTTAAAATGTTCAATTTGTGCATCAGGTATCCGCATCTGCCATGGTTCGTGCAGTGGTTGCGGTTTAGGATTGACCATGAACTTCGTGGATGATCAAACCCAGGGGATCTCATGCGTTACAGCAGTCAGGCCAGGCACTGAACTAGCTGACGCGTGCACCAAGTGGGACACGCGGCCGAGAAGAATTCCGTCACGATTAGATGAGCTCGTGTGCAGGCGCTTGACAATAATAATAACAATAACATCATCTTCTTGGTTCTTTCGGTAAAGTCACGTAGAAGGGAAATAATAAAATAATAAACATAAAACAAAATAAAATACAATTCTCACATTGTATTTGAGAATAATAAAATATTAAACATGAGGGAAATAATAAAATTATAAGCATAAAACATAATCAAATACAATTCTCACATTGTATTTGAGAATTGTATTTTATTATGTTTTATATTTATTATTGTATTATTTCCCTTCTACGTGACTTTACCGAAAGAACCAAGAAGATGAATCCCTGCAGTCACGAAAGCTTTAAATCGAAAAATAACATAAACCTCAAATCCGATGGAGTTCGTACTCAAAGCGGCGTCATTTGCGCAAGTGCATCATCACACGCCGTTGCGTAATCCCCAACACACGACGGCGCACACGGATTGAGAACATGTCGTTGAGCCGATTCATGAGCACCCGAAGAAGACCCGCGCGTGCGAGGGAACAACACTCTATCCCATGCAGCAGGAAACTAGATGGCATGAAGTCCGTACTTTGCTGGACCACATGTCGGTGATGTGCACGTCTTCTTGGAACGCTGGGGAGCCGGAAAAGCCCTCTGTACCAGCGTGGACGGCACCCTCGTGTTCACCTTCTGAAGCGCTCGCTCGTCACCGCGGCGTGCGCGATGACCACCACCACCACGTGACTTTTCCTTCGTGTTGTGCGCGGTGCTCTTAGCGCCACAGCGCGTGGATTTGTAGCGGTTATTTTCATTTCTTTGCTGGTGACTGTGTATTTCATATCGAAATCGCCTCCAGTGCTGTTGCTGCTGGCGGCAATAGAAGTTGTTTAAAAGTCAAAAGTCTCCTGGCGAGCCCAGGGAAGGGCACCTCCTCAACGCTCACGGGATGGAAGTTTCGCAACTTTTGTGTGAGCCACCACACCACCGCCGCTGTCTCCACGGCGCTGAGTCACAGGCAGCCACGTGCAGAGCCACCAGCGCTCGGCTACGATTGATGGATTGCTGCTTCGCGGCAACGGCTTGGGGAGGCTTTCAGCCAGCAGTGGATAAACCATGGCTAACGATCTACCTCCCGTTTGATCTCTAACGACAGTTTGACCTTCCTACCTCGACCCCATACCTACCTGTTCATCTCCCCCTCCACCTACCGACGTCAGCATAACTCAAGTATCATGTTTCAGATAAATAAGTGTGTGAATAATATACAGTACTGCAATCCCCTGGAGACAATCGTTGAACCGTAGCGTCTCTGATCTGCTCCTGTAGGTGGTGCAGTGGAGGAGGTTTCAGGACCGGTTCCTGTAACAGAATCAGAATATTTATCGTGGATACATCCGATCAGCTGTGACGCTCTTTCTCACACAGGTCCAGCAGGGGCGGGTGCAGAAAGTTCCAACAACAACAACAAGAAGAAGCAGTGTAAGAAACGGCCAGAGTGCAAAGTATAGGAAAGGAAAGAAAATAACAAAAAACATACAAACATACATACATAGGATCAAGTAAGATCAAGTATATAAGGCAAGGCCGTAGCTATGGAGTCAACATTGGGTGGGACCAAATCTTCCAGGGGGTCTGGGTGTCCCCCCCCCCCCCAGAAAAAAAAAATCTAAATTTGAAAACGAATTTCCTTTCTAAAATATAAAAAAAAATTCACGAACACATGGGATGGACTTTTATTTTATTTTTTACAATAATGTCTAATAGTTTATTGCATTACATTGCTCTGTTTTTTCTTTTTCTTGTTTCATTGTATGTAATGGCAGAGATTAGGAATTAATAAAGTACAACCATAACCACAGTCATATAAACATAAATATATTTTATAGCAATATATTGCGGGGAGACATTTTGAGCATATTTGAATATTGGGGGGAGGGAGGATGTGTCCCCCTCCCCCCAATATATATATTATAATTATGATTACGGCCTTGATATAAGGTGGCATTCTCCACGTGCACGGTTGGGTTATACAGTTCAGGTACCACAATAGCAGTGTACAGCGTGGACTTGCATAGCGATGTCTAAATGCGACCGTATCTCAGGACGCTGTACAGACACAGTGGGGATACGTTATTAATACTGTGTAGTTAAATATAGAGGGAGAGATAGGGAAAGTGTTTTAATGTGCGATTGTATTGAGGGCGCTGTGTGTATTCTTGGTGTGCTCTGGTGGGACTGCTTTTGCGGTTGCTTTGCTGCCTTGCCCATACTTGGGAATTGGTGGACCTATGCAATATCGCACTTCTATACTTTATTTTATTTACTTATTGTTTGTGATCGTCTTACGTTTCCGAAATTTTGCACTCCTATCGTGTTTTTGTATCGTTTGCTGTTGTGACTTTCTTACCCGCCCCGGATGGACAATCTGTGGAAAAGGAGCTTTGTAGTCCATCGTATTTCTCCAGGATGAATACAGATTCTGATTAAAGAGTGACAGTCAGTCATAGGCAGACGAGAAGAGTGAGGTCTTGAACCTGGATTTAAACAGCGACAGGGTTTCGACAACACAGATGGCTGCGGGAAGGCAGTTCCAGGCTGTGGCTGCAGCAGGGGAGAATGAGTCACTTCCCGTTCATGTGATTAATTATACCTGGCCGCGTGAGCAATATAATAATTTGATGTTTACACATCGCACCAGGTACTCGTTTGAGGCTGTCGACTTAAGGAAGGCCCAGGACCGTTTCAGAATACTCGTCACTGATGTTGGCCGTGAGTTGGAATCGAACTCGGGTGTTCTGAGACCCAAGACAAAGCTCCCCCGTATAGCCTTCACAGACTTGGGGCAAGTGCTGTCAGCGAGCACATATGAAGGCACACGAGAGGGGGTGGGTGGTCGGCACCACGCCCGGCCAACAACAAAGACAAAGATCCCGCGTGTAGCCGCAACAGGCCGTTGGGGCAAGTGCTGTTCGCGAGTAGCACCTATGAAGGCCGGAACGACGCACAACGCAGCTTGCACCACACAACACACGCGCCGCTCATCCGCACGCGCGCACGTGAACCTTATGTCATCGTTAGGGAGGTGTTCGGGGGGAGGGTTAGGGGCGAGTCACTTCATGCGCCCCCCCCCCACCCCTAATCGAATTAATATTTACGTGCTAGCCGACCAATGTGAGTGCGCGCTTGGGTCGGGGCTGGATTTTCCTCGCGTCGTCTGCCTCCACGCCCCGCCCCGGAGTGAGCGAGGCGGTGGAGGAGGAAGAGGGAGGGGGCCGGGGAAGACTCGCGTCTGGGTCGTGCCCGCGCACTCACGCTCACTCAACACACGCGACCCACGCTCGCAGCGGTGGCGTCCGCGTCTCTTGGAAAGAAGTAGTTCGTGGGTGGGTGGGTGGGTGCGTGGGGAGGTGGCGATTGTCAGGTTGGGTCAGGGAGGGCTGCATCGCGCCAAGACCTGCTAGGAGTTTGGAACTAACTCCACGCGTAGCGCTCGCTGTGGGCGAACGCTCTCCCGGCTGCTACCTGGATTTCCGAGCTGCTATGTCCGACACGGGGCTGGTGGCTGCGATACGTGAGTCCTCGCTTATTCGTTTGATTGCATCATTATCATCCGTCATCATTCGTTATCATCAATCGTGAACGATTAATTTCTCACGCGATATTTGCCGGAACGCTGCGATAGTACGCACTAGCGGCGTAAGGCACTGCCACTCGATCGCAAGGTACGCCTATCCAAAGTAATCCTGTGTTATTGTACGCTCTATTCCTATGAACGGGTTGAATCTTTTAAAAATTTGCAGATGCTAAGGAGAAAATAATGCGAGTTGAATGTGTCGTTCCAAAATCATTCCTGCAAGAGCGTTTCCTGACTATTCTGGCCGAAATGAATCACTGTCAACCATCATGATGGCGATTAAGATAATTGTTCATGTAGATGTCCACTTCTAGAGGCTGTGTACAAGGAAGAGCATCAACCATCAGAGACACCTGTCAAAGTTGCGGATGACACTCAACAGCAACACGTTCACTGAATATGGTGACACAAATCCCTCGTCCATATTTCTGTTTAGGCCGTTGCCCTTTCACCCCCGCACGTGCGGTTGGCTACGTACGGTGCGAAAGAAGTTCAACATACGTACACTGTACTTACGCATTCACCGTGAGCCGTGATCGATCCACTGCTGGATGAAGGCCTACCGCAGCCGTCGCCCTCTCTCGCGGTCCGACGCGTGACGATGCTGCAATCTTAACGAGCGCGTGTCAATGAAGTGCTTGAGTCAGATGTTAATTGATTAATTAATATTAACAGGGGGAGTGGCGCGCTCATCAATGCGCCTGCAGGGTTCTGAGCGCGACAGCCAAGGGAACGATTCAGTTTTGCGACCCTCCACTCGTGGTGTTGAATGCGCTTGCTGAAGTAACAGAAAAACAGGGTATGGATAACAAAAAAAACACATCAATGCTCTTCAAGTAGTTAATTGTAATTTGTGTATGCTATTTTAATTGACTAAACTTATCCACTGTTTTGACCACGGCCAAGGGGTTGTTTGTAAGAACCCACGGCGCGGTGTGAGAATCAGTCCACAAGACTCAAACGCTGATCAGTGGCATCGATTTATAACACCGCGTCTATATTACTATCATCATCATCATCATCCACCATCAGTCACCAAACATCATCAGTCACCATCACCATTATAATCATGCCCTTCATTTACCACGAGGTCTGTAAGGGATTAGATATATGTCCGCTGTGAAAGATAGATTTACAGCAGCATGCAATCTTATTTTTATATTGCACCGAAAACACGAACTATTGAAAACCGCGGAATTGCAAGCGCGTGTTGCTATCGTCGTCACGAGTCTGCCCTGAATAAGGACCACTGCCCGAAACGTTGGCTTATACTGCGTGATTTACACGGCCGATTCTCACGGCAACGGAATAACACGGCGGGGAGATGTTCACTACCTCGCCTGGTATACAGGAGGTCGTGGGTTCGATCCCGACCCTAAAACGCCAGCTCTATGTTTGGAGTTTGCGTGTCTCTCTCTCTCCATGTGGTCGCGTGGATTTTTCTCCGGGTCCTACTCCGGCTTTTCCCTCCACATTTAAAATCAACATCACGTGTCCAGAGTATTTGGCTGCTACCATACAACTCCACGTGGTGATGATGATGATGATGACGAGCCGCTTCTTTGGGCTGTCATTTGTGACAGCCGAGTCGCTTCTGTAAAATAGCGATGTAGCTCAGTGGGCCTGACCTGGCAAAATTTAAAATAAAGCAGTTTCTAGTTTTACAGGTGACCACACGGGGTTCACTCCGACTCGCAGTGGCACAAGACGCGGGGTTGAGAGTCTAATAATGTAATCGGTGGGAGTCTAATCATCGATCTGAGTGTAATAATCGGTGCTCAGGCGGTAGTCCTGTAAAGGAAGCGATCGTATCTATCCGTGCCAGCTTTGGAAGTCCCCTCAAACGTGCAATTGACCAGTTCGCATGCTAACCCAAGTTATTGTTAATTATGGCGGTATCGTGGTGGTGGTGAATTATTTTGGTGAAGGGGGGAGGGGTGGGAACGGGCGGGGGGGGTCTAACATAATTACAGGCAGCACTTTGTACCGAAGGAGACGCATCGAGACCATGAATTGCCTTTTGCAAGGGAGACCTGGGTTGGAGCAAAACATTCTAAAAGGAAAATATGAGAGAAAAGCGAAAGACTGGCAAAAAAATACAATTTGACATAGCTGTATGCGCACACACTAAAAGTCGCGCTGAGTTTGTTTTCCAGCCGATGTCAATCGTACTGTCGCGTTGTTTTCCGATTAGACGAGATGCAGAAGGCAGTGCAGCAAGCAGGTTGTTACAGCAAGGGTGATTTCAGCGTTCTCCTCTCTTGTGCGTGGCTTTTCTCCCGGTTATCTGGGTTTCATCGCCTCCCGCAACGATATTCAAGAGTTGGAGTGTTTCATACATCGCTCTCGGAACATTGTGCACGAATCCCAGTCATATTCTCATCTACCGTATGTGTACTGTACGTGCGTGCGCAGATACAAAACTCGCTCGTTCCCCACACAACACGTGCGCGCTGCCGTATTTATTAACATCGTAAAATAGCATTTCTTTGCAAGGAGGTATTATTGCAATGAAATCATGTTCACTGGGTAATCACGCGCTTAGTATCGCGATGAATGGGTGATTCGTATTAGGTGTGACCTGGTATTTTCTAGTGGTTAGCGCATCAGGCTGTAGACCTGGCAACACTGATTCCCTAACTAGGATAACATCAGCGGCGATTGATAGATACCTGATCCGATCCCGGACGCATCACTCCACTGACCTGCGTGGTGAAGTATGGCCAAACAGCCCCGGAATTGTGAAACTATTATCCAGCAGTGGATTGACAAAGGGCTGTCACGTTCGTTGCTGTTGTGATTGTGTCGCTTGCGACTGTCTGGATTGGGTGGGGAGCGGTGGTGTAGCGGTTAGGGCGCTGCGCTACGATCTCGGCGATTCCCGCTCACGGCCAACACCGGTGACAATTATCTGAACCCGTACTGGGCCTCCCCTAGGTCGACTCAGCCTCAAATGAGTACCTGATGTGGTGTGTAGTAAACATCGCCACTAGGGAGAGAAAGGCGGCCGGGCGTGGTCCTGGCCACCCACCCCCTCGCGTGCCGTGCCGGCCTTCATAGGTGCTCGCTAACAGCGTTTGACTGAGCAGTCTGTTACAGGTTATACGGGGGGTCATTGTATTGGGGGGGGGGGGAGAGCCTTTTCATCCAGCAGTGGATAGACAACAGTTACCGATGGAAGTGATGATGATAATGATACTTGTTATGAAAGTATTACGCTCTCTGTAATCGCCCATTCGTGTTGATCCCCTGGACACCTGTGGAAGGACGAGATGTACATAGCTCATCGGATTCCTCCTGTACAAATAAATATCCTGATTCTGATCCGAGATCTATCTGAATAGATGAAGAATCGTATGGCTGCGTCGCCAAAGTGGTGCACGAGCAAGGCGCAACACAAACTCTGGCATCTCTGTCTCGGTGCTGCGTAGAAGGAGCATCCCCCGAAACGTCGAATCTGATATCCGTTTTCTCTTCAGACGGTGTTGTTGACCATTTTGACTTCCCCTCATATAGGCACGCTGTCTTCCATTAGCTCTCGCCTCTTTGTGAATAATTTATTTCGTTTGTTATTATTTTGGGGTAAATACATGCTCATGCCTGCCGTGTAGCAATTAGCCAACGTCGAGATGAATCAAACATTACGGGTGGATTAGTCGTAATACATTTTGTTGATAGTGATGTCCTTAATTGGAGACCGGGCGAGACTAATAACATTTGTCGCTATTGTATTTTACGAGTAAATTAATCTTCCTTTGCGCCTACTTATAACCTACACACGATGGTTTACGCATTCATGAAAACGATAATTAATGAGTGTCGTTTGCAATCCGGGGGATTGTTTAGCTAATTATTGTAATTGTTGTTTAAAATAAATAATCCGCGGAATTTTCTTCTGAACGTAAACGTGTTAAAATCTAAAGTAATGAATCTTGATTTGAAAGTAATTAATTACGAGCTATACAATATTAACATCTCTATACAAAATAACAACATTGTCATTTATAACTCAGGCTGATGTAGCCTCTTCTCGTATATATGTATATGCGACATCAACATGATAATACCATTATTAATATTACGGAATAATTGCAATTATTTTTACAAGAACTATTTTCGAAAATCCGCAATATATTTGTTAATGTTATGTATTGTTATGCTACAGCCACGTATGTATCAAAATCAAACAGCCCGAATATGCTATGAGTGTCGGTCCTGCACACACATATATATAAATGCCGTGTACACAAACATTGCATTGTGTCATTTAAATGTATATCTGTTTACATCTCTATATACAACTGAACATAAATCCATGAACATTGACATATTGGGCACACAATCCGCATCGTGCATTTTCTGTGTTTAAAGTACATGTACAGCATTTTTAACGTGTATATATATGTGTGTATGTATATATGTGTGGGGGATCGGTGGCGCTGTGGTTAGCGCACTGCGCTCCAAATCCGGCGACCCGACTTCGATTCCCGCTCACGACCAGCAATAACACCGACAGCGAATATTCTATCTGGTCTTGGGGCCTCCGCTAGGTCCACTCAGCCTTAAGAGGGTACCTGACGCGATGTGTAAACATCAGAACCGAGGAGACAAAGGCGGCCCGGGCGTGGTGTTGGCAGCCGGCCGTGATCGCTGCTCGCTTACAAATGACAGCACTTGCCCCAACAGTCTTTAAGAGGCTATACCGGGAGGGGGTCTTTGCCTTTGGTTGAAACACGCATCACCGCCTTGGCAATCTGCCCTGTCGCCCGTAAGAGACACCACCGCTATGTGCCCCCCGCCTCCCCCCCCCACATAAAAAATAATCGGACGAAATGCCACATTCGCTCAGGACAGCAGCACTTGAACATTACGATTCAGGAGCTCGTAACGCGACGATGCCGATGGTGGTGATGGTGAGATGATGGTGATGTTGGTGCTGATGATGATGACGATGTTGGCGATGGGATGGTGATGATGAATGAGAATGATGATGCAGTGGGCTCACACGCTCGCTGACTCGTCCGCTTCAAAACCCAGAGCCTGAGACGGCAATCAACAACACCTGAGATCGTGCGAGCGATTGGTAACGCTGCGCGGCGCCTTATCTCAGCGTGTGCCTTCTGATAACAAGTCATGCGTTCGTCAACATATGTGTATGTGTGTGCACATATGTGTGTGTGTGTGCGCGCGTGCACATTGTGTGTGTCAAAGTGGGGAACGGTATCGCCGTGGTTTGCGCACTGCCCCAACAGTCTGTTGAGGCTACACGGGGATCTTTGCCTGTGCGTCTAAATGCCTTCATGCAGCAGCCGATTGACAAACAGCTGTATATGATGGTTGTTATGATCACAATGACATCCCGACGCCCTTATAATCTGTCACACGAATACCACACACACACACAACTCAGACCTTCCTTTTGTGTGTTTATATTTCCAAGGTATGCTTTGAATTAATGCTGCATCACGACGTGATTGTTATAAATTCATGTGTCCGTGTGTGTATGGGGAGCGGTGGTGTAGCGGTTAGCGCTACGCTGCGCTACGAACATGGCGACCCCAGTTCCATTCCCGCTCGCGGCCAACACCCAGTGACGATTTTCTGAACCGGTCCTGGGCCTCCCCTAGGTCGACTCAGTCTCAAATGAGTACCTGGTGCGCTGTGTAAACATCGCCACTCGGGAGACAAAGGCGGCCGGGCGTGGTGCTGGTCACCCACCCCCTCGCGTGCCATGCCGGCCTTCATAGGTGCTCCCAAACAGCACTTGCCCCTACAGTCAGGCGAGGCTATACGGGGGGATCGTTCTGTCTGTGTCGTGATGGGGAGTGGTCGTGTTGCCGCGTGTGGTATCAGCACATGTACTGTGCCGCCTCTATATCCACTCAGCCTTAAATGATTACCGTTACTATGTGCAGCGGCCGGGCGGGATACTTGACATACACCGACCTTAATAGTTGCTCGCAAACATCGCTTGCCCCCGATAGTCGAAGCAGGCTACACGGGAAATGCATCGTCTTTGTGATACATTCCGTGTTTGTTTCTGTTCATTGTGTTTGTTTGTCTTGGTGGGGGGTTGTTGTTGTTATTGTTGTTGTTTACCTGTGCTGACCCCATCATCGAGACGCCGCCAGGTGTGTGGATGGCCACAGGTGGCAGGCGGTGTCCGTGTCGCGGCAGCAACGCCCTCGACTCGCGCGCACAGACGACTCGCGCGAGTCTCTTCTCGTGGTGCGTGGTGACAGCGGCAGCAGCAGCAGCAGCGGCGGCGGCGGTGGTGTGTCTCAGGGGCTAAATGCCAACAACGAGTACGTGTGTGTACGTTGAGCTTCTTTCGCACCGCACGTAGCCAACCGTGCTGCTAGCCACGACGACGAGAGGGCTTCGGCAGAGAGAGTTCGTGGAGTATTTCTGTTCCGACTCCGTTGAAGAAGCTCAGACCACCGTGGGGTTACCGCGCGGTCCGTAGCTTGGGTTGCACGGCCGCAGTATCGCTGCCTTGGCTGGTCTTTAATGCATCTCTTTGTGGCTCTATGAATCTCTATCCGTCTCCTCCATGTGTCGCTATGTGTGTCTCTGTGTATATCAGTGGGTATATATGTGGCTCTATGAGTCTTGTATGTATCTGAGGGTTTACTATGTGGTCCATAGCTTAAGGTTGCATGGCCACGAGTCGCGTTATACTGCGGCTGCGTCTTTAATTCGCTGTTCACGAAGGAGGAGTCCGCGCATCGGCCTGCTGATGTTGTGATGTGGTTGATGGTTGCACCGCCGGTGTCTCCGACGGGGGAGGAGGAAAGTGAAAGCCAGGAGGAGGTCCCGTGATGTCTGGAGCTCGAATGAGGAGGCGCTTATTCTGGACGTCCGCGTTGGTCCACTCTCGAATTAAATCGAGATTGGAAACGAATTTCTTTCGAACTGCTTTTAGTGTTTAGTTTGTTGTGAAAGAAGTTCAACACGCACACCTACACTCAGTGGGTGAGTGCCTACGATGGTGACGGCAGCAAGACCCTCCTAAGGGAGATTGAGGCGGAGTGTCATCGGCAAGCCACACGTGTTCACGATTAGTCGAGTAACCGACGAGACGTCGAGTCGGAGGCGGCGAAGTGCTCCAGTGGCCCACGGAGAGACTCGCGACCAGCACCTGTGGGCGTTGGGATGAAGCGTTGCGCTCTCTCGCGATTCGTCTGGTTGGGTGCTGCTGCACGATCGTGGGATGTGTGCCGATGTCTCCTCGGTCACATCGAGGCACCTTGATGACACGGGGGTTCTGTATGGGATGGGACGAGGGTTCTGTATGGGACGAGAGTTTTGTATGGGATGGGACGAGGGATCTGTATGGAATGACACGGGGATTCTGTATGGGATGAGATGAGGGTTCTTTATGGGATGAGACGAGGGTTCTGTATGGGATGGGACGAGGGTTCTGTATGGAACGAGGCTTCTGTATGGGATGAGACGAGGGTTCTGTATGGGAGGGGACGAAGGTTCTGTATCGGATGAGTCGAGGGTTTCTTATATGATGTCGTCATTCGCAACAATCGCTACTTATAATGGAATAGCTGTGGACTTTTCCAAGTTATTATTTTATTATTAACGTTTCGGACAAGGCCAGGGGCTCTTTTTCAGAGTGGAGAAAGCAGATATCATTCTAGATTTGAAGCTTTCGTGACTGCAAGGCATCATATTCTTAGGTTTTTTCGGTAAAGTCACGTAGGTAAAACATCAAAATTAATGAAAATAAAATAAAATAAAAACAAAAATCACGACGTTTCGGAGGCAACACAAGTCTCCGTCATCATAATTTTGATGTTTTACCTACGTGACTTTACCGAAAAAACCTAAGAATATAAAGCAGATATCGTCAACAACGCCACATTAGGGCGCTACGGTGGCTAGCAGATGTTAACTCCCTCGCCTGGTGTACAGAAGGGTGTGGGTTCGATACCGACCCTGACGATGCCTGCTGCTGTATATTTGGAGTTTGCGTGTCTCTCTTCCCGTGGTCGCGAGGTTTTCCGGGTTTTCCCTCCACATTTAGAATCAACATCACGCGTTTAGAATAATTGGCTGCTATAAATTCCCACGATGATAGGCCACTTCGTTGAGCTATCATTTGTGGCCAGGTCGCTTCTGAAAAAAGAGCGATATAGCTCAGCGAGCCTTACCTGGTAAAGCGTATAGTTTTAAATTTCGATTTAAAGCTTTCGTGACTGCAGGGATTCATCTTCTTGGTTCTTTCGGTAAAGTCACGTAGAAGGGAAGTAATAAAATAATAAAAATAAAACATAATAAAATGATTGTGGCCGAAACGTCGTGAGAATAATTTTATTATGTTTTATTTCTATTATTTTATTACTTCCCTTCTACGTGACTTTACCGAAAGAACCAAGAAGATGTATAGTTTTAGTTGAGTTTCAATCTGAGTTTGAGGCCCGGTAGCACAGTGGTCAGCCCGTGCAACTTGCAATCAGAAGGCGGACAAGTTCGCATGAGTCGATTCAGTCCTTCGTTTTTTTAAGAGCTCATAAAATAAATACCAACTTTGTGAGCACTCAGAAGGAGCTGCCCTGCAGTCCGCCATAGGAATGTAGAATTGTCACTCCTGAGATGAGCGTCGCTTTAAAGTTTAAAGGTCCGTGTTCCAAAATCAGACGTCCTTACGTAAACACACACACGTAGAGCCTTTAATCGATTGTTGGGGCAAGTGCTGTTAGCGAGCAGCACCGATTAAAGCCGGCACTGCACACAAAGGAGTAGGTGGCCAGCACTACGCCCGACCGCCTTTGTATCCCCAGTTGGCGATGTTTACACGCCGTCGCACCGGGTACTCATTTGAGGCTGAGTCGACCTCTGACAGTACACACACGCAGCCACACAAGGACACTGCTTCGCACACGGACACGAACGCAACGTTCGCGAGTTCTGCTGGGTTGAACGAGTGGTTTGTGCACGCTACCACGGAACCGAGCACCTGAGTTTATTTGCACAACAAACTTGAGTCCGCTACCTCGAGGGGTGTTCACGAGGTATCTAGTGCGTGCGTGCACGTGTGTGTGTGTGTCTTTGTGCGGTGCTCGCTAACAGCAATTGCCCCAAAAGTCTGTTGAGGCTATATGGGGTTCTTTTTATTTTTGTGTGTGTATGAGCAATGTGGTGCTACCGTGTGGAGCGGTGGCGCAGTGGTTAGGGCAATGCGCTACAAACCCCGAGAAATCGGTGACGAATATCTAAACGAGTCCGGGGCTTCCCCCTTGGTCAACTCACGTTTACATGAGTATCTGGTACTGTTTATAAAAAAAACACGAGCCACTAGAGAGACAAAGACGGCCGGGCGTGGTTTTGCATATACACGCCGCTCGTGTGCCGTGCCGGTCTTAGTGAAGTTCTCATGAACAGCGCTTGTCCGAACAGTGTGTTAGTGGCTGTGTAGGAGGGGGGTGGTCTTTGTGAGCTACAGTGGGGGAGTAGTGGCGCAGTGGTTGACGCACTGCGCTATACAAACCCGGCGAAGCGAGTTCCATTCGCCGACCACAACTAACATCGGTGCCGAGTGATATCCAAACCGGCCCTGGTTCAGATGTCAGCGGCGCGCCGACTGTGTTTTTTTGTTCCGCTGTAGAGGATGCAATCTGGAATCTGGCCAATGTTGAACTTTTTCTTTCGAGTCGTGTGGCGCGGTGACGTGGCTGAGCGGGAGCTCGCTCACCTTTCATTGCAAGAAGTTCACGGTTCGAAATCTCCCTCGGCCGCCCTGGTGAACACTCCGCGGTCGCATTGCCCCACGGACACTGCGTGTCGCCCGCTTCACAGCGTACGGCTCAAGGTCCCCGTGATGTCGTTTGCGAAATAGGGGAGGCCACGTGTGCCGTAAATTACCTAATGGGGGGAAAACACCCAGCATCCATCGCCACCTGCCGCGAAGCACGGCGCCTTGGCGTCACGGCCTGGCGCTGTGAGAACGGCCGCACGTGGTCGGACGTCGCGCCGGATGGCGAAGGGCCGGTTGGTCAGCGGCGGCATTGGAGTGGTCTCCATGAGTCTTGCGACCAAGAGGGAAGAGAAGACCTCGAAGCAGACGGTGGGATATTGTGAGGGCAGATCTGTAGGGTCTCTGTGTGAATCTATAGGTCTCTGTGTGAGTTTGAGAAATGATTGTGGGACACATCATGCGAGGGCAGATCTGTAGGGTCTCTGTGTGACTCTATAGGTCTCTGTGTGAGTTTGAGAGTTGATTGTGGGACAGATCATGCGAGGCCAGATCTGTATGGTATCTGTGTGACTCTATGGGTCTCTGTGTGAGTTTGAGAGTCGATAGGGGATATTGATTTGTTTACGCGGAGTGGCAGACGCGCGTGGGAGACGTTAATGCTCGCCTCGTTGATTAGACTTTAGACGCTCGGCATTGGATTCCCGCCTGCCCAACAGAGGCGGACGAGTGCGGCGGCGTCGGCGGCGTCGGCGGCGACGATGGGAACCGACGAGGAGGAGGAGGAGGCGGCGGCGGTGGTGCCGACGGCGCCGAGGGCGTCTCCGCGGGCTGCGCGGGGTGCGGGAGGCCCATCCGGGACGCGTTCCTGCTGCGCGTGTGGCCCGACCTGCGGTTCCACGCCGCCTGCCTGCGCTGCGCCGAGTGCCGCGCGCAACTGCACGAGGCCCGCTCCTGCTTCGTGCGCGCAGGCCGCACCTTCTGCCAGCGGGACTACAACCGGTATGGGCCCCCCCCCCTCTCACGGCCCCGCACGTGCGCGTGTGTGTATGTGGGGAGCAGTAGCGTAGCGGTGAGTGCGTTGCACTACGAACCCGGCGACCCAGGTTTGATTGCCGCTCGCGGCCAACACCAGTGAGGATTATTTTAACCAGTTCTGGGGCCTCCCATAGGTGGACCGGTGCAGTATGTAAAGAAAAAACGTCGGCACTGGGGAGACAAAGGCAGCCGGGCGTGTCCTGTAAATCTTGCATCATTTTGCAAATCAACCAGCAATGGGTCGACAAATGCTGTGCACGTGTCGGAGTTACTACTGAGTGGTGGCCGTGCTGCTGCTGCTGTCTTGCCCCTCGCCTCATGTCGTCACCCCTCTGATCCTTTCCTCTCAATGTCCCTTCTCTCTCCTCTCTCCCTCCACTATCCTCCCTCTCTCTCTCTCTCGTCTTACTTTCTCCCCTCTCTGCTCCCTATTCCCTCTCCTTTCTCAAAACCATCTCTGGTCTCACCGCATCTCTCTCCTCCGTCGTCCTACCTATCTCTCTCCCGTCTCTCTCTACTCTACCTCCTCCCTTTCATTCCTCCTTCTCTCTGCTCCCTATTCCCTCCCCCCCTACCCCCGCTGCCCCTACACAGTCTGTTCGGGGTCAAGTGCTCGCGCTGCTCGCTGGGTCTGAGCCGCACCGAGCTCGTGATGCGAGTGCGCGGCCGCGTCTACCACCTCGCGTGCTTCCGCTGCTGGGCGTGCGCCCGGCGCCTGCTGCCGGGAGACGAGGTCTCCCTGCGCCCCGCCGGAGAGCTCCTGTGCAGGGCGCACAGCCTCCCGCCCCCACCGCACCATCACCACCACCACCACCATCATCACAATCATCATCACAGTCATCAACAACAGCAGCAGCAGCAGCAACAGCAGCAACTCAACGATGCGCATCTCGAGAATAATCACCATCACCCGCATCACAACCATCACCACCACCATCATCATCCTCACGTCCATAACCAGGGCCACAACCATCACAACCATCACAACCATCACCACCACCACCATCACCAGGAGCGCCCCGTTGGCGTGCCGTCGCTGAGGCCTGACAGGGCTCACAGGGGCCCCGGGGAGAAGAGGGGACCAGTGCCACGAGCCTCGTGCGGGGACCTGCACATGTCCGGTACGTCGTCATGTGACATGCACATGTCCGGTACGTCGTCATGTGTGATGTGCAGGACTGTGAGGTGTCAGGGCGGTTGGTGCTCGAAGCGTGGTCCCCTGTACCTACTGCCGGTTGGTCCGCAGGTCGATCTGGACAATAACGACAGCGTTTATATACCTTTTGTTTCGGACATCAATTAATATTTAAAATTCACTTTCTGTAAACTGCCCTGATTGAACTATCCTAACCTCCCTAAAAAAACGAAATCTTATAGCTGCGTACATTTTTTTGTTATGTTCCGGTAATGTGAATAATTTAGTACGAGTGGTATTTAAAGAGAGAAACTTGTGCATTTTGTCACGAGGGGTGGGGGTCTGGGCGGTCTGCGGAAATGTTTGCATCGGTTCAGTGGTTCGAGGGCCAAAAAAAGTTTGAGAAACAGTGCACTAGAGGAGCCGAGGGTGGATGGGGGGGTAGGATTCTGTGTGGGGGTGGGGGACACGAGACCCAAGTCCCGTGATGCAGTTCTCCAATGACGTGAATGAATTTCTACTGTTAATCTAATTCGGTTTGTGGTGAAATTTATTAATCACGAGCAGGTTGGGATCTCATTGAAAATGCTGAAAAGTGCCCAAAGGAGTGTGGGGAGGTGCCAGTGTAGAATTGCCCCGAGAGACGGATGTGGTGTACGATAGTAAAGCGGCTACTAGAGCAGCGTTCTTCATTGCAAGGCCCCGCGGGCCATTGGTGGCCCCTGGTGGCCTTTCGTGCGGCTCCAGAAAATACACAAACAGTGAAACACCCCACGGTGCTGTAAAACCCCAATGGTGTCAAATGTGTGGCGGTCCCCACACCGACGTCTTATCGGCGAAAGCGGCCCCCCCCCTCTGAGGGGCACTGCACTAAAAAGAGCCCCGCATTTCATCGAGCCCTGCCTACCCCGCCCATGCCCCGTGGCCTCCGTGGCCTGTGCCAGGCTCGGGCAAGGCGAGCCGGGTCCGCACCGTCCTGACGGAGCGACAGCTGCAGACGCTGCGCACGTGCTACGCGGCCAACCCGCGGCCCGACGCCCTCCTGAAGGAGCAGCTCGTGGAGATGACGGGCCTGAGCCCCCGCGTCATCCGCGTCTGGTTCCAGAACAAGCGCTGCAAGGACAAGAAGCGCACCCTGGCGGGGCGGCACGACGGAGAGCCGCCGTCGCCGGACGCCAAGACCGTGAGTCCCGTCCCTTCCACGTGACCTCCGCAGCGCACGCCCAGGGCCCCTCATTTCCCACGCCAGTTTTTTTTTCTTGGGGGGGGGGGTGGGACTCCCTGCTCCCTGTGCTCGCCTCGAGGCGGCATTTTTCGCTTAATGCCAAACTTTTCAGGAAGGTGCCTGCTTGCTCACTATATCATCACGACCCATGGGCCGATACCCCATAGCGGGTGTCCACCGCACATTCCGCCATTTGTTTCCACTTTCCTCTGTCTTGTGCCAAAACGCTCGAATCTACTACTTACTACAAGCGCGTTAGACGAGGACTCGCCGCGCTTGACTTGGTGGGGCGGTGGACCCTACTGAGAAGTTCCTCTATGTTGAACTCTTTATATATGTTATTCACCATATTTCGCACCATACGTAGCCAACCGTGCTAATCGGGGGTGTGGGAAAACGACAACAAACTCAGCACAGAAGGCAGTTCTAAAGAAACGAGTTCTCGATCTCCATTTAAAAGTGACTGCCGTGCGCTTCCGCTGCACTCGCAGTGCCTGCAGGGCCTGGAGGGCAAGGCCCTGGTGGCGCGGAGCCCCGTGACGCAGGACAGCGAGGCGGAGGCCGAAGCTGCCGGAGCCGGCGGTGGGTACGGCGGCGGCGGCGGCGGTGGCGCCGTGGCGGTGCGCGCCTCCCCGCAGCCCCCCTCGTGGCGAGCACTCGCCGCCTTCGCCCTGCGCGCCCAGCTGCAGCCCCTGCCCTCCACCAGACAGGCGGTACGTGCGTGCGTGCGTGTGCGATGTGTGCATGTGTACGGGTGTGCATCGCGGGATGCGGTGGGGGTGTGGGAGGCAAAGCGGTGGCTGCTGTGTGGAGACAGGCGCACGGGACCACCAGGGTCCAGGTGTACCCCGGGACGGGGGCGTACGTGGAGGTAGGCGTGCGATCGAGACAGATGTATATGGATTGTAAGGTAAGGTAACCTGGAGAAAAGTTGCATATGCCTGGAGGGAGAGGTGCTGTCCGAGGTGGCTGTGCTGGCATACAGGGGTATCTCTATACAGGTGTTTACCGAATTGAGGTATACGTAAAGCTACCAAACCCGAAGCCGCTTCAGAGTTCCAAAGCTTTTGTGAAAAAGCGCGATTTTGTCCCCAGCTAAGATTTTCCGGCTTCGTTGTTTGACTCACGATTCGGGGACATTAACTTTTTATTTTGGCAGGTAAGGACACACTGAGCTACGTAGCCCTTTTTCAGAAGCGGCCTGACTATCACAACTGACATTTCATCGCAGTGGCCTATCACGTGGAAATTTACAGCAGCAGCTAAAATTCTCTAAAAGGGCAGTTACCTGAACAGCGGGCGGGGCTGAATGAACAACGGGCGGGGTCACCTGAACAGTGGGCGGGGCTACCTGAACAGTGGACGGGGCTACCTGAACAGTGGGCGGGGCTACCTGAACAGTGGGCGGGGCTACCTGAACAGTGGGCGGGGCTACCTGAACAGCGGGCGGGGCTACCTGAACAGCGGGCGGGGGGACCTGAACAGTGGGCTGGGATTCCTGAACAGTGGGCGGGGTTTCCTGAACAGTGGGCGGGGCTACCTGAACAGTGGGCGGGGCTACCCGGGGATATTTGAGTGGGTGGGGCTACGTGAAAGTGGGCGGGGCTCAATGGTTGCTTCCGGCTCACCTTTGCGTCCTGGTGGAGCCTCGCGGACTCGTGCGTGCGTCTAGGGGGTGAGGGTGTACACGGCGGCCCGCTGCCAGGCCGCCAAAGCGGAGTCCGATCCCTGGCCCGTGTTTTCCGGCGCCGGCGCTGTGCCGCTTTGCTGCTTCGCTGCATTCGCCCCGTAAATATTCGTCACGCGCACTCTCCAACATTTGCCTCGCGGCTTTCGCGCACCGATGCGATCGCAAAATAACTGCGGCATTGCCTATCGCACGGAGGGGCTTAGGCGGAGTGTTTCTTCAAAATCTGTCTCATATCGTTTGCTTTGGGTGCCCCTTAGGGTTGCGGAAATGGAATGATTTGTGTTTCACCCCTCACCCCCTCCGGGAATTTGATCAAATGTCACGACTCAGGGCTGCCGTTTTGGGTCAGTGTCGTTGCAGGCGAGTTTGTCCGGCTCGGTCTCCTGTTGGAACTCTTACATTGCCCTCATGGATGTCCCGGGGCTCTATGAGCGACCAATAGGGCGCCACGGTGTCAAGGAGATGTTGACTACCTCGCCTGGTTTACAGGAGGCCGTGGGTTCGATCCCGACCCTGACGCCTGCTGTATATTTGGAGTTTGCAGCGTCTCTCTCCCAGTGGTCGCGTGGATATTTCTAATGGGTCCGTTCACTACACGTTTAGGATCAACGTCACGCGTTCAGAATATTTGTCTGCTACACATTTCCACATGATAGGCCACTTCGTTGAGCTGTCATTTGTTGTCAGGTCGCTTCTGAAAATCAGCTGCACAGCTCAGCGGGCCTTACCTGGTAAAATTACAAAGAATCGTTGAGTTTAATCGTTTATTGTGGTTGTTGTTGTCGTGGTTGTCGTCGTTGCAGGCGAGTTTGTCCGACTCGGGCTCCTGTTCGGACTCGTCGTCGGCGAGTGACGTCACCCTGCTGCCATCCCATCTGCCCGACACCCCCACCAGCCTGGCGTCAGACCTCTGCTCCGAGTCATAACCGCACGCGGTTTCACACACACCCCGGCCCTTCCAACCTACACCCCCCTCCTCCCACTGCCACACCGCCAACCCTCGCCCGCCGTTCCCACTGGGCATGTAAGGATGCATTCATTTGGTCTCGTTTGTGTTGTGTTATCTGTATCGCCTGTCTGGTTTGTTCTCCGTGGTTACCTTGTCTTGTGCAGTATGTCTGCTGAGTAAGGTCTTGTTTGTTCTAGTTGTGTTCCATGTCTTCTGTCTGTTTCTGTGTTATTCTTTTGTTCTGTCTCAATTGTTCCGACTCATGTCCTCTGCCCTTGTTCTGCCTCATCTGTACAGTCTCCTTTGTTCTGTCCCGTTGTTATTTCCATTTCGCTTGCGTTGCTCATCTTGTTTGCTCCTTCTCGATCGTTCCATTAGCCTCCGTGTAACATTTGCATGAAATGTGCACGTGACGAGCTTTGTAATTGAATCGATTCTCGCACGCGCGATACGACGACGTCCGTAACAGTACCTGCGTGATAGTCGATTCTGATCGATGATGCGTCGTTACATGCCCAGCCTCTGCACCACCTGGTGGGGAACGCCACGGCCCAAGGGCCGGACGCGGTCCATTCCTTCGTTTCACACGGCCCATTCATTGTGTACAACCCGCCACGACACGAGGCCCACCACTTGTAAACCGCCCACAAACGACACCTGTCCATTACTGCGAGCGCGTTGGCCGCTCTAATCGGGTACTAGAGGGGAATATTTTAGTGTCGCGCTCAGCCATGCCTGTACATATCCAGCAGTGGTAGAAGTGACTGGGCTGTGTGTGTGTGTGTCTGTGAATGTGTGGTTGACTGCCAAAGGTATTTGAAAGTCATATTTGGTCCTGAGTAAGCAATAGGTTTCCCATCCTTGGTCTGCACCAACCACCCTGCACCCCCTCGACCTCCTACTCCTGCTGCACTTCACAGCTCGTACACCTGCACACAGCTCCCACACCTGCACACAGCTCCCACACCTGCACACAGCTCCCACACCTGCACACAGCTCCCACACCTGCACACAGCTCCCACACCTGCACACAGCTCCCACACCCCCGTTGGTGGCGTCCCTGGAAGACGACGCAAGACGCACGGACGCTCTCCCCAGCTCGGCTTGCTCTGTGACATCGCACTCGGTCGCCCGCTCGCTCGCGTAACATCGAACCTCCGGCTCCGCTCTTGAGGTGACACAGCTGGGCTGGGAAATCTTTGAGCCAGTAATCTTCTCACTGGCCCCCACCGATCCTCATTCATGGATGGGGGGGGGGGTTAAAAGGGGTGGGTGATCCAACGGTCTGCGGTTGCTGTTTGGTGTTGTGGAGTCCGAGCTGCTAGGATGACACGGGAAGTTGCGCCGGCGTGTCGCGTAAGTCACGGCAGGAACGAGTCGGTGCGACCGCGCGGCTTTTCAGCACGATGTCCGACGTTTTGCTTCCTGCAGAAGGACCCACTGCACAGAGTGAAACGTCGGACATCGCGCCAAAGAGCACGCGGTCCGTCGCGGGTGCGGTGTCGGGACAGCTGAACAAGCAGGCATACGGATCATTTGATGAAATTAAAAAATGACGATCGTGTAGATAATGTATCGGTGAATGTAAATAACATATTATATATTCCTGCTTTGATAAGGCAGCGGTCTGTTTACTCGTTCCTACCTTAGCCGGTGCGACACGTTCGCGCAATTACCCGGCGCTCACCCCAGGTTGCAATTGAATTAGCTACTTAGTCGCGTATGAAATTGCTGCTTCGGTGAATTCACACGATGGACACCAGGTTGATTAAGAACAATACTTACACGGGGTTGTTTTGTTATTTTATTACCGTCGTTGATATATCTGATATCCAACCCATTCATCATTTCCAGGATATCGTAGCCTCCCTTGCTGCAAACCTCTATTTTCCTGAAGGCCTATAGGCCGAAACGTCAACAAATGTATTTCATTGGGTTCACCTGCACTTAATGTATTTCAAACCGTCACCCAGACTGATCTACTTATGCAACAGCGGTTGTGAATTGGCCACCGATGCTTCTTTTAAATCTAGATTTTAAACTCATTTCTTCAGAGCTGCTTTTTTGTGTTCAGTTCGTTTTCCTTCACCCGCACCTCCGATTAGCGCGGTTGGCTACGTACAGTGCGGAAGAAGTTCAACGTACATCGCAGTGCCCGTGTACAAAGTCAGAACCCAAGAATTGCGCCCTCATGTCGACTGCCCTGCTATAGGAGACAACGCAGCTTTGGATCATAAATGTGATTGGCTACCTAATAGGGGCATTGGCAACCAATCAAACCGACCACAGTACAGGTGTGCTCTACGATTGGCGACTGCTGCTGCGTAAAGCAGCCCGCAGTTAAAACAACGCGTGGAGCTCAAACGACTAAAACTCAGAGGGGCTGGCAATATCGTTCCTGTTGCACCTAGAATCTAAGACTTTTGCGTGTTCCTTCTCCCGGTGACAGTGAACACACACACACACACCCCATACACCTCCCTGTTCTTATCTTAAATTCGCATTCACGCAGATGTAATGGGTTCACGCGGTTGAGGAAGGGGTTGGGGGGTTGGGTTGGGTGGGGGGAGGGACATTACCATCCCCCCCAACTTCTCATCGATACCAAACGTAAACAAGCCAAGTGGTTGATACCAGGGGCTAAATGTCGCCGCTCTTTTTTTCCCGTAAACGCTGCTATAGCTAGCGGCTGGCACGGAGTACGGATCACCGGCGTAAGGCACTACCACTCGTGTACCGGGTACACCTATCAACAATAATAATAATTAAAATGTTCTTGCACCTCACTACATTCCTATGATTCTATGAACAGGCTGATCTAGAGGAGCGTTCTGGTTCTGTTTCGGCTGCAACGAAGCGCTTGGTTGAGACTCGTGGTGGGGAGCAGCGGTCGCTGCTGCTGCTGCAGAGTGGAGTCCCAGAGCACGTGGAGGGAGGGGAATGAATGACGGTGGTGGGGGGGGCAGAGGCCGACTTCGTTCTGGCGAAGGGAGAGGGAGTGATCGCCTGCAGGCCAGGGCTTCATTTCTCACTCAATGTGTTCCGGGTCGCTGGCTGACTGGAGTGTACGCGGCACGCGACTACCACTGCAGTAGCTGCGTCGAGAGGTAGACTCACTGGATGTGGTGTGCCGGGTGCCTGAAAGGTTTCGGGGAGGAGCCCGCTGAAATGAAGCCCTGCTTGCAAGACTTGTACGTGCGGCCGGATTCACATGTTACTGGCAAATGGTTTTCGTCCAATTTTTTTTTGCTGGGCGGGTGGAGGGGGGAGGACTGCCGCCGACGTTTCGGATCGTCGCCACTGACAGATTGTTGATTGGCAGGCCGAAGAGTTTTGGCAGATTCACCAAAAAAAAAAGTTTTTTGCTCATTTGACCCGGGGCACCCGGCGGTGTGGAGCAGCATCAGCAACGGGACAATGACGATGATGGCGACGACGATGATGGTGACGACGATGATGATGGTAACGATGATGATGACAACGATGATGATGGTGACGATGGTGACGATGCTGATGACGATGGTGACGATGATGAAAGCCGCGTCCCAGACTGCGGGGTAAGCCACGGAGAAACGACGGCCGACAGTGACGACCCCTGGGCCTTGGTGGGTATCGACGGACGTGTTGACTTTGTTGTTGTTGTTCGTGATTTGTGTTTGCGCATCACTGCCAAAGCAGCGGCAGCAGCGGCAGCAGCATCACCAAATCGGTGGCTTGAGTAGAGAACTGCAGACGGCGGCTGTGCATCGACTCTGCGCCCTTCCCCACAACCACCGCCTTTGCCCGTTCGGTGTCGAGTATTGATATTTGTGTTCGTCCATAGCGTTCTAAGTTATTATTTATTGGCAATAAAAATGTCCCAACGTCCCGGCAAATGTTTGGAGGAATCTTCAGAGAGAGTGAGGGAGAGTGAGGGTGGCTGTGTTAATTGATTGTTGTTGTTGTTGTTGATGTTTGCTTTGTGTGTGTCTGCGTTTATGTTCGGGTGGGGAGCGGTGGCACTGCGCTACGAACCCGGCCCACCTAAGTTCAACTCTCGCTCATTGCCACCAACACCAGTGACGATTATCTGAACCGGTCCTGGACCTCGCATAGGTCGACTCAGCCTTAAATGTGTACAGTACCTGGTGTGTTGTAGACACATCGCCACTAGGGAGACAAAGGCGGTCAGGCGTGGTACTGGACACCCACCTCCTCGTGTGCTTTGCCGGCCTTCATAGGTGCCCGCTAACAGCACTTGCTCCACCAGTCTGTTAAGGCTACACGGAGGAACTTTTTCTTGTGTGACCATATTTGTGTTACATCATTGACACCAGGCATGCGTCTTGGGTGCGTCTTACATTCCGGAGCGTCTTATAATCCGGATAATACGGCATTTACAGAGCGAGTAGGGACTATACATATTGTAGCAACATAAACACATCCAAACTTCTATAAATGACACACAGTCCACATGTTTGTCACGAGGTTATTTCTTAAAGTGTGCGTGTGTGTGTGTTCATATATGCACTGTAACTATAAATGTCCAGTGCTGTCTGAACCTGTCCTGGCTCTCTCCTAGGGCGACTGAGCCTCAAATTGTTTCGTGGCACGATGCGTGAACGTCAGCGCTGGGAAGACGGATGCGCATGCTGATGGACACACCACCCGTGACCGTCTCTACATTTATGGCGGGGGGGGGGGCAGTGGGGGCTGGATAGGGTGGGAGGTAAGAAGGAGAGGGTGAGGGCGGGGTGGTGAGGATTGGGGTTAGGGGAGAGGCCGTGGGTTCACTCAGAGAGCCATCGCCAGCGGGGCCCGTCGCTAGCTCAAGTTTCATTCCATTTGTGTCTAGGGGGTAAGATGGGGTGAGGGGTGAGATGGGGGGGGGGTTGCCCCCACGTGCCGCGCGTGATATTATATTGCACATTTCCTGAAACACAGACACCGCTGGCTCTGGGAAATCCATTTGTAATTAGCGGTAATCCCGCGGCTGCTACCGAGTTGTACAGAAACAGCGGCGCGCGTCGATCGCCGGTCTGCGGCGGCGACCTCCGTTTCACCACCGGGCGGTCGAGCGCGGGACGCGCCTGGCTCGGCACCGCGCGTCCCTCCGTCGGCTGCCACTCCGTCGTTAGTCTCGACCGCCGGGGGTCATGTCCCGTGGTGCCTCTGTCGCAAGCGCGCCGTCACAAGGGCGCGCCTGCTCGGCAGTCGGTCGCTAAATTGGGGCCGGTGATTTCGGCGTCGTCATTCGACGCGGTGACGAGTCGATCCGTTGAATCGCTTCGGCTCTGCCGAGACATTTGTATTTGTTGGCCCGGGAGTCGTCGAGTCTACTACCGACGGGGGAGTGGCGGCCGAACGAGGGGCGGGGGGAGGGGGACAAACAAACACCTGAGAGGGACGCCAACCGGAATCAAAATATTGATACTGCAGGAGGAATCTGATGAGCTATTAAGCTCTTTTTCACAGATGTCCAGTCGGGGCACGGGGTAAGAACGTGACAACGATGGGGAGTGATCAATAAGCGTGGCTCGTGCGCAGACGCTGTATGCAATAATCCATCCAGCAAGTGATCGATAATGACTGATGATGATAATTGTTAACGTCGCTAATGTTCTTCTGACAGCTGCATGCTCTGCCCTGGAGAGCAAGTGAAGCCACGGGGAATTCGTGCTCAAATGAGCATTGAGACATCGGTGCGAATCTCCTGTTTATTATAGCCTTGCAGAACCGGAGGTGGAAATTCCACATTACTTTGGCGGGAACGAGTCTGTCCATTCCACGACCGCTGTTGACTTACTAGAAAAATTTGGTACCAATTTTTATCGAACTCCCGTGGGATGATGGGACCGAATCAACCCGTATTGGTCCTGAAAATTGTGTTAAAGCGGTGGGCTCACACGAAATTGAATTCTCCAAGACGAAGGTACTCTGCAAACCCATTGGCTATCAACAAAGATTCGTTCATGAATCCATCCAGATATATAGACACAGACACAATTTCAACCGAGAAGATGAGTACAAACTGAGAAATAATTGGAAGGACGTTATTAACCAGTTTAAGTCCTAACTGGCTGTGATGTTTCCATCCTACCTTCCGATGTTAGCTGTTATTTTCGACTCTCTGATTTTACATTAACAGGTTCACACTAACACAGCCTCTGTTTACATTGACATGCTAATCTCTTACATTGACATGCTCCGCTCACTTCGTTATTGACCCTTGGGCTACACCCATTTAAAACCTTTAAAACAGCCTCTTAGGTTTTTTCGGTAAAGTCATGTAGGTAAAAAATACAAATAATAGAAATAATAATAGAAATAAAATAATTTATGATTTTATTATGATGCGATTTATTATTTTATTTCTATTATTATTTCTATTATTTGCATGTGTATTATTTATTTATTTTTTACCTACGTGACTTTACCGAAAAAACATAAGAGCGTGAATCCTTGCAGTCGCGAAAGCTTCAAATATAGAATTTAAAACAGCCGTCGAGTAGTAGGTGGGGAAATAACAAGAAAACACGGTGGGGGCTCATTTAATCGATCCATCTCCGTGGCGGACGTCCCACGCCGAATTGTAGCTTCCTCTACTTTGGCTGCGACTCCGTCGTTTGTCTCGATCGCTCGAGTACGATCGCCACTCGGGGGTGAGGGGGGATCGTCTCGGCCTAATCGCCACGGGAGCAATACGACGACTTTCGTGACAACAATTAAACGATGATGACGACGAGCGGTTTATTTTTAATTGTTCGAACAACTAATAATAATAACGATTCAACGACGACGTGATCGTTTAATTGTTCCAACGACAATTCATAATGACAATTAGACGGCGACATTGAAAAATATCGCACTCGAGTGTGTGGACTTCACCTCCGTTTTATTTAAGTATAAAATGTCCCCGAGGGAGGAGGAGGGGGGTGGTGAGGCCTCGGTTCAGTAGCAATAATGACGGGGCAGAGGCTTTTTTTGTTTTTAACAAAATATCGCGCTTAGAGCATCGTGCACTTTCCACTGAAGGAAAGACGGAATGAGAGAATGAGAATTACAACAACAACAACAACAAAACCACAGAGCCACAACCAAACACGACATCACCGTGCCCAGGCCACCTCCCTTCCCTGAAACGGAACCTGCTCGTCTGCCGGTGTCGCGCGCCTTTGTCGGAGGGGCGCTGAGTGACGGCCCGACATCGGACATGCAACAAAAAAAAATCCACATTCCCTGAATTATTAACAACCTTCGGCTTTAAGGCATCAAACAAAACACACGGAAAGAGAAAGCCGCTATCGCTGGCGCCACGTTCCCGCCGAGGCCGTCGCTAACAGCGCCACGCAATCCGTCCGCTTCGCTGGAAGTTCACCATCTCGGCAGCGGAACGTGGAGCACCATCACGCCAACTCCGGTGGTCATCCTCACAGCGGCAGCGGCTTTTTGGCTCAGCCATCGAACGAAGACGATGGCCACCGCATCTGCGGCCGTCTGGAACGCTCTCTCCTTCCGATATTAGTAAGCCACTGGAGCTTTGCGCTTTTAAATGATCCAGATTGACGAACTCGTTTCTTTAGAACTGCTTTGCGCGTTTAGTTTGGTGTCCTTGCACCGCACCTCCGATGAGCACGGTTGGCTACGTACGGAGTGAAAGAAATTCAACTTACCGCACGTAAATTAACCTCGACCGACGGATCGCAGGAGGATATCGGCAATGAAATTTGCCACGCCGTGCCGTGCGACTCTCACCAAATGTCCCAATGTGAACCCCTTGTTTGTACACCACGAAACTCGCCCCCGGGGCCACGGTTCACCAGAAACCCATACAACTGGCAATGATGAACATTACACTAAAATATTTATATATACACACACACACAGAGTATACGTCAACGTGAAGGTGGCAAAGGCGCAGCCCTGCAATTGCTCGCTCGCGCCACTGCTGTGGGAAGGGCGCCTCCACTCGCGGGAGCTCGAGAGCGATCCCCTTTAGAAGGGGTAATTCTGCCTACTCTTCCACGTTCACGCTCATCAACAACCATCGGGCGCGTGTAGCTTGTAACTGATTAATTTGCATTTTAACGGAAGTGAACACAGGCACAAAATTAGCGCCAGGCGACCCGCAACAAACAGCACAGACGGAGTTCGGCGAGAGTTGTTTAACGCTTGCACAACGTTACAATTGAAGCTTTTGATTGACTGTGTCTGTCGGGAGGTCGCGGGATTAACGACACACATTGGGCCGGGGATCGTTACGCAGCCATAATCCCAACAAACGAGCCAATTACGAGTATTGTGCCATTGCCCAAGTTGACAGATGCAAACACGACGGAGAACATCGCAGCGACGATGCAACGACTCCGCTCCTCCTGACGCAGTCATCTGCGCTTGACCACCTGAGAGTGGCGGTCGCAGTTGATGCTCTGCATCTACATCAGCAGCCGTACGGAAGAAGAAGAAGAAGGCAGTAGAGAACCCCCATACCCCCCCCCCCTCCTCCCCCCACATTGCGTTTGAGATTCGGAGGTGTCGCGCCCGTCGCGTCGGACACCGCGGCCTCCCAGGGCGCGGGGACAGGCGGCGGGACGGGCAGGTCGGCTGCTGGCACGCGCCAGAGACAGAGGGAGCGAGACGGATTTGCTCTCGTCCTCCCCACCCGCAACATACGGTTCGTGCCAGCATTTGTGCTGGGTTTGGGGGGTCAATCATGGGTGCAGAGGGGGTCCTTGCACCCACAGGGCACGACCCCTGCCCCCCCCCCTGCACCCCCCGGGGAAAAGGGGTGGGGGGTGCAGACGTGTCGCGTCTACCAACACAGAGATTCACCAGAGGTGTGGGTGGCGCTGTGTGCTTACACCATCCCAGAGGAGTAGCTGCTTCGTGATTGAGCGAAGCAATTGGTGACACTGGCTGACCCTGTGCGGGGTCCTGTACTGTCTGGACTGCTGGCATCGGAGCTGCTGGCTGCACCACTCGGTAGGACCCTGAGCTCTGCCCCCCTGGAAGGACCTCTTGGCATGATTTTTTTTTTTTATTAATTTTAATTTCATTTTTTTACCTACGTGACTTTACCGAAAGACCTGAGAGTATGGCCCTTCCTCCCTCCCCCCATGCATTTAACTGGGCTGCCTGCTGCAGGTTGTAGTGGTGAGCGAGGCGGTGTTGATGGCAGTGCCAGTCGCCCTCTATCTCCTCTACTCGGAGGCCCTTGCCCCCGACCTCCCCAGCGCCCGTGCCTTCCTGCCGGTCCTGAGTCTCCCACCTCTCACAGGCCTCACTCCGCAGCTGCAGACGTTGATGAAGCCACCGGCCTTACCCAGCAACATCTATACATAGACATATAGCCTCACAGAGACCTATAGACTGACAGAGACCAGACTCGCATTGAGACCTATAGACTAATGTAGAAGACCCATAGACTCACTTAGAAAACCATAGACTTGCATAAAGATCCATTGAATCGCAGAGACCCATAGACTTTTATAGGGACCCATAAACTTGCACTTGAGACCCCAAAGACTCACAGAGATGCGTATATTTACATAGAGACTCATTGACTCACACAGAAACCCATAGACTTACACGAAGACCCATAGGCTCACATAGACCCATAGACTCACTTCATAAGCTTTAGGTTTCTATATGAGTATGTCACCTTGTGCAGTTAAGAGGAATTTGTCAGTTACCGAATTAAACATTTTACAGTGCGGTGTGTTTTTCTTCTGGCGACTGAGCGTTTTGGGAATTTGTTCCTGTGCTCAACTGTCATTAAACATAAAGTAACGCCAATCACACAACAAAAAGAGAGGGAGAGTGAGCGAGAGAGTGAGCGAGAGGTGGGGGTTTACATAAAGCAAAGTAAAAAAAAATACGAAATGATGAACGAAGCAAAGTGTCGACTACACCGAGCATCTTCTTGTTTCCACTGATCGCAAAAAAAAAGAGAGAGGGTGCTAAAGAGGTTGTCAAAGAAGCACGTTTCCAGGGCTTACGGAGGCTACATGTGTGCCAAGTGCGTCCGTGACAGAATCACGCGCGCGCCTTCCTGATTGAGGAACAGAAGATCGTTGTCAAGGTGCTGAAGGCCCAGACCCAGAAGCCCACGTGAAATGCAGACCGGTTAACGTGATGTTTTGAAACAATAAACTCCCTTGGACTTAAAAAAAGAGAGAGGGGAGGAGAGAGAGAGAGGGAGAATGAGAGAGGATTTTTTTTATACATAGAAAACAGGGGGAACATAAACATAAAGTAGGGAGGGGGGGTAGAGAGAGGGGGGGGGGTAGAGGGGGAGAGAGAAAGCTGCTGAACAGCAGTCACCGCGCCTCGTCCACATCAGCCTCATAATGGCCATCTCCTTTGCCTCCCCCCGCCCCCCCGGGGAAGCATGCGGCTTAACGCCGTGTGGAGTGTGTGGACAATGGGAGGGACACGCCAATGTTACACGGTGACGGCTCTTAGACACACGGAGCCGGGGCCCCCCCCTGCCCCCCATCAGGGAGGAGGTGCTCACGGGGCAAATGTGCGATGGCGCTCGTTGTTATTTAACGTAGTTAGGAGGGGGGGGGGGCAAAAAGAGCTTTATGGCTCATCGGATTCCTCCACTATAAATGAATATTCTTCTTCATCGAGACGCCGCGTCGGGCTGTCAACGGCACGGTTGCAATGCCGTTACTTTATTTTGTCGTATTATTGTCTATGTCTATTTGTTTGTGTGGGTGTCTTTTTGGCCCGGGGTTTACTCCGATGTGTGCGCTGTCTGCAAGCGGTCGTCGTGACAATGAACGTGCCCGTGCGGGATTGTCTTGCGGAGCAGAGAATGAATGGCCCGTGGAAGCGGATATCGCAGATCTACTTCTGAGGCCCCTTCAAGTGGACCGTGGACCCACACACAAAAGGATGCTGCACCTTCTGACACGTTCTGCTGGTCACGTGGCAGTAAAAACGGATAACTTTACAAACGTTTTGTTCGTCTTGGCTGGAATTGATCAAGTTTGAGTGCAAGTCCACATTTTACATCATGGGGTATCTCGTGTGCATTCATTGGCAACTGAGCTCAGAATATGCCAGTCTCGAGTGTGATTTGTATGCGTTAAATATGTGGTGGGAAACCAGAGTACCCGAATGGAAACCCATAGATAGGTTCGTAAACCCACTTGCTGTACTATCATCTGCTGGCCACCCCAGATCAAATCTCTATGTGATCCACCACCGTTTGTTTCTAAAGCCCTGGATCAATCACATCACAGGCGTGCGCCGCCAAACTCAACGGTGTCATTGTCTCCTTGCTCTTTTTTGTTTCGTGACCTCGAGTCGCTGCTGGAAATTCTACATTCCCATGACAGGTGCAAGTTCATCCACGGGACAGCCACTCTTGGACTTTTCATTAAATGTCTGCACATGGGCTGAGCTGACACACGTTCTGCAAGTGTAAGTTCGTGAGTCATGCAATTGTGCTCCGCAGCTCCCTGTGTGGATTAAAAAAAACACATCAGCCGGGGGCTATCCACTGCGGGATGAACGTCTTTCTAACCCCCCCCCCCCCTCTCAAAGCACGGTCCCGCAATGCAACATTGCATCCAGCTTCCCCGGCACGGGACGTAATTTCATGGCTCCGTCTCCTCCACAACAACCGGCGTGTTCGCCTCCTTTGGCTGTTGATTCCATCCTTAGTCGGACATCCTTAGGGCGACACGGTGGCTAGGAGATGTTAACTACCTCGCCTGGTATACAGGAGGTTGTGGGTTCGATCTCGACCCTGACGCCTGCTGCTGTATATTTGTAGTTTGCGTCTCTCTCTCTCTCATCATCACCACTGTGGCTAAGGAATGTTGACTACCTCGCCTGGTATACAGGAGGTCGTGGGTTCGATCCCGACCCTGACGCCTGCTGCTGTATATTTGGAGTTTGCGTCTCTCTCTCTCATCATCACCACTGTGGCTAAGAGATGTTAACTACATCGCCTAGTATACAGGAGGTCGTGGGTTCGATCTCGACCCTGACTCCTGCTGTATATTTGGAGTTTGCGTGTCTTTCTCCCCGTGGTTGCGTGGATTTTTCTCAGGGCCTCCGGTTTTTCCCTCCACAGTTAAGAAACAACATCACCATGCGTTTAGAGTGGATGCTCTAAATTTCCACGTGATCAGCCACTGCCAGGTAAGGCCCCACTGAGCTATATAGCTGTTTTTTTCTGATGCGACCCGGCCCAATATGATAGCTGAACGAAGTGGCTGATCACGTGGAAATTTAGAGCAGCCGAACATTCTAAACGCATTGATGCTGTTTCTTAAATGTGGAGGGGAAACCCGGAGGGCTCTGAGAAAAACCCACGCGACCACGGGGAGAGAGACACGCAAACTCCAAATACACAGCGTCAGGGTCGGGATAAAATATAATAAATACAACGTGTGTTAGTTAGGATCAGCCGCTGGCCACGTGGCTGGATCGGCACGCTGGGTGCATTTGAACGCAACGCGTTTTGTTCCACAGCGGAGGCGGTTGGAGAAAGATCTCCGCCAGCTGTCATCTGAACTATTCAGCAGACGCCCCACGTGTTTCCTTGCCCCAAGTCAAATAGCCGCGGTGAGCACACCTAGTCGAGGTGAGTGCGGTTGGTGTGCGTCCGTGCGAGTGTGTGCGGCGTGTCAACATCGCCACTGGGGAGACAAAGGCGGCCGGGCGTGGCGTTGGCCACCCACCCCCCTCGTGTGTCGTGCTGGTCTTCATAGGTGCTCGCTAACAGCACTTGTCCCAGAAGTATATTTAGGCTATACGGGGGTCCTTTGTCTTTTTATATGGAGAGCGGTGGCGCAGTGGTTAGCACGCCGCGTTACGAATCTGGCGACCCGATGTCGATTTCTAATTATGGCCAACACCAGTGACGATTATTTGAACCGGCATTGGGGCTCCCTTAGCTCGACTCGGCCTTCAATGAGTACCTGGTGCGATGTGTGAACATCAGGACTGGGAAGACAAAGGCGTCCAGGCGTGGCGCTGACCACCCACCCCCTCGTGTACCGTAATGGCTTTCATAGGTGCTCGCTAACAGCACTTGTCCCAAAAGTCTATTTAGGTTATATGGGGAATATTTGTCTTTGTCTTGTACACGAGCGTGTTTTGGGGGGTTATGTGAAGCTATTCTGGCTCTCCCTTGGGTCTACTCCGCCTAAAATTAGTATCTGGCGTAATTGCGTTTTCGACATCGGCGCTAGATGTCCATGATAAGAGAGACCGTGAGCGTTTGATATTGACCCTCCGGGCTCATACCAGCACCGCGTAGCCAAGTTGACCTTAATAGGTGCTCGCCAACAACACTTTGCCCCAACAGTCAAGATGACGATCGAGGGTCGTCTTATTTGTTTCTGTATGTATGTGTGTGTGTATACACACGTAAGGAGTTGTTGATTCCACTTGCCTTCTGTCCGTGTTATCATCACCACACTCCGCGCGAGGCCAACGACTTGGTGCAACCGGTGGTGGGGGATCGCATAGTTTTGATCACGTGTGCTCAGCACGTGCTGAGCACGTGCACAACTACACGACGAAAATCTTTCAATGTAGATCTTTCAACTGACCCTGCCCTATGAGTGAAACAAATCAACCTCCGGGCTGTGTAATACATAGGGGCCCAGAAATGGTCACCTTTTTTTTGTCTCCCCGATTCTACTCGTATGCATGCATCTATGTTGAACTTCTTTCGCGCCGTACGTAGGCTAGCGTGCTCACCGTGGTAGCTTAAATTGCGAGCCCTTCGACAACGCGATGAGATATTTCACATTCGTCACTCTCTCAATCGCTCGCTCAGATCACCGCTGTTGTTGGAGACGAGAATGCCACGAATATTTTTCCAAAATACATTTTCTTTTTTACAACGCCGCTTGCACATTTACAACCACATTTAGTTTGCGAAAATATGCGTGTGTGTCTTTATATGATGCACGCGTGTGTATGTGTGTGCGTATGTACGTACTGTATGTATATGAGATGTGTGGGCGCGTAGGGGGGAGCGGTAGTGTAGTGGTTAGCGCGCTGCGCTATGAACCCGTTCGATTCCCGCTCAACCAACACCAGTCAACCGGTCCTGGGCATCCCCTATGTTGACTCAGCCTCAAATGCGCGTGGTGCCGGTCACCCAACCCCCCCCCCCCTCGGGTGTCGCGCAGGCCTCGCTAACAACAGCACTTGCCCCGACAGCCTGTTCAAGGCGAAACGGGGGGGGGTCGGATCGTTGTCTTTGTACACACGTCAGTGTGTGTACGTTTGATAGATGGATGTGTGTGTGCGTGCGTGCATTCGTACGTACGTGCCCGCGTGTGTGTGTGATGGATGTGTGCGTGTGTGACGCGCACGTTGTTTGGCGTGCGTGCGTTTGATGGATGTGGGAGTGCATGCGTTCGCGTGCATGTGCGCCTGCCCGCCTGTGTGTGCGCGCGTGATGAATGTGGGTGTCTGTCTGGCCCTAAAGGCTAGACACACGGCCCTGTCAGACTCCAATCTGCGGTCAGAGGAGCAGCCTTACCTGAAGACCCCCCCACCCCGACCCCGCCCCCACTTCCCCTCCCCCCGAAGTGGCGTTTCTCAAAACATCACTCCCGTGCCACTTAGAGAAAACAAAATACTGCACCGAGACACACATCTCCCCGAGATGTGTCTCTCGGAGCTTGCGCTCCGGTATCCTTTATTTAACCAGCAGCAGATGAAATATTGGTGAGCCACTCTTGCAGAGGGGGGGGGGGGCGACCTAGGGCTTACGGTTAAAGTCGGTCGACGTGTTTGCCCGACGTTTCGCGCCACCTCCTACGAGTGGTTGTGCGCGCGCGTAACGCGGTGGATGTGCGTGTGTGCCGTGTATGTAGGTGTGTGTGTGCCGTGTATGTAGGTGTTTGTGCCGTGTAAGTAGGTGTGTGTGTGCCGTGTATGTAGGTGTGTGTGTGCCGTGTATGTAGGTGTGTGTGTGCCGTGTATGTAAGTGTACGTAGATGTGTGTGTGTGTGCACGCATCAGTGTGTACGTGTGATGGGTGTGTTTGTGTGTACAATTCGTTTGTGATTGTGACCCTCTTGATGAATTGAATTCAGTTTCTGAAGAAGCTCCGTTTGGTAACCCGAGGACAAATCGGTGATGACTCCCCCCTCCCCCGCTGGTGTAAGCAACAGGAGACGGCGCGGACAGCTGAAGGCTGCTTTCGGCTGTCATTCTCTGCGAGACGAGCGCACGGCTCCACTGCAAACCCAGAACTCTGTGTTCCAGAGAGAGAGAGCGCGAGCGGCAGGAAGTTTCTTATCGGCGTCATCTGCATGGAGGGTGGAGGTGGAAGCTCGACTCTCCTCGTCGCTTCGGGGCAAGGCAGCTGAGGATATCTGATAACCATCGCCAGCACTCGGCCTGCCTGCCTGCCTCGCTCGCTCGCTCCCGTCTCCTCCCAGCCCTCCCTTCCCTTCCTTACCCCCTCACCGTACAGCTCCCTCCTCCTCCTCTATCCACACCCCCCCCGCCCCGAGAAACAAAACACGTTACCTCCTCCTAGTCCTCCAACCTCCGCCTCCTACTGTTCCACTACCACCTACTCCTCCACCACCACCTACCCCTCCACCACCTCCTACTCCTCCACCACCACCTACCCCTCCACCACCACCTACTCCTCCACCACCTCCTACTCCTCCACCACCACCTACCCCTCCACCACCACCTACTCCTCCACCACCTCCTACTCCTCCACCACCACCTACCCCTCCACCACCACCTACTCCTCCACCACCTCCTACTCCTCCACCACCACCTACCCCTCCACCACCTCCTACTCCTCCACCACCTCCTACTCCTCCACCACCTCCTACTCCTCCACCACCACCTACCCCTCCACCACCTCCTACTCCTCCACCACCACCTACTCCTCCACCACCTCCTACTCCTCCACCACCACCTACCCCTCCACCACCTCCTACTCCTCCACCACCTCCTACTCCTCCACCACCACCTACCCCTCCACCACCACCTACTCCTCCACCACCTCCTACTCCTCCACCACCTCCTACTCCTCCACCACCACCTACCCCTCCACCACCACCTACTCCTCCACCACCTCCTACTCCTCCACCACCTCCTACTCCTCCACCACCACCTACTCCTCCTCCACCTCCTACTCCTCCACCACCTCCTACTCCTCCACCACCACCTACCCCTCCACCACCTCCTACTCCTCCACCACCACCTACCCCTCCACCACCTCCTACTCCTCCTCCACATACTCCTCCTACTCTTGCGCCCCCTCCTCCACCTTCTCCTACTACACCCCTTTCTGCTCTTTCACCTCCTCCCCCTCTTTGTCCGCCTCCTCTGTTCACCCACTCAACAAATCTCATTGATTCCACCTCCTCCTTCACCTCCTCTTCCACCTCCTCCTTCACCTCCTCTTCCACCTCCTCTTCCACCTCCTCCTCCACCTCCTCCAACGACTCCTCCTCCTCCACCGACTCCTCCACCTCCTCTTCCACCTCCTCCTCCACTTCCTCCTCCACTTCTTCCTCCACCTCCTCCTCCACGTCCTCCTCCACCTCCTCCTCCAACGACTCCTCCCCCTCCTCCACCCACCTCCTCCTTCACCTCCTCCTCCACGTCCTCCTCCACCGACTCCTCCCCCTCCTCCACCTCCTCCTCCACCCACCTCCTCCTCCAACGACTCCTCCCCCTTCTCCACCCACCTCCTCCTTCACCTCCTCTTCCACGTCCTCCTCCACCTACTCCTCCAACGACTCCTCCCCCTCCTCCACCACCTCCTCCTCAACCCACCTCCTCCTCCACCGACTCCTCCGCCTCCACCTCCGCCTCCACCTCATGCTGCTCCAAAAATCACAGCGGGCACAAACAAACCACTTCCCCCCCTTGGGCAGCGTAAGGGGATCCACCGCCTTCCCAACGCAGCGACTGTCGTTTGCTCCGACAGTCGCTGCGTTGCCAGCCGAGTTCACTCAAGCGACGGGAGAGAGAGAAAGAATCCCTCATCTCTCCCTCCCCAACCCTTCGATTGCTCCCACGCGACGCGTCCTCTCGTTATACCGACTCCTCGCCACCCCCACCTGCCCCACGTTGGAGGACGAGGTGGAGGAGGTAGGGGAAGAGGTGAAGGAGGAGGTGGAATCACTGAGATTCCTCCATTCCTGAATAAAGATTCGGATGTCCTTGTACCGAAAGGCCCCATGCCGCCCACGCCACGCTGTGCGGCGTGGGTGTTGGCGGCGTCGCGAGCTCTTGGTGAAAACGTTCCACACTCTGATGGGCGGAACAGACACATTCTCGTGGTAAGTACCACAGGATGATTGTTGTTGTGTTAGTAATTGGTTGCTATTCTTTGTCAATTGACAAGTGAAATCAATGCCCTGCGGCAGTCTTGCCACGCAAGAATCAATTTTAGCAAATGAGATGTCCCTCTGAACTGTTTATCCTGCCTAAATACAGATGTATTATTGTTGTTGTTAAGCCACAATAAAAACAAATCCGTGCCGCAACCTCTGATGATAGCAACAACTATTTGGTACTCATTGTAAGGCCCGGGAGTGGTGATGGGCCGAGCTAATCCCTTGCTGACATTCGAACTCACGACTTTTTGTTTTACGCGGAGGCTGTAATTTCACATTTTCAAATCGCTGCGTTTTGAAACCTTAAAAAACAAAACGCGGCCCAACCGAGAACCAGTTTCGGGTGGGCAACACCTCACAGCTGTCGTCATCGGTTAAATGCTGTTTACAAAAACTGGAAAAACACGAACCGAGCGAACGTGTCACCACGCCATGGCTCGATTGGCCATAAGCAGGTGCAATATAAGTACAGTACTACTATTTATCCCGGGGAAGCCACGCTGAGGCGTTGGGCACTTTGTTCCAAGAGGGGTCCTGCTGCTGCTGCTGCATTGAATTTGTATTTACAAGGGCGCTACAGTGGCGAGATGCTAACTACCTCGCCTGGTATACACGTGGTCTGCTGTATATTTGGAGTTTGCATGCTCACTCTCCCCCTGGTCGCGTGGATTTTTCTCCCGGTCTTCCGGGTTTTCCCCTCCACATTTAGAATCAACACCACGCGTTTAGAATATTTGGCTGCTGCTGTAATTTCCACGCGATGTACAACTTCGTTGGGCTATCAGTTGTGGCCAGGTCGCTTCTGAAAAGGGCGCTGGAAAACTCGGTGGGCCTTACCTGGTAAAATAAAAGTTAATAAAGTATCATTAGACCTCCTTTGCTAGTACCAAAATATAATAATAGGGTTTTCCCCTTTTTTCTGGCAACAAAATTGAAACCTTTTTACGAGGATTCATGTCTGCATTAACCACAATACTTGCAGTCAAAATGCAAACAAAAAACACACTGATAATATATGCATTGTCCTTGAAAGAAAGCCGTCCCTTGGTGTGGACCAATCAGTTTCAAGGACAATGCATATATTATCATAGTGTGTTTTTTGTTTGCATTTTGACTGCAAGTATTGTGGTTAATGCAGACATGAATCCTGTAAAAAGGTTTCAGTTTTGTTGCCAGAAAAAAGGGGAAAACCCTTATTATTTAAAAAAAGTAGTTTAGTTTCAGTATAGTATTTGTAAGATGCTTTCAGACAGTGAATGATGAGTTGTGTGTATCGTTATTGTTGCACACGTGGGATGAAACCGGAGCATCCGGACCAAATTAGCATGTGCGTGGGAGCAACAACTCGCTATCCCCGTACAGATGGAAACAGGTGGCGATTACGATAAGCGATTGTTTTAATTGAACAAATAAATTGTCCACTTGCGGCGCTGCCTTCTCCTGGCGAGCCAGGCCATGCCTCCTCCTCCTCTTCGACGCCCAAGAGGGTTTCACAACGTCCGTGTGTGCGGTGATCCACCAACCCCCGCTCCTGCCTTCAATGCCAGCCACGTTGGGTAGCCGCCACCACCGCCACCCGGATATATTAGATCGTGTGTGGGAAGCAAATGCCGAATGAAAACAACAACAACAACAACACATCCACCGGTCGTGAACTGTCAGAAAAAAATGCACCAAATTGTCTAAACTTACCGTGTGATTTTGTGTAGCAACAAAAACCCCGATATAGCAAGATAGAGGCGCAGCCCTGCAATTGCTCGCTCACGCCACTGCTGGTGGAAGGGGCCTCCTCGAGAGCGAGTTCTAGAGGGTACAGGCAGACCTCCTTTAGCACGACCCCGTAGAACGCTGATTCGTTATATAGCGCTCACTTCTCCAGGAACGCATCTTGAGCGCTAAGCGAGGTCTACCTCTATTCGGCCTAATCCTCCACGCTGACCAGATGTCTTGGAAGTCGGAGTACGCACCTACGGTGTACTCGTATCGTATGCTGGGTGGACCGAGGCAGAGTGGGTTTAAGAAACTGTCAAGTTTCACGAGACTTTATATGGGAAACCGCTTCATCGCATCATGATCATCACCACGACCAGGTGTTCATGATCATTTACGCACCGTTGGCTACGTACTGTGCGAAAGAAGTTCTCAACATACTGTACATGGGGGTTCGTTGACCATACCTCACCACACCGGTCAGTGCTGCTGTCAGGTGAGTGAGTGTTTACCTGCTAGGGTGGGCCGGGTTTCCTGGTGGGGTGGACTTAAATGGCTACCCCCCCCGCCCCCTCTACTCGCCCCCACCCCCCAACCAAACCACCCCCCACCAAATCACCCCCACCCCCTCCTCCCACCAGCACCACCCGAAAAAATGCTCTTAGTTTTTTTCGGTAAAGTCACGTAGGTAAAGATTTATAATTTAAAAAATAATAATAATAATAATAATAAATGAAAATAACTCAATTAAATCACGACGTTTCGGAGGCAACACAAGTCTCCGTCTTCAGGTGGGACCGTCACAGTCAAATTTACTGTATCAAGTGAAGAGAAATCCAAGAGACAAGATTTTAAATACTGGTTAAGGGGAGGTATTTAAGATCTTGTCTCTTGGATGTATCTTTACTTGATACAGTAAATTTAGCTGTGACGGTCCCACCTGAAGACGGAGACTTGTGTTGCCTCCGAAACGTCGTGATTTAATTGAGTTATTTTCATGTATTATTATTTTATTTTATTATAAAAAAAATTACCTACGTGATTTTACCGAAAAAACCTAAGAGTATGAATCCTTGCAGTCACGAAAGCTTCAAATCTAGAACCACCCGAATAAGTTTACCCCATATAATAAGGGGGGGGGGGGGGAGGAGGGGCATGTACACGCGAGGGGCCTCTTAATCCATACAGCTCCCGATAATTAGCAACGGTCGGCCGCGTACGGTGCGAAAGAAGTTCAACCTGCATGCATGCATGCATACAGTCGCACTGCGATTGCAACGCAAAATCGTGCCGAGTCGCTCTTGCGAGAGGCAGCAAACCGCGTGCGCGCTCACGCCGCCAACGGCCGTGAAAGCAGCAAAAAAACGCCCCCCCCCCCCCCACGGGAAACGAACTCGGGTTGTGTTTCGTAAGCAGCAGCGCGATGAGGATGGGGAGAAGAGTGAACAGGCCGCGCCGTGTCTGGCCGTGCGTGGATCAGACGCCGGGGAAGGAGCAGCAGCAGCAGCAGCGAGCGCCTTTGTCTGGAGAAACGGGCGCTCCAGCAGCTCTTAAACCGAATGAAAAACATTAAGTTTTTTAATTTCTGTAATTCTTCATACCCCCTCCCCCCCCCATCCTATCGAATGCCCATTCAGATGCTTCGCAGACCCGTACTCAAATTTCTTCGTGCGTTGGGAAGCGAATGTCAGATCTGCCTCCCTTCACTAGCGGGCAACGCTTGCCCGCCTGCTATGCGTTTGAGAGTTCCGTACAGTGATGATTTTTAGTTTGCCAGACAAAGGACTTGTCACGTCGATGTTTTCACTCCATCACCAGGAGCTGGAAATGTATTAAGCAGAAGAACGACATTTCATTTGTCGCGCGTGTGTTTGTGTTTTTGTCGTTGTCGTTGATTCGGGCATTTGATGACCAAGCTGAGACGGTCAACTCACGCGACCCAGTGCTCAGCCCCATCAACTCGCCACACTCGCAGGGGTGCTGCGTTCGGATGGAGCTTCTCAGCTGTGCCAGCCCCAGCAGGGCCTCCTCCTACAGGTGACGCCTCCCCCCCCCTCCTCCTCTTCCTTTTTATTTAAAACTCGGGAGGGGAAAACCGAGCTCGCGCGCGTGAAGAATGGAGTTACCACGTGGCACGAGACACGATCTGTGAACAACCTGAGCTCCGTCATCAATAATGGAGGGCTGTCGGTGGATGTGCACTAGGAGGCGAGGTCGCGGCTTTGTTTGACCATCCGCCCGGACGCTTTGACTCTTAACTAAAATACAAAATGTGCCGATGAACGCGCCGCCGCGTCCGCGTGGCCGGGAAACTCGGCGCGTGTCGTCGTACAGGCGACGAAATCGTCGATCAGCGATAACAGCCGTGGTGTGGAAGAATGACAATACGAGCGATCCGCACGTGGATCGAGCCATCCCCGTTGGTTAGTGACGCTATTGCGTAATGTGAACCGCCTAATTGCTTTAATTGGGAGCTCAATATCTGCATGGCCGACCGCGGTCCGGTTTGTTATCGCGCTTTGCAGCTCGCACGGTGAAGATTGCGTGCTGCGTGCGTCTCTCTATCCCCCTCTCTCTCTCTCTCGTGCGAAGCTACGGAGAGAATCGTCGAGGGAAGGAATTCTGTCCGGCGCTCGGCAGAACGACCACCGACGCCGCTGGGCCTGCGGCATCATCGCCCCGCTTGATGATGATGATGGTGATGATGGTGATGGTGATGATGGTGATGATGATGGTCCATTCCTTTTTCACAGCTCTTCAGAATTTTTAACGGCCGGGGCGTCACGAGACACCGTCTACAAGTGACGACCTCGAATCGGCGGACATCGGCCGCGTGCATTGAGCGAGGAGGTCATCGTCGTCGTCATCGTCCATGATCCATCCCAGGGTTGGCCCAACCTGGAACAGACCAAGTGCCAAAAGTAGTCATGAGTTCTGCAAAAGAGCCCAGTGTGTGTATATATATATAAGTGTGTATATTTATATAAGTTGTGTGTGTATATATACAGTTTTCAGCACAGCACAGGAGACGTTCATCATCTCTTTGCTACTGTCGTGAGAGTAGCGCGTTCTACGTTATGCCAACTTAGGTCGAGCCCCTCCCCCCGCCCACCCCTCGCCCCCCTCCAAACCCGTGTGTCATCTCTCGCGCTTGACCTTTGTGGGCGCCAACGCCACGGCGGACACCCTCTCGCGGGTGTGTGTCCCCTTCTCGCCTTGCCGTCACTTTCTTTTTCGAAATCGCTTCCGACCGCCCCCCGCGCTCCGGGCTCGCCGCCGTCGTGTCGTCGTTTGTGAACGCGGTCCCCTCGCCTCTGCGGTGTCGCCTCCCGAGAACGACACCCGAACCGGTGACGTCTCCTCCACGTGCGTCCCACTCCATCCCCTGGAGATCTTCCAGCAATGTGTCGGGTCGGAACTGATGTCGAGCGCGCCTTTTCATTCGCTGGTGGCAAGCAAGTATTTATGTTCAGGTCAAAAGTATTTATGTTCAGTTCAACTTTGCATGCGCCTGTTTTTTTTGCCACTTGTCTCAATCGTGAGCTCTTGAGAAAATCTAACTGTTTTTTGTTCCCGATGAGCGGAGGCGGTGTTACAGGCCGCCTAAGCTACGCTACTCGCTGACCCCTGGGATTCATGAGGTCGTTTAACAAGTTCAACTTTCCCGAGTTAAACAAAACGCTGGAGGAGGTCACCCCCCTCCTCCCTCCCCCCTATTGAGGTCGTGTCCCCCGTCAGTGCCGCGTTAATTATCTCAAGAGGGTTCACGTTAGCGGCTCGGCCCACTCCACGTTCCACTCCCCCCGCCCGCCCACCGACCTCTCCTCATTCCACTCCCACCTCATTCCCACTAACGAGACACTCGCTGCCAGTGGGGTCACGGAAAGTCAGGGGCCTGAGGTCGCGCGGGGTCACCGCGGGCTCACCCAAACAATCCTGTGTGGCGCCTCCCGGAGAGCGGCGCTTGGAGTTCCAAGCCGTAACAAACAATCGCAACAAAAATCCCAGAGCGACATTGACGTAACAAGCGCCTTCATCACCTACTCGCCCCCCTCTGCCCCCCCTCCCACTTCCACCCAACCCCCCCGAACGCCGCCAACCCCTCGAACCTTTGTTACGGACCTTTGGGCGGCGTTCTCCCGAACACTCAATAGTGGAAAGTCCCGGTTCGAAACCCGGGCCGGTGGAGTTGTTCTCTGCGTGAAACCCGCGTGGTCCGAGTCCTCGTCCGTGGGCGTTCGCCTTCATTGGGGGAGCGAGCGCGCGATCTGTCGCCTTTCATCACAGGAGCGCCAGCTCCATCGGTCGTGGACGCAGTCGTCTTCGATGGCCACTCTCTGCCCGGTCTCTTCAAGGTGACCTTGAAGGGATCACCTCGCTCTACACACACAAGGGGGTCTGCTAGAGAGGAAAACGATTGTCGCGTGGAGGGCAAATTTCTTTTTGTTTTCTTCATCCTTACAGCCGGGAATATTGCCACGCCGATTGTAACGACGCGCCAATTGTAACGTGACTTTGTGTGCAGTCGTTGGTGACTGCCTTCACGGAGACCCGCAGCGACTCGCTTGATAGCCAAAGCCAATGCAGCACTGTAACGAATGGCAAAGGTGCGGCCCTGAAATTTTTCGCTCGCGCCCCTGCTGGAAGAAGGGCCTCTACTAGAGGGCGTCTTTCAGGCTAGCCCCCTTCGCCAGACTGCGTCCAACCCTGAACTCCGCCTCGCTCTCTTAAATTCTCGCGGACAAATTATGCAGATGGCTCATTCCGCGGTTGAAAGCAAAATCCACACGGCCCGGGACGTACTTCATCCAGTATGTGGATTGGCAATGGTCTGAAAACTGTAATAATAATAATGATTACCCTCATCATCATCATCATGAATGTAGTATTTGCATCATCAGTCACGTTATAGTCTATGAGCGGTATTACTATTTAAACTAAAACTAACACTCTTTTTTATTTTATCAGGTAAGGCTCACCTGAGCTCTACAGTTATTTTTCAGAAGCGACCTGGCTACAAATGATAGCTCTATGAAATCGCTTATCACGTGGAAATGTACAGCAGCCACATGCTCGAAAGCAGTGGTTATTAACCTTTACTACGGCCTTGCACCCCTTTGGTTCTAAATCGTAAAGAAAATTATGTCAACAATGACATAGGTTTGATGAAACAAAGTAGTTGTGTACTTATGTGTCCGTGCTTATATTTGCGTTTCGATGATTGACCTAAAAACATCTGACCATCTCTCGCACTCCCAGAAAGGGCATCTCCCACCCCCAAGGGGTGCGCGCACCCCAGGTGAAGAAGAATCACTGCTCTAAACGCACGTTTCTAAATGTGGTGGGGAAAAACCGGAGGACCCGGAGAAAAATCCACACGACCACCGAGAGAGAGAGACACCCACGGACCTTCTCTGTACCAGACGAGGTCGTTAGCATCTCGCCACCGTGGCGCCAACGTTCTTGACATCACGGTGCTACCTTTTGCTTGCTACTGTAGGGCTTGTGGTGTTAGGGGCGGTGTTTGTGTGACCACTGCGGTGTGGGCGTGGGAGGGGGGGGGGGCTCCTGGCGGGGAGGGGTGGGGGGGGGCGTGCGGGAGTCGTTTCGCGACACGCGATCCCTAGCCGAGGGCTCCCCCCTCCCCATTCCTTCTCCCCATCCCCGGGGTCAAGCGCCTTTTGACTTCTCACCCCCCGCGAAAGAGAGAGAAAGGGGAGTGAAAAAGTTCGGTCTCGCCTGGCTTATTCGGGTAGTGCTGGTGGGTGGAGGGAGAGGGGGAAGCAGAGGGGCGGTGGAGGGGGGGCAGCCCTTGAAGTCCGCCTCACCTGGAAAGCCGGCCCACCTGAGCAGGTAAACATTCACTCACTGATAGCAGCACCGATCGGTGTAGTGAGGTATGGTCAACGAAACCCCCAAGTACGTACTGTTTGATGAACTTCTTTCGCACCCTACGTGGCCAATCGTGCTCAACGCAACAACACAGCAGCTCTAAAGAAATGCGTTCGTCAATCTTCAGTTGATTTGAAAGCGCGTCGCTCCAGCGGCTCCCTAATATCGGACGGAAGAACGTTCCAGACGGCCGCAGAAGCGCATCCGAAAGCGGGCGACGTTGTGACCGCCGCCTTTGTTCGACCGGAGTTCGCGTAATTTTGATGCTTCATCAGCAATCGGATCAGGATGAGAAATGTGTCACTTTTTTGGAGGAATCCGACGAGCTACGGAGCATAAACATCCCAGAATCCTCTCGGTTTGGGGTCCAAATGTTGTCGCTTATTACATCTCATAAGAAACGTCGCACAGATGTCCCCCTTTTGACGAGGACATTGAGCGAAGTGGCGTGGAAGAGGCCTGCGATGTTGCTGCTGGATCGGGAGTAGGCGGGATGTATTTAATTATTCACTCGATGACAAAGAGGGAGCAGACACCGCGCGCATTGTTTCATAATTTTTGCCCCTAAAAAAATTGTAAAGAGGACGGTGACCTTTTTGTCACTCGCGTAGCGCACGCCTGGCGCGGTATGAATAATACATGATGATGACGACTAATGTAAATAATTGACGGGCCTTTGTCAATCCACTGCTGGATGAAGGCCCCACCCCATGCTGTGTCGTTCACGGGGGTTGTTTGAGCGTCCTTCATCCACCGCACTGGGGGTCTGCTGTCTGTTGAGGGGGGGGGGTTGGGGGGGGGGGGTCCAGAACCACTACGATTATTCCCCACTAACGTTGGCCCTGAGAAACAGGAGCCGAACTCGGGTCACCGGGGTTCGTGGCGCAGTCAGCTAACCACGACGCCACCGCGTCCAACGTACAAAGAGACGAGGAACGCCCGTGTCGCCATCAACAACCTGTTGGGGCCAATTGCTGTTAGCGAGTAGCACCTATGAAGGCCGGGACGGCACAGGGGAGAGGGGGTGGGCGGCCAGCGCCACGCTCGGCCGCCTTTGTCTCCCTCGTCACGATGTTTGCACAACGCACCAGGTACTCATTTGAGGCCGAGTCGACCTAAGGGAGGCCCAGGACCGGTTCAGATAATCGTCACCGGTGTTGACCGTGAGCGGGAATCGAATTCGGGGCGACCGCGTGCGTGACTCTGTGCGCTAACCACTACGCCACCGCTCCCCGCGTACATACAGACACGCGCGCGCGCACAGACACATCAACACACGAATGCAATCAACTGGCATTGATGCGGCGATCGCAGCTTCCTTTTAATGTGGGGGGCGAGGGGAGCGGCGCTGAGTGGCGTCTCTGCATAGCCGCCTCAATGCAGGGGGCAGATCGCGTTACCTCGATCTTGCTGCTCCTTTCATCACAGGGGGGGGGGGGGGGGCTCGGGACGGCTCGGGACGCCGTGGAGCTGACGGGGAAAGCTTCGACAGCCGCCGCTGCCAAGCGTGAAGCCCAGCCGGAGCGTTTGTCGCGTGGGTGGCTGGGCCCGCTGGGTGGGTGGGTGGGTGGCTGGGAGGTTTCAGTGGTTGGGTGGCTCGATAGTTGGGTCAGTGGGTTGGTGAGTGAGTGATGTCGTGAAGGAGTAGTTGGCTGAGTAAATGATGTGGTGGATGGGCAGTTGGCTGGGTGAGTGGCTAGGTGGTCCGGTAGGTGGGTGGATGACTGGGTCGTTGGGTGTCTGAGTGGGTAATGTCGTGATTGAGTCGTTGGCTGGGTGGGTGGCTGGATGATTGGGTATGTGGGTGGATGACTGGGTGGATGACTGGGTGGCTGGTTGGGTGGCTGGGTCATTGGGTGGCTGGATCGGTGGGCGACTGAGTAGACAACTTAGGTACTGAGCGAGTGGCTGGGTCAGTGGGTGACACAGTGACTGAGTGGGTGATTGAATGACTGGGATGGTGGCTGCGTGGCCGTGTGAGTTATGTAGTTATTGAGCGTCTGGGTCCGTGGCTGAGTGGGTCTCGGTGAATTGTTGACTGGGCTAGTGGCTGGCTATAGGCGAACTGTGTGAGTGATCAAATGACTGAATGACGCGGTGACTGGCTGGCTTTCTAGCCGTGTGCACTCGTTAGCAGCCTCTGCACTTCCGTCAGCGGTGGCGTGAGCGAGCAATTGCGGGGCTGCGCCTCCCCCACATTGCGGTCTACTTACCCCCCCCCCCCCCTCCTTCAAGCGTCAACGCAGCTCAACTCTGGCCGATCGAGAACTCACGAGCGGAGACCCCTCCAACCCCCCAGCCGCCGTGCAAACAACATCCAGTCCGGTGCACTGATAGACGGCGCGCCCCGTGCGACGGAGGCGGCGTCCCGCGCGTCGCTCCCCTCCTGTGGAGGGTCCACCCCTCGGGGCTGCTGCTCCTGGCCGAGGGCCTCTCCGCCGAGTGGCGACCCCGTGGGGCCACCGCTGCCGAGGGATTCGCTCATTCGGCGCACGCGCTGCTCGCGCCGAGCCGAGACGCGCGCAGGTATACCCACACGAGGGGGGGGGGGGGATAAACCCACATGGGGGGGGGTAGACCCACGTGGAGGGAGGATAGACCCACGTGGGGGGATAGACCCACGTGGGGGGATAGACCCACGTGGGGGAGGGGGGGAAGGATCCACGTGGGGGGGGAGGATGGATCCACGTGGGGGGGGGAGGATGGATCCACGTGGAGGGGGGGATAGACCCAGGTTGGGGGATCGACCCCCGCGGGGGTAGGTGCGCGCCTCTGTCCCCCCCTCCGAACCCCACCCAAGACATATTTAGCATCAGCATCGTCATCATCGCTGTTGTAATCAGCAGCAGCATCTTCATCGTCACGAGCAGCAGCGGCAGCATTATAGTTGTCATCAGAATTATCATCATCATCCAAGTCATGGGTGTCATTGTTTTCACCCTTGTTATTATCATCATCGTTCTCGTGATCATGTCCAGCAGCAGCAGCTACGGTAAGAGAAACACCGGCCCCAGCATGATGATAACCACTGCATGTATGGTCGCCTCATAATCACGATCACTATCAAAGCCGCCAAAATATTTTTTGGGAAACCTGGGACAAAATACCAGACGGAGGCCACCTATGGAAGGCCCCTTGGCTCTTACTGAGGGCCCTTCGGATGTGAGGCCTGGGGTAGCCCCCACCATCTACCCTACCCCCCAGAGCCCGAATCGCATTTTCTTTTCATCGGCATGGTCATCTCAAGCATAACAATCGATTTAAATTGCAACGCCGAGGAGATGCATTTTGGCCATTTCATCCGGAGGTGAATGTGGTCATAAAATGTGTTCGTGTATGAATGTGTGTTGAACTTGTTTCGCGACGCTCGTAGCCAACCGCGCTAATCTAGCAACACAACACCTGTTGCATTTCCAGAAAGGGTAACACTCATTCTTATTTTTCATAAATAGCAGTGTGCGCGCGTATTCGTGTGTGTGTGTGCGGTGGCGAGCAGCGGCGAGCACTGGTGCAGAGTTAGAATCCAGACGACAGCTAACTTCATTGGCTAGTGATATCCAAACAAGTGTTCGGCCTCCCATAGGTCTCTGCGGCCTTAAATGAGTAGCAAGTACCATCAGTATCGGTACTGGGGAGACCAATGCGGCCGGACGTGGTGCTGGCCACAACACGACCACGTGCTCTATTCCGGCCTTTAATAGGTGTTGACTAACAATACATTTGCTTGCCCAGGCAGTCTACAGCGGCTACACGGGGAATCTTTGTCTTTGTTTGTCCCTATATAATATATATACACATACTGTATACCTAATCATGAAGAGCAGCGTTGTGATTTTATTGTTGAGAGGTTGATCGAAATTAACATCTGAAGCGCGCTGGCTGTGACTGGCTGCTGCTGCTATTCGCCCCACCGTCGGTGCTGTTTTTATTATTACTATTATTATTGTGATTTAAAATACCTGGGAACAATACGCGTAGGGAAGATGCATCAGATATTCGTGTCACATCGCGGAGCGGTCTCGTCTAGTGGCGGCTTTTAATTTCCTGTCGCATTGTGTTGTCGGTAATTAAAGTTACCCTCGGCGCGCGCCACTCACCGAGCCAAGCCCTCTCCATCTCGCTACCCTGCTCGTTCTTTCTTTTATCTCTCTTTCTCTCCCACCTCCCCCCCCCTCATCTCCTCTCTCGCATCTCTCCAGCGAAGCGCAAGCGAGCGGATGAGCCACTCGCACTCGGCCCCGCGTCGTCCACAGCATCCTCCCGCGCTCGCGGCTGAATGAGATGAGCGAGACGAGGGATGAGAGGCGAAGAGCGAGAGCGCGGGGGGGGGAGGGGGAGATGGCGAGCGGCCTCGCAGCGAGGGCAAGTGGGAGTGCGAGAGAGCTTCTTATTTCTTTTACAAAAGGACCCGCGAGACAAAAAAACGAGGCTCTCGTTCTTGAAGCACAACGCATTACGTATGTTTTTTTAATACAAACCAAATCTGCTGAGTTGTTTATTCCGCCAGCAATTCCCTACCCCCGCGAGTCATTCTCGAGAAGCAACATTGAGATGGCAAACATTGTTTTTCACAGAAGCTAAAATCAGAAACGTCAGTGAATTGACAAGTGACGAGTGCCATTTATTTCTCAACAAAACAGACCAAAATGTAATAGTGAAACTTGACAAGGTTCGTGTTTCTGTCAAGGGATGTGCGCACTGAACAATTTAACAATGAGACGGTGTGTGTCTCTCTCTTGCTCTTCAAAATCTAAAATGAGGTGTCCCGTACACCCCACGCACACACGAAGCCCCACTCGACGAACGATATTAATTGTCATTGCAGTATAGTGGGCAACATTTCATTTGTTTCAAAGACGCATCGTGTAGGTTAATGTGAACCAGTACACGTACAAAAGTGGTACTTAGCAAAGGTAAATGTCAGTGGAATGAGATGTGAGACATTGAAAAGCCATGACATATGAACAACATTTCTGCGGCTCGTTAATTGTCACTGGTTCTTTCTGCAGTCACGAAAGCCTCAAATCAAGATCGTTAATTATCCACGAAGAAAGCTTCACTGAGTTTCGAGAGAATTATTTTATTATGTTTTATTTTTATTATTTTATTATTTCCCTTCTACGTGACTTTACCGAAAGCACTTAGAAGATGAATCCCTGCAGTCACGAAAGCTTTAAATCGAAATTTGAGTTTCGAGACTTGATGTTTCCAGAAGGCGCCAGCATTGGCAAGTTCGGTCCATTACATTAACGAGCGTTTGGCTTCGGTATGGCATAAAATCTGAGTGTCCTGGAGAAAACCCACAAAGACTCATCAAAGATGGATTCAATCCCCAGTTGAACCAACGTCTGTACATTCAATATATGTGCATATCCTGAACCCATTTCCCGCCCTGCTATCTCTTAGCCACCTCACACAGCCCCATACTTATATACACACCACACCTGGTAAACAACTCTGATTCGATTAGGTTGTATTTCTTTTCCCAGGTGAGACCCACCTGAGCTGTATATAGCTCTTTTTCAGAAGTGACCAGACCACAAATGTCCGTTCAACTTCGTGGCTTAGCATCACGTGGAAATGTATTGCAGCCAAATACTCTGAACGAGTGGTTGTTAACCTGTCTTGCAGCCTGTGCACCCCTATGATTCTCAGGAAGGGCATCTTGCACCCCCAGGGGGTGCGTGCACCCCAGGTTAAGAACCGCTGCTCTAAACGCGTGATGTTGATTCTAAATGTGGAGGGAAAAGCCGGAGGACCCGGAGAAAAATCCACGCTACTACGGGGAGAGAGACACGCAAACTCCAAATATACAGCAGGCGTCAGGGTCGGGATCGAACCCACGACCTCCTGTATAGCAAGAGAGGTCGTTAACATCTCTTAATCACCGTGATGATGATGATGAGAGAGAGAGAGACACGCAAACTCCAAATATACAGCAGCAGGCGTCAGGGTCGGGATAGAACCCACGACCTCATGTATACCAGACGAGGTAGTTAACATCTCTTTACCACCGTGATGATGATGAGAGAGAGACACGCAAACTCCAAATATACAGCAGGCGTCAGGGTCGGGATCGAACCCACGACCTCCTGTATAGCAGGAGAGGTCGTTAACATCTTGCAACCGCGCCGCACTTTCAGCAGGAAGGTCATCCGTGGACGGGGCAGATCTCAGTTGCAATCAGAGTGGCGTAGATCGTGATACAAACAGCGAGTATCGGTACGTGCGTGACTAAACTGACTATACACTTCAAAAAATAAAAATAAAACCCGTAACTGCTCTGAACCGCGAAACAAATAACTGCATAACATAGCCGCAACTTATTTTGAAAACATGACACCCGCAGTTGTGTGGTCTTGACGCAGGCGAGTGGATAACGCGTTTGGCTCAACAGACACGCGGCGGAGGTTAAGCGAGCCTGTGATTATGGCCCTTAAACGATGGACTTCAGGTCTACGTTGACTCTCACCCGGTCATAAATAGAGGTCATCTGTCATCCGCCCGCGCGTGCAGGTGCTGTGGGTGCATTTATTTTGTTGTTGAATCGCAGGGTTGAGGCAGGTAGCAGAGGGTTGGGGAAGGCCATCATCCAGCAGTGGATTGACAATGGCCGATGATGACGTTGATGGTTGCGAGGATCATCTGTCCTTTATAAACGCTTAAGTACATCCAGAGTCATCTTCCGCATTTTGGTGGCTCTAAGCCCGCAAATCAAATTCCACATTCCCATGGCCAGGGACCAGTTAGTCCTGCCGGCCTTCCCCCCATTGGGTCTTCTTCTTTCGTACGGCTGCCGTTGTCGATGCAGAGCAACAACTTTCAATTTCACATTCAGAGGCGGTCAAGCCAGGTAACGGAGCCAGGAGCAGCCGAGTGCATCATCGCTGCGACGTCTCCTTCGTATGCGTGGGTCGTGGAATTGCGTCGTTCCACGCCTGTTACCACGGTCCGTGCTGGATGGCCACAGTCGCACCACCGCCACTACTAATCGAGATGTTTTCCTTTCTTCCATTTGCACATCAGCTGATCCGCACGTCAGACGAGAGAGAGCGACATCTTTGACGTCACAGACCCTGTGTGTGCGCGCGTGCGTGTGTGTGGGTAGCGGTGGTGTGGCGGTTAGCGCTGCGCTGCGAACCTGGCGACCCGGGTTCGATTCCCGCTCACGACCAACACCGGTGACGATTATTTGAACCGGTCCTGGGCCTCCCCTAGGTCGACTCGACCTGGTGCGATGTGTAAATATCGCCACGAGGGAGACAAAGGCGGCCGAGCGTGGTGTTGGCCACCCACCCCCTCGTGTGCCGTGCCGGCCTTCATAGGTGCTCGCTAACAGCACTTGCCCCTACAGTCTGTTACAGGCTACACGGTGGATCTGTATCTTTGTATTTGTGGGTAAGACGAGAGGCGGGCTGCAGTCTACGCACTCCGCCTGCTGGTGAATGCCCGCGTGGACGTTCCGCGTAGTTTGTTGGCGACGGGCCCCCCCTGCAGTTACCGTCGCGTTCGCAGAGAGGGAGCCACTCCGCTGCGCCCCATTGCAACGCGAGCCTCACCCACGACGACTCCGACCCAACGAGCCAATCGGTCACGAGTTATGTCCCCCTCCACGTGACACTCACCCGAACCAGCGAGCGGCGACCAATCAGCCGCAGGTACGAGCCGTCCCCACCGGCCCCATGCCATTCACTGTGACCTCCGCCCCACAATTCACATTTTTTTTAAAAGCCCTCTTTATTTTTGTTTCAGTATTCATTGCTGCAGTTCATATTTACAATGTTTGTGGGTTTAAAAAAAAAGACACGTGCGAGGGGGCAACGCTTTATTCTGTACAAACCGAACAGATGGATTATTAGAGGCGAACAGCTGGTTGAGACTTAAGCCCTAAAAAAGGCTGTCTCGGGTGCAAACCAATCCGTTTCAAAGACAATGAATATATTACCAGAGCATGTTTTTTGTTTGCATGTTCACCACAAGTATGCGGACATGATTCCTTGCAAAAGGTTTCTGTTTGGTGTTTGAACATTTTAACACCCGTTTTATTGCCAGAAGTGGTAAAACCTATTCTTATACGTTGATACTGGCAAGGTCCCATGTTGGAACAGATGGAGTCCCACCTGTTTGCTGTCGGGGATTGATATTTCCTCAAACGTCGACGAGAATGGAGTTTAACAAAATCTCTGTGCGGTCCACCAACCCCTCGCTGCTGCCTCCACAGTGCTGGGTACAAGGCCTGGCACGTCCCGCCCCAGCAGCCTCCCAATCCCAATTCCTAACCAGGCTCAGGACCAGCTCAGATCTCCAGCTCACAACTCACGTGTTTATTATCCATGCCCAAGAATCGAACTGGGTTGCGGGGTTCGTAGTGGCTGTTGCGTCAACCCCCCCACCTCCCACCCTTCTCCTCCCACCCAGCCACTTTCTATCCGTAGCGTAACCTCTCCTTAACCCGTGGGACCGCAATGGGCAGATTGTTGTAACAACAGAGTGTTCGCCAAATAATAGACCGGGCGGCTGTAAATCTTGGCCCCCTGTTGTTTTCCGTGACATGCCTGAGCTTAGCTCCTATAGAGACTGTTGGCCCACGCTGTGGCGCAGAAACAACGGAATACTCGACCACGATCTGGTCTCGGCCGTCCGACTTCTCATGAAGTCTTGAGCAACACCTTTTGTCGGTGGCGTGTTTGTGTGTGCTGTGTGTGTTTGTGTGTGTTGTATGTGCACGGCCGCACAGTTGGGGGTGTTTTGTGTTTTGTTTCACGCCCTTTGAACAACAACACAAAGAATATTTACCTCTTAAATGCTGTTGTAGCAGTAGAAATTTTCTCTGAACGTAAGTGTACCTTGTGGCCGTGCCCTGGTCAAGACGTGAATCGTGATCTCCTGCTCAATTGGAGGCATTGAGGCTTTAGCTTTAATTTCTCGTTTTACAGCCCTGAGCCAGTGGTGGGCATTACACGTTTGTTGTAACGTTTTGAACATTCTGTAAAATAAATAAAGAGTTTCACAGCTCATCTGAGTCATCCAGTTTCAATAAATATTATGAGTCTGAGATCCCCATGGATTTTCATAGACTGAGTCGTGATGACGCCGGGCTCTTGATTGCGGTGAGTTGGTGATCTCGGCCCGGTCAGTGGTGACTGCCAAGTTATGGCGCCATCACCTCTAATTTGGTTTTCGATTCGTTTGTAGTAACGTACCGATTCCCGGTTGGCTACGTACGGTGCGAAATAATCTCAACGTGCATTACGATTCAAATGGAGTTGTCACTTTGTTATGAGAGCCTCAAATGTAAGGTGGGTCCGGTTTATGCTTAGAGGTCAGAGCGACGAGCCTGAGCGCGGGCCGATCCATTGGACATCCACTGCAGACTTCGCCACAAAGTGGTGCTAATTTTATCCACCCCCGTTAGGGATGATAGGCGACCTCCCAACAAACCGGATTTAATTTGTTTACGGTACTTCCAAAGCGTGTTGCCGTTGCGTTTCATCAGCCATAGCCACAGTGACACCCTACCCACAATGCAAGAGTAAAAACTCATCACGTGCCATCTCGTGCGGGGGTCACGTGAGGCCGGTGGAATCTCGAGTAAACGCGGGACATTTCTCGTAAATTTTAAACGATAATAAATGTTTTGTTTGTTTTACTATCAAGGAGGAGGAGGAGTGGCCGAGCCGCGTCACTGACGTGGGCCCTGCTGCATGGAATGAATGGAATGGGGCCACTCCTTTTATTCCAATTCCCCCGCCACGACCCCCACCACCCCCCACAGCCCCCACCGACTGAACAACTCGGTAGCTCTGCCACAAACTAACTCGTTGCGACATCAGCATCTTGCGGCGAAGAAACAAACGACCCTGTTATCGTCAACATATCTGTACAGGCCTTTGTCAATCTACCGCTAGATGCCACGCGCACCAACCTGGGTGCCCACACCACCAGCTGATTGTATCGCTCCGTCTGCGCGGTAGTCGTTACTCTTGCGTGGGTTGGGTGGAGGGATGCGTTCCCTCCGCAGGCTGAGGTGGACGGGCCGATGGACATCCACGCGAACTTTTTAAATCCCTCTTAGGCCACATTTCATCGGTGGCACGCGAGGGACAATGCCGTGCTTCTAAAGCCGCCTGCGTCACCTTGCCGGGCAGCTGTCACCTCGCGTGATCGCACCGAGGGGACGGTGCGATGCGCGGGGTTTAAAAGGTCCCGAAGCACCGCTTGACAGATATATATATAAAGCTGTAGGCATGGCTGATAAATAAAAAACATGATAATAATTTACAGACCCTTGTGTTAATCCGCTGCTGGATGAAAGCCTTCCCTCCCCCGTGCCTTGTAGTCATGGAGCTTTTTTGGGAGATTTGGTGATGATTTGGGAGATTTTTTATTTTGGTGGGGGGAGAGGAATCGGGCAAAAGAGGAAAAATTCGGCGACACGATGTGATCCCGGCTGCTCCCTGTCTCCTCCTCCTCCTCCTTGCGCCGCTCATCTCAAAATGAGGACTCTCAGCAGGTGGTGACAATTCCACATTGCTGTGACAGGAGGTGGTCTATCCATAGAGTGACTTCCCACGAAGTGGTAGAGCTTGCCTTGATTTTGCCGAAATTCCATGTTTCAAATGGCACAAGGTTGTACTCACATCATCTATCTCAGATCGTTAATGATGGGCCGATAAGTCGACGCACCGCTGACCGAGATTAGAACTTGCAACCGACATGTAAAGTAAACTCATCACTGCACCGCCTGCACTACTGATTACGCCTGCATGGAAATAATAAAAATTCATTCTGACACTGCAGTCAAACTCATTGCTCATGCTGGGCCTTCAAACGTGCACTGTGAACGCAGCGAGGGGTTGGTGGTTTAACGCACAGATGTTGTTGTTTGTATGCTCTCCCCGTGGTAGCGTGGGGTTTTTCTCCAGGTCCTCCGGTTTTTCCCTCCACATTAGAATCAACATGCATTTTTAGTGTTTGGCTGTTATACATTTCCATATGATAAGCCACTTCGTTGAGCTATCATTTGTGGCCAGGGCGCTTCTGAAAAAAGAGCTACATAGCTCAGTGGGCCTTACCTGATAAAAAATAAAAAATAGTTTACGGTGTAGTTTTAGCAGACACTCATTAGTTAGCTGCAAACATCTTTATATACAGAGGACTGCAGAGCTGGCTCATCGCCTGGCTGCCTTTGCCTGTGGAGCCTCAGCGAATGTGAGATGCAATTTGCATGAACGACGGCGCTGGGTACAACACACCACAATTGTTAAGCTGCGTTAAATTTATTTGAGGCCAGTTCTGTTTGCGAACCCCAATGATGGCCGGTGAACCTCAGCAACGCCCAAGCTAGGCTCCTCGTACCTATTGTTCCTGGTGGTTAGAATGCAAGTGGGCAGCACCACGAGTCGAACTCGGCTGATCACAGCTGTCGTGCACTCTGAGAACAACTCACACCTGTCAACATTCTCACCAAATAAGACAAAGATCCCCTGTATAGCCGATATGAAATCTTGGCGATCTTGCTGTAATCGAGCACCTGTGAAGGCCGGTGCAGTGGACGTGGTGATCAGAACCATTCCCGGCCGCCTTTGTCTCCCCAGTGCTGATGTTTACTCACTGGATCAGGTACTAATTTGAGGCCCAGTCGACCTACGGGAGGCCCAGTATTGGTTCAGAACGTCGCCACTGACGTGAACCGGGACAGGGAACTGAACTCGGGCCCAACACGAGTTTCCTGTCGCACGAGGTCACGGGACAGACGCAGGTGTTATGGGTTGACTGAGATGACTGGCAGATGCACCACCTATGCTCCCTGCTGTCATAAACACGCCACAATGCGCGCACATATGCATACCACTATGCAAACATACACGCATACATACGAATGCCCCGCGATATACACACACACGCACGCTTCAATACACACACATACCAAAATCCACACACATACCAAAATCCGCACAAAAGACTAAGGTCCCCCGTGTAGGTTACATAGACTGCTTGGGCTTGAACTCACCTGATAACCACTACGCTATCACTCCCAACCAAACATGTTTACCTAAACGTCCAAACACTTACGCAATGACAAAGACCCCCCGTATAGCCTGCAACAGACTGTTGTGGCAAGTGCTATTAGCGATCACCTAATGAAGACCGGCATGGTACACGAGCGGGTGGGTGAGTTGCCAACACCACCACGCCCGACCGCCTTTGTCTCCCTAGTGGTGATGTTTACACACCGCACCAGGTACTCATTTGAGACACCATTGGAACCTCCTTTGCCTAGATAAAAGGGTAAAAAAACTAATTATTATACTAATTTGAGGTTGAATCGACCGAGGGGAGGCCCAGGACCGGTTCAGATAATCGTCAACGGTGTTGGTGGCCGTGAGTGGGAATTGAACTCGGGTGGCCAGGTTCGTAGCGCAGCGCGCTAACCGCTATGCCACCGCCCCCCCACGCACCGCACTAAACACACACACACGGACCCTACTAAACACACACACACACGCACCCCACTAAACACACTCACACACACAGATAAGGATCGCCATTGTAGCCTCTTTTAAAAAACCGCAGTATTGTTAGCGAGCACCCATTAAGGATTGTACGGTACGTGAGTGGGTGGGTCGCCAACACCACTATTCGCCTTTGTCTCCCCAGTGCTGAAATGTGCCCGCCGCACCAGGTACTAAGTTAAGGCCGAGTCTACCGAGGGGGGAGGCTCAGGACCGGTTCTGATTTCACCCGCCACGATGTCGGCTTCGGGTTTGGAACTCTGGTTGCTAACCGTGGCACGTTTTCTTTATTTACGCCACAAGGTCTTTGAAACCGAGAATAGGCCTCGCTGAGTCTCGCTTATGTATGAGGGGCTTCGCGGTGACGAGATGTTAACTACCACGCCTGGTATACAGGATGGTCGCGGGTTCGATCCCGACCCTGACGCCTGCTGCTGTATATTTGGAGTTTGCGGTGTCGTTCTCCCCGTGGCCGCGTGGATTTTTCTCCTCGCCCTCCGGTGTTTCCCTCCACGTGTAGAATCAACGTGCGTATTTGGCTACCGCTATAAATGTCCACGCGATGACGAGCCACTTCGTTGAGCTATCATTTGTGATTGCCAAACCGCTTCTGAAAAGAGCTAAATAGCTCAGTGGGCCTTACCCTGGTAAAATAACAAACAATGTTTTAGTTTTGTTTTCATGGTTCTCCCAGGAGGGTCCTGTCTTGTTTTTTATTCCTTCTAGTCGGGGTCGACGATTTCCAGGTCCTGAGTCATTAACCGGGGCGCGTATTTCAAATTTGTCAAATTTGAACCGTGACGCCAGGATGTAATGGCCTAACCCTGGCCAAGGCCCTCACGGCGGCGTCCTTCAACGTCCACCGATCCAAGGGGTCCGCAACCGGCAGGAGTCGCCGCGTGTGGCTCTTTAAGGGAACTGATTCGTGAGACGGTTATTTCATTATTCATTAAGTGACCACCACCCATCTCGTATTCGCCACATTTGATTGTGCGGCGGCTCTTGAAATATTACGTTTTTTTGACCGAATTCGAGAAAAAAAAACACTCCCTTCTTGTTACGTTGATTGTCGACCCACCCCCTGAACATGAGCACAAGAGGGAGGGAGGGTGAGACGATGGGAGCGTGAGGGGGGGGGAGATTTGGGGGGGGGGGGATTTGGGGTGGGAGGGGGACGTGGGGGTGGCGGGGGTAGGTGACATTGCTCACGTCCCTGGCGCCGAGAGAGAAAGGAAGGTAAACTCGTTTGACGAGATGACATGCGAGTTCCATGGCTCTGCTCCTTTACTTAAAGGGCAGCCGCGCATTTCGTGAGTGGAGGGGGACACGGGGGCAGCTGCGAGCGCCACGTCGCCGTGGGGCAGCGAGGGAGTTTCGATACCTTTTGACGTCAACTTCCACAATCCACAGCGCTCTTCAAATATTTTCAATTTCGTCGTTTCGTAATCTGGCGTACGAACCCGCTCAGCAAAGACAGATACATAAATAACAACGTGCGTGCCGCATCCGGCCCAAACGATGGCAAAATCAAATGGCCGAGGGCCGACGGCATGCGTGGTGACGACGCTGGCTGCCACGTGCCCGGCTCTGACTGCCACGTGTTGGTGGTCACCGGCTAGGCCCACCATCGATGTCCGATGTGGTTGGGTTTCTGTCCCCCCCCCCCCCCCATCTCTACTGGTCGTGCCGACGTGCGGCGTCAACGTCGAACATCTCTGTGCCTGAACAACGCGCAGGTGCACGCAGCCCCCCCCCCCCGCATCGCAGAGCGAGTGTGTTCATGGAGCCGAGCTCGGAGCAAAAGATACGAATTGCGGGAGCGAAATGTTGCATCACCGAGTTGAGTCTTGGGCGTGACCAAGTGACTTGAGTGCAGGAGCCGACAACACAAAGACAAAGACCCCCACCCCCACCCCACCACATGTATCGTGTAGATACTCTTTGACGGGCTGCTGAGACAAAGTGCTCCTTCGGGCGCCACGGCGCGCGAGGGAGTGGTAGGTTGCTCACCCGAGCCCAGCCACCTTTGTCTCCCAAGCACTTAGGTTTACATAGCATCCAGGTGCTCGATTTAAGGTCGAGGTTGGAGGCCCAGGGTAACGGTTTAGCGCCTTCTCGTCACTCGGGTGGCCAGGTTTGTGGCGCTTTGCGCGAATCACTGCGCCACCGCTCCCCCACAGCGCGCGCGCGCACACACACACAGAGGGGATAACGTGACACGGTTTGACTCCGTGACGCGGGGGATCTCGGGGGATAATGAAACAGTCGGGAACAATCATTAATACCTGTACTTTTATTATTATTATTTGTGATAAGTTTATTTTTTAAATCGACCAAGTAAACATTCCAACGTCAAGCCAACGTCGGCCATTCGACGTCCCACCTGTTTACCGTGGGACAACCACTCGCACTTTGCACATTACGCACCGTTTCTTCATAAACCCACTCTGTCTTAAATAAAAAAAATATACTTTACAAAAATAGATTTACAATTCTACACGAACGCATCGAGGAGAACAGTCCCTACACAGATGGCAAACGGAGTCAACTTTAAAAAAAAAAATCGTAAACTGTTCACTACGATAAAACAGTGTTGCAGTTAAGAGCACGTAAATAAATGAAAGCCGTAAGATTTGTTTTCCCCCGACGTTCTTTCGGCGAATGGGAAGAGTGGTGCAAGGCACGAGGTTAAACAGTCGTGAAGAGCCGCATGTGGACTGGTCCGGGGGTAATTGAGAAGGAGTGCCGTTGATGTCCTCCCTGTGGCGAGATGTTAACTACCTCGCCTGGTATACAGAAGAAGGTCGTAGGTTCGATCCCGACCCAGAGGCCCTGGACAGATTAACACGGTGGCTTTCGCGACCAATATTATCCATTATAGACGTTGTTTTGGCTTAGATCGCGTAAATATAAATGCGTCGTTAAACTACCCCACACAGCTAATTCGTAAGGTTTGTCAACAACTTTGGCTGTCGCCTGATGATGCTGGTTGTAATAACCGGCGAAACGTCGTAGTCGAATCGTAAACGTTGTGGGTTTACCCCCCAGCACACCGGTGTGCTGAACTAGTAACGAATTGATATGTTTTGTTTACGCGACAAACCTCACCAATTTTTGGGTGGTGGCGGATTTAACGACACATATTTTACACGATCTAACCCAAAAAAATCCCTCTACGCATATTTGGAGTTGAAATGTCCTCTCTCTCGCTGTGGTGGCGAGGATTTTTCTCCGGTTTTCCCCCCGACAATTAGAAATCGTCTCTCGCATAGACTCGCGTTTGAGCGATGCAAACGATAGAATAAGAAAATAAATAACAATTGAGATTTTTTTTTGGTATCATGACGCAAAAGCCGATGGTCCCGAAATGGCTCCAGCGTGAAGGCATCACAACACCGGTGGGACGAACGCGTGACTGCATAGCCAGGGGACGCCTTGGCCTGAGAACACGGATCCCAGAGCGACTCGCCCACCTACACGCGCAGGCTGTCTCGAGATAGGCGTGCAGTTTAAGCTAACCTTAACAATGTTTTTTTTATTTAAAGCTTTCGTGACTGCAGGGATTCATCTTCTTGCTTCTTTCGGTAAAATCACGTAGAAGGGAAATAATAAAATAATAAAAATAAAACATCATAAAATAATTCTCACGACGTTTCGGCCACAACGCAAGCAGCCGTTGTGGCCGAAACGTCGTGAGAATTATTTTGTTATGTTTTATTTTTTTTATTTTATTATTTCCCTTCTACGTGACTTTACCGAAAGAACCAAGAAGATGAATGTTTTTTTTTATTTTACCAAGAAAGGCCCACTGAGCTATATAGCTCTTTTTCAGACACAACCTGGCCGGAAATGATAGCTCAACGAAGTGGCTTATCACGTGGACATTTATAGCGGCCAAATACCCTGATCGCAAGTCGATTCTTCTAAATGTGGAGGGCATAACCGAAGGACCCGGTGATAAATCCACGCTACCACGGGCAGAAACTCCAAATATACCGGCGTCAGGGTCGGGTTCAAATCCACGACCTCCTGTATGCCAGGCGAGGTAGTTAACATCTCGCCGACCCGCCCCTGGAGCAGATCTGCGAGCCAACCACCCGCCACTCAGGGGGGTCCCTCCTGACGAGGTTGGGCCAATTTGTTCTTGGATTTGTATAGAGGTCGCAACAGCCAGCGACTTGCGTCCGACACACGCGGATCAAACGCGCGCGGCGCTGCATTCCTGCATCTCGATCAGGGTGCACTCCCCATGCAGCAGCAAAGCAGCGGGGCTCTGATTGATGATCCGGCATTCACCGAATTCACGACTTGCCGGCGGTCAGTCGCCCACTTGTCATTCTCTCATCGCTGCTACCACGATTACCGACCCGTGAACTTAACTCATTGAGTCCTCCCCGCCATGCCGAGGACTCGGTCCGCCAATCGGAATGTTCCATTTGATGGGCACTCAACCACCACCACCACCACCGCAGGTCACAACAACGCTTCTCTCCTCACTCCGCTGGCCGAAGGGAATCCCTCCCATTCGTCTCGATTCCCCCTACATCCTTCTAACCGGGCTTACTCCCACAACCCTGTCAACTCATCCTGTCACACCTTCAGTTGTGCTGTTTGTCAGCTGGTCGCTTGGCAATCCGTGCCTTTGGGCACTGCGCTCAGCAAACAACTGCGATTTAAAACAACATCAAGAATAAAACATTCCCTCTCGTTGTTATTGTTGTTGTTGTTTGGTGACTCTTGCCATGAGGTTAGAACTCCGTCTCTCTGCGGTTCTTCCGGACAGGACCACGAGCGAAAATCTGTACTGATGAGACAAAGACAAAGGTCTCCCGTATAGCCTTGACATACGTTTTCAACTGGTCCTGGGCCTCTCCTGGGTCGACTCAGCCTCAAATTAGTACCTAGTGCGGTGTAAAACACACCGTCGCTAGGGAGAAGACAAAGGCGGCCGGGCGTGGTGCTCGCCACCCAGCCACTCACGTGTGCCATGGCCGACCTTAAGAGGTGCTACTCGCTCACAGCACTTGCCCCGACAGTCTGCTACAGACTATACGGGGGATCTTTGTATTTGTGTGTTTTTGCGGGGAAACACAAGCGTTGCGTGCGTCCAGTCACTCTGGCGACGTGAGAATGCTGAGCGGTGGCGCAAGATCGAGCGCTGGTTGGTGATGAGCATCGCGTGACAGACCGCGTGGCTCTGGTCGTCCACATGCTGGCTGCTGCTGCTGCTGATAAATAAACTTGCGGGCCCATTGTTAATCCGCTGCTGGACGAAGGCTTCCCCTGTGCCCGTAGCGGTCATGGGGGTGGGGGGTTGCTTGACCGTAGCGGACCGCGCTGGTCGGTGCGGGTTTGGTGGAAGACCCAGTCGGGTGGCGCTCGACGCTGCGAGCGGTGACCGGTACGTGAACTCGGGCCCTGGCCGAGAAGTGAACTCGCAATGCCCTAACCGCTGCGCCACCGCTCCGCGCCCCCTGCCGATCAACATGAGGCCGTGAATGAATGTGCCGAAGGATTTTCTGATGAATCCACTGCCACCCGCTACTCGAATGTGGCAACTCACAAAATTAATCGAGCGGCCACAATCAGTATGATCACATGAAACATTATACATTTAAATTAGAATATCTTATCATGATATTGCGTTAGTAAGTCATCATCATTAGCCATTGTCTATCCACTGCTGGATGAAGGCATTCCTATGTCGATCATCAACACGATTTATTTATTAAATTACTCAATTTATATTTTCCTGGTGATGGCCCACTGAGCTATACAGTAGCTCTTTTTCAGAAGCGACCTGCCTACAAATGATAGCTCAACGAAGTGACTTATGCTGTGGAAATGTATGGCACGTTTCCAAAGTGAATAACCCGGAGAAAAATACACGCGACCACGGGTAGAGAGAACACGAAAACTGCAAATATACAGCAGGCGCCAGGATTGGAATCGAACCCACGACCTCTTGTATACCAGGCGAGGGAGTTAACATCTCCTAGCCACCGTGGCGGACCGAGTGGCGCTGCTTGCCACCAATCATCTCACCCAGGGCGCTCTTGCAGATGAGACTCACACCCTGGTCTCCCGAGGTTTCGCCCGGCCACACCGCAATAATGAACTCGTCGCTAAACTCCGCTGCGCATTAAACAGATCCGATTGTCGAGGTGCAAATCGCGCAATCCTCTTGACGTGCATTACACAACCGCGGCTTGCTCTGCACCGAACGCTTTAGTGCCGTATTCGATGCGCGGTGCACAACTTTGCCGGAGGCGTTTAAAGCTCCTTCTGGTGGGCACGACGCGGTTTGGACTGCGCGTGTCGTGCACACAGACACACGAGAACACGACAAACATCCCGCCTGCAGCCTCAACAGATTGTCGGGGCAAGTGCTGTTAGCGAGCACCTATGAAGGCCGGCACGGTACACGAGGGGGTGGGTGGCCAACACCACACCCGGCCGCCTTTGTCTCCCTCGTGGCAATGTTTACACGCCGCACCAGGTACTCGTTTGGAGTCTGAGTCGACCAATGGGAGGCCCAGGAGCGGTTCAGATAATCGTCACTGGTGTTGGCCGTGAGCGGGAAATAGAACCCGGGTGGCCAGGTTCGTAGCGCAGCGTAGCGCTCACCGCTACACCACCGCTGCCCACAACGGACACACAGACGACACGCACGCACGCACACACACGTAGTCACGTCGTGTTGTTTGTCCGCCAATAATGAAACGCGCCGTTCCCGACAAAAAATGTGAATGACGACAGGAAATAATCACGGAACTCGCCGGCGAAAGTTCCCCTCCAAGTTAAAAGCTTCATCTACCGCACGGATCGTGATATTGTAAAGGTAAAAGTGCAGCAATGTCTTGCTCTCTCCGCTGCTGGTGGAAGGCTCCCCCCCCCCTCCCCAATTGGAGAGAGCTCCAGAGAAGCTCACCGCCCCTGTAGATGGTGTTCGGCCTACTCTTTCATGCTGTCGAGACAATGTTGGTAAAGGTGGGAGTGCCCACGCTTTACCCCACCGCATGCAACAGAGACCTGCAGAGATTCCGCACCTGGAGATTAGCGCGGTGGGCTACGCACGGAACGAAAGAAGCTCAACACACACACGACGGTATTCGGCCTACTCTTCCGCACTACCCAAAACATAATCAACAAAGGAAATCCGCACATCGCCCGCTACGGGGCTACGCTCCCTGTGCGCAACGTCGAAGGTCATCAACTGATTTGTGGTATAAATACAAAGTGCGCATATAGTACACGGCGCAAAGTTCCAACTTTGCTCAAACAACAACAGCGAAACAGAATCCCGCTAATGGGCATAAGACACCGTGGACAGGACGAAGTCGTGCATCGTGCCTGGGTGCAAGACGCAAACACGTTGGTCCACATCGCCCACCCCCTCCCACTCTCCCCCCGCGTTGAATTGATCAGCTTCATGTCTGTCGCGCTCGCTGCGCCGTTCGTCAAAGTCGCCCAGTGGGGACGGGTCAGAGTCACCGACTCCCCCCCCACTCCACCCCCCACCAACTCTGCCTGCAGCTCGGCGCGAGGTGTTTCCCGTTGCAGGGTCTTGGCCCAGAAGCCGTGACCCAGACTGCTCGCGTCACACCTCTCCATACCTGCGAAACGGAGAACGCGACCACACCGCGTCAAGCAGGGCGGTGGTGTTGGGTGTGGTGGTTGTGGTGGTGGGGGTGGGGGTGATGGCGCTGGTGGTGCTGGGGGTGGTGGTTGTGGTGATGCTGGGTGTGGTGGTTGTGGTGGTGTTGGGGGGTGTGGTGGTTGTGGTGCTGGGTGTGGTGGTTGTGGTGATGCTGGGTGTGGTGGTTGTGGTGGTGGGGGTGGGGGTGATGGCGCTGGTGGTGCTGGGTGTGGTTGTTGTGGCTGTGGTGGTGGGGGTGATGGTGCTGGTGGAGCTGGTGGTGCTGGGTGTGGTGGTTGTGGCGGCGGTGGCGGTGCTGATGGCAGTGGCGGTGATTTGCCGCTCCGTCCTTCACAGGTGTGCTACTCGCTAACAGCGCCTGTCCCTCCAGTCTGTGAAGGCGACACGAGGGGATCATTGCCTATCTTTGGTGCCGGCGGTGGTGGCTACGCTGCTGCTGCTCGTCGCTGCCTGTAACCCGGCACTGTGGAGGCAGCAACGTTGGGTTGGTGGATCACCGCACACGCGGACTTTGCGATAACCCCGTGGGCGTGGAGGAGGAGGAGGAAGCATCGCCTGGCTTGCCAGGAGAAAGCAGTACGGCAAGTGGGCTAATCGCCACCTGCTGCCATCGGTAGTCTGGGCTTAGGGTGGCGTCACTCCCTCGCGCATTGCCATGGGCGTCGATGAGGTGCCGTACCCCAGGCTCTGCCAGGAGAATGCGGTGCAGCAAACAAAAGAAGGCGTGGACTCCACCCATTCCTTCTAGATTTGAAGCTTTCGTGACTGCGAGGATTCATACTCTTAGGTTTTTTCGGTAAAGTCAAGTAGGTAAAAAATAAAATAAAAATTAATAAAAGTTAAATAAAAATCACGACGTTTTGGAGGCAACACAAGCTTCCGTCTTCAGGTGGAACCGTCACAGCACGAAGACGGAAGCTTGTGTTGCCTCCGAAACGTCGTGATTTTCATTTTACTTTTATTAATATGAATTTTATTTTTTACCTACGTGACTCTACCGAAAAAACCTAAGAGTATCCACCTGGTCCCTCTGTTTGGGATAGAGAAGTGCCCTTCACTCATTTTCAGAGGGGGGCAGGGGGGTTCCTTCGCCGATAAGACGTCGTCAGAGTGAGCGCCGCCACACATTTAACACCTTTGAGGTTTGACAGCAACACGATGATGCCCGGGGGGTGTTCTCAATCTTTGCGTATTGTCCCGGGGGGGGAGGGGGGCTTTGCAATGAAGAACACCGGGATAGAGCGTTGCCCCCTTTCGCACACGTGGGGAGGGGAGGTGATGAGATGCAGAGCTTTGCAGCGCAGGGTGCAGAGGAGGAGGCAGAGGAGGAGACGGAGGAGACGTAGGAGGAGGAGGGGGCAGTGCGATGTTGTACCGAGGAGGTCGAGGAAGTGCGACCATCACCTCTGCGGACGCAGGGGCGGCTTTGGAGGGATCGGAATCCGGGCCAACATCTCCTCCAGGAAATTGATGCGCACCGCCATGTAGCAACTCACCAGCACCAGCAGCAGGACGCTGCGCACGCACGCACAAACCACGACAGAGATGGAGATCTCCCAGGTAGCCCTACGTAAACTGTCGGGGCAAGTGCTGTTGGCGGCTACCTAATCAAGGCCGGAATGATGCACGAGGTGGTGGTGTGGTTAGCACAACGATCGGCCGCATTTTTCTCCCTCTGTCCTGATGTGTTTTTTTTTACAAAATACACGAAGAACCTAAGGCTGAGTCAACCTAGGGGAAGACGGGGCCTGGTCAGTGCAGAGCGCACTTGCCACTGATATTCGCTTCCCGTGATGGGGAATCGAACTCGGGACGCCGGGTTCGTAGCGCGGCGCGCTATTCATTACACTGACTCCCCCCCCTGCCCTCCTGCCCCCCGTCAGTACAAACAAACACCAGCCTCCATCCACCAGTGGGACATCACCAGGCTCGGTGTGGTTTGAGGCCACGCACGCGCACGCACACAGAGAGTACAAAACAACAAAGACAGCTGCACCGCTCCAATTCCGAGATGAGCAGCAGCAGCAGCAGTCCAAGCAAACAAGCGCGGACGCCGTTCGTGAACTCTGCGCTAAGCAAGCAAGCACTCGCAGTGGCATTCCTCATCGCGAGGGGCGGCGAGGCGGAACGCCGGGCCCCTGTTTACCACGGCAATCTCCATCGCATCTACGGCGATAACATTACAAATACACACACACACACGTCAAGGAAGAAAGATAAAAGACCCCCCCCCCGTATAGCCTTAATAGACTGTTGGGGCAAGTGCTGTTAGCGAGCACCTATGAAGGCCGGGACGGTGCACGAGGGGGTGGGTGGGTGGCCAGCACCACGCCCGAACGCTTTTTTCTCCCTAGTGGTGATGTTTACACAGCGCACCGCAAAGACACACAGCCATCAAAGTCATCTTACCCGGAGTACCAAGACACGCGGGCACTGGGACACTGGGGCACTAGGGCAGCAGGGCACTGGGGCACCGACTGCCGTGGAGACCCCGAGTCGCTATGGTTACCGCACAGGGGCACGTGTTCCTCACTCATCTTCAAAGGGGGGCCCCACTAGACATCATCAGTGGGCGAGGGCCGCCACACATATGAAACCATTGGGGGGTTTGTGGCAGCACTATGATGATGGGGAGGGGGGGGGGTGGTGGCCGCACGCCAGGGTCCACCCTAAAGGCCACCAGTGGGACCGCCAGTGGGCCGCGGGGCCACGCAACGGAGGACACTGTCGTCAGAGGGTGGCACTCACATGAAGAAATAAAGCCAGAGCAGAGACAGCGATCGCTTCTTCCCTGCTGGGCCGGGGTCCGTGAGCGCGGGGGACGGCCACCCGGACGGGCCTTTCACGTGGCCGTTGCACCTGGGGGGGTCTGCGACAGACAGACAGGGAGAGAGCACAGAGCACAGAGAGAGAGCACAGAGAGAGAGAGCACACGGAGAGAGCACACACACACACAGAGAGAGAGCACACACACACAGAGAGAGCACACACACACACACAGAGAGAACACACACACACACACAGAGAGAGCACACACACACACAGAGAGAGCACACACACACACACAGAGAGAGCACACACACACACACACAGAGAGAGAGCACACACACACACACAGAGAGAGCACACACACACACACAGAGAGAGCACACACACACACACAGAGAGAGCACACACACACACACACAGAGAGAGAGAGAGCACACACACACACACAGAGAGAGCACACACACACACACAGAGAGAGCACACACACACACACAGAGAGAGCACACACACACACACACAGAGAGAGAGAGAGCACACACACACACACAGAGAGAGCACACACACACACACAGAGAGAGCACACACACACACACAGAGAGAGCACACACACACACACACAGAGAGAGAGAGAGCACACACACACACACAGAGAGAGCACACACACACAGAGAGAGAGAGAGCACACACACACACACAGAGAGAGAGAGAGCACACACACACACACAGAGAGAGAGAGAGCACACACACACACACAGAGAGAGAGAGAGCACACACACACACACAGAAAGAGAGAGAGCACACACACACACACAGAGAGAGCACACACACACAGAAAGAGAGAGAGCACACACACACACAGAGAGAGCACACACACACACAGAGAGAGCACACACACACACAGAGAGAGAGCCGTCACGTTAGCGGGGCCCAGTGCCACAGCTGCCCACCTCCCATCGCGGTCGCGCTTACTGCCCTCCGTGAAACTGTGTGCACGTGGTAGGTTGCGTCGTCGTGACCATTGTTGTTGTTGTTATAATAATATCAAATGAATATCCTTCTTCTTTCGTATGGCTGTTGATGTCGATGCAGAGTAGCAACCACAACTTCGCATTCAGGTGGTCGAGCCGGACAATCGCGCCATGAGCAGCGGAGTTGTATCGCTACGATGTCTCCGTCGTGTTTTTGTGGATCAGGAGTTGTGTCGTTATTCGTTGTACGGTCTGTTCCGGATGACCACTTTCCATTTGTGCATCAGGTATCCGCATCTGCCGTGGTGTGTGCAGTGGATGCGGTTTAGGGCGGACCGTGAGCTTTCGTGGAAGATCAAACACAGAGGGATCTTCTGCGCTGGATCTTTCACGACAAAGTGTTTTTTTGTTCGTGAGTCAAAGACATCGAGAGGCATGCCAGGAAGCTCAAAGTGAGAGCGCCAAGCTGCCACGTCTGAGGTTCTGGGTTCCAATCCAGGCAGCGTCCAATTGTGGAGAGTTGAGATGGCCTCAGCCCGACGGGCAGGAAAAAAAGCGGGCACATTAAAATTTGGTTGTGCACTAGAAATGTTGTTCAATCATTTGGGGCCGTCGTGCTGTGAAAGCTCTCGGTGGGGCGGAGTGTCCGGCCGTGCGGCGGTGCAACCGCGCGGCAAAAAAGGCGGCCGTCAAAACACTTTTAATTCTCCACTTGAAGATGGAAATTTGGTAATGGCCACGTAGGGTAGCGCTACGTATGCCCCCCCCCCCTCCAATGCGTAAGGGTTGCGTTAGGAGGGGGTGCGGGGGGGTGAGAGGTGCGGGGCCGACGGCGTTAAAGATTTGCCTCCCATTTGGTCAGCGTGGCAGAAAGTAAAGCCACGCAGCCGGTCCGCATTTCACGGGTGCAGCCGTCGAGGTAAATTAAATTCCTCACCTTTCTTCGCAAATACCTTGATCACGGTACGCTGGCGTCGTTGCGGGGTTTGAGGGGTGGAGGGTGGGGGTGGAGGGGGAGTTGGATGCATCGCAGGTATCCAAAGCTCGCTCACCTCTGCCCGAGTGGCCGCTCTCGGCTCCGTGGGTCTGCGAGCCGCCCTCGCTGTCGGATCGCGGCGTGCTCCCGCGGCGGCCGCCGTCTGAGTCGTCGTCCTCGCCGTTGTCGTAGTGCGCGTCCGTCGCGCCGTCTTCGCCGTTCCCGAAAACGACAACGCGGAGCGAAATCAATTAGACGATGAAATGTTTCCATTTTGTTGCCAGGGAATGCCCCCGCTGACCCTTGTGGGTAGTTTTTTTTCAGCAGCGACCTGTCCATCGCAAATGAAAGCTCAACGAAGTGGCGGCTCATCGTCGTCACGTGGAGATGCAGAGCAGCAGCCGAATACTGTGAACGCTTGAGGTCGATTCTAAACGTGGAGGGGTAAAACCGGAGGACCCGGAGAAAAATCCACGCGACCACGGGGAGAGAGAGACACGCAAACTCCAAATATACAGCAGGCGTCAGGATCGAAACCCACGACCTCCTGTATACCAGGCGAGGTAGTTAACATCTCACCACCGACGCTTGCACGCTGTGATGCCTCCAGGCGGAGGAGGTTTTTTTTGGGGGATGGGGGGAGGGGGTGGGGGGAGGGGGTGGGGTGAGTCATCGTGACCCCGAGTGGCAGAGTGGCCTAATAACCCCGGTTGGGTACGTGGCTAGCAGACGAGGGAGAGGCAGTAGCTGCGGCGATGGTGATAATGATGATGGTGGTGTTTCGATATTTATACCCGAGGTGTGAAAAGCGTTTGTCGACGTCAAAGGTGGCGACGCTGGCAAGGGCAGTGTCTGCTTCGTCGTCGTCAGAAGAAGAAGAAAACATTTTAAAGTAACGCTGTACCCCGCCAATCGCAGCCATGGCCCAGTCGGTGGCACGTCAACGATGAGAGCGGGCGGTAATTACCACACTTTAAGTGCGGCTATGAATCCCTCTACGAGTCTACGGCGATAACTCTGCAAACTACAAACAACAACAACAACGATCATAGCAAGTCACTCCTCGCAGTAACACGGCAATTACAGTTTACTGATCTGGCAGAGTGTTGTGGCTGTGTGGGGTGGAGCGAGCAGCTCGTAATCGAAAGGTTGAGAGTTCAAGTCCTGGTCAGTGATGGTCGACTCAGCAAATCATCCATATTTGGGGTCGATAAAAGCGGTACTATTTTGTGCGGATGTCAACGGTGGTTATCTAATGTTTGAGACTCGTCCTCGCCATAGGGACCTGGAATTTACATCGCTTCAATGCTCTTTGGAGCAGGAAACCACGTTGACTTGTTTTGACACGTGACTAGAAAACACACGCTGGAGCAGCTACCATCAACGTAATAACACCTCCGATGAGCGCGGTTGGCTACGTACGGTGCGAAAGAAACCCAACATGCATACGTACAACACCACAACTTTGTGCAACAATGCATCCAATAGACTAGATACAGCAACCACAAACCCGCTAAAATATTTTCAAGTGCTGTTTAGAATCACGAGCATATCAGCCGCTGATGTTGGAGCTGATAATGGGTGCAAAACCCCGATGTTCATCGTGACCCCTGGGAGCCTCCTCACCCACTTTGTGGGGACCCGCCCCTTGCCCCCCCTCGTGTTTAGTCTGTTCACGTGCCCCCCCCCCGCCCTCGCACCGACCCGACCTGCTTCTGGTGGCAGCCTGCAATCGGCCCAGCGCCCGCATGAAAACATCGGCCGACGAACACGACCACGAGGGAGGAGGAGGAGGGCTCCCTCCCTCTCTCCCTCCCTCTCCCCCTCTCTCTCTCGCGCGCGCGCGTTTTGCGAAAAATTCGCGTTCTTCTCCGACGTGTCACGGTGGGCTCGGTGCGTGGTTTCATTTTTTTCGCGGGCGTAGGAGTCGAACGCCGACGAACTCGACGTGGTTGTTTTCCTCGAGTCATAATGATGACTTGCAAAAGAAGCTGGTGGCGCAGTGATTGGAACACAATGAACCCAGCAAAGCTGACCTCTGTTTCAAAATAATAAAATAAACCCACGGCTAACGTCACGTGCGAGTCATAAGTGAGCCGGCCCTGAACCCCCCCCCCCCACCCGCCTTCATCAACACGCAGTGACCAGCGTGGTGAAGTATGATCACAATTGCATTATTGTCTTCATGACTTTTTGATGATGTTGCGTTAACGTCGCGTTTTATCACCATTACGGTGTCACTACTGGTCGTGTCTGAACTGGTTCTGACCCCCCCACTCCCAACACCTTCACCGACCCACACTGACCGGCGTGGTGAAGTATATTTAAGCAACCATCCGTGTGCGTGGTGCACGTGCGCGCGCGCGCGTGTGTCCGTCCGTGCGTGCGTGCGTATGTAAGTGTGTACGTGCGTCCGTGTGCGTGCGTCCGTGTGTGTTCGTGTGTCCGTGTGTACGTGCGTCCGTGCGTGCGTATGTAAGTGTGTACGTGCGTCCCTGTGCGTGCGTCCATGTGTGTTCGTGTGTACGTGTGTCCGTGTGTACGTGTGTCCGTGTGTCCGTGTGTACGTGTATACGTGTGTACGTGTGTCCGTGTGTACTTGCGTACGTGTGTCCGTGTGTCCGTGTGTACGTGTGTCCGTGTGTGTCCGTGTGTTCGTGTGTACGTGTGTCCGTGTGTACGTGTGTCCGTGTGTCCGTGTGTACGTGTATACGTGTGTACGTGTGTCCGTGTGTACTTGCGTACGTGTGTCCGTGTGTCCGTGTGTACGTGTGTCCGTGTGTGTCCGTGTGTACGTGTGTACGTGTGTCCGTGTATACGTGCGGCCGCCGTGACGCAATCGCGGCAGCGGGAGGCCCCGAGTCTTCCGAGAAAGAGACAGTGGCTCCCGCGGGGCGCTCGATGACCCCCCACCCCACATCCCGTCCCTCCCCCGCTCCCCCTCCCACCTTCAACCCACATTACTGAACTCGCGCGTATTTGTCGCGCCCTGCCCTGATTTGCATCTCTAACATTTTTTTGTCTAAGGCATCGGTTCTTTTGGAGCCCCAAGTCGATGGGGAGAAGGAGCGGCTCGGCACGCCCAGAGACGAACGGCGTGGGGCCCACCACCTCCTTATCTTTTTACTTATTTTATTTTTAGTGATTTGCTCACCCTTTCCCCATACTTTGTACTCCCTATCGTGTTTTTTGGATTGTTAAATTGTTTTTGTAACTCCCTGACCCGCGACCTGCTGGATGTCTGTGAAAGAGATCTTCAGAGCTCGTCGGATTTCTCCAGGATAACGAACACGTTCTAAAGATTCTAAACATTCGGATTCATACCGAGCCTCGGCCACCCAACAACCTGGAAATGTCCCCTCCTGCCCCGCCCCCCATTTCAAACGAGCTCGCAGAGTTGCGAGGAGTGTTGGTGGTGGTGAGGAGTTGTCGTGGTGGTGGGGTGGAGGGGGGGCAGCGTGAGGAGTGGTGGTGGGATGGAGGGGGGCAGTGTGAGGATTGGGGGAGGGGCAGTGTGAAGAGTGGGGGGGGGGCAGTGTAATAAGTGGTGGTGGTGGGGGGGCAGCGTGAGGAGTGGTGGTGGTGGTGGGGGTGGAGGGGAGCCGTGCGAGGAATGGGGGGGGGGCAGTGTGAGGAGTGGGGGAGTAGTGTGACAAGTGGTGGTGCTGGTGGTGGATGGGGAGCAGTGTGATGAGTGGTGGTGGTGGTGGATGGGGAGCAGTGTGATGAGTGGTGCTGGTGGTGGAGGGGGGCAGTGTGATGAGTGGTGGTGGTGGTGGATGGGGAGCAGTGTGATGAGTGGTGGTGGTGGAGGGGGGCAGTGTGAGGAGTGGTGGTGGTGGTGGAGGGGGGCAGCTTGATGAGTGGTGGTGGTGGTGGATGGGGAGCAGTGTGATGAGTGGTGCTGGTGGTGGAGGGGGGCAGTGTGATGAGTGGTGCTGGTGGTGGATGGGGAGCAGTGTGATGAGTGGTGCTGGTGGTGGAGGGGGGCAGTGTGATGAGTGGTGGTGGTGGTGGATGGGGAGCAGTGTGATGAGTGGTGGTGGTGGATGGGGAGCAGTGTGATGAGTGGTGTTGTCAGTGAGGAGGGGGGTGGGGGTGGTGTTACCGGGCGAGTCGATCCGAGGCGGCGTGTCGCATTGCGTGCAGTAGCTGCCCTGCAAGTCTCCGCTGAGCGGAGTCCGAGCCAGCGCCTGCTCCTGGCACGAGGCTCTCCGCCTGACGCCGCCGCTGCTGCTGCTGCTGCGTGAGAATTCCTCCGTCGGGTTCTGCGTCGGAGGAGACGACACGAAACAAACCTCGCGACTGGCGGCCCATTTGTTTGTCCTCGTTTAGCGCGAGGGTTACGTGAGCGCAAGGAGGGAAGGAAGGTGCCGCTGCTGCTGCTGCTGCTGTGTCACACAGGGGTAGAGTCCGCCCATAGTCTCACAGTCGGGGGGGGTGGGGGCATGCTGTACGTATGGATGTTAAACTTCTTTAACACCGTATGTAGCCAATTAAGCACATGTTTTCATATATATATACACAGGGAGGTGCAGATGTCGTGTGACCTTTATTTAATCCTCTAAAACGTATTTTGTTTTTAAAGCCAAAAACAGGGATATGCAAGGGTAAAAAAAATACTTTTTTGATGGGGGGGGGGGTGATCAATTAACTGGGAGGGTCACAAGACATCTGGGACCACCACCCCCTGCCTGTATAAATCCTGCGACGTGGTGGGTATGAACACAGTACGGGCGACGGGGATAGTCCAGTCGGTCCGGTCGGTCCGGTAGAACGGGTGGGCGAGGTGCGCACGCGGCAGTCAATGATTTACCAGGAGCAGCGACCGTGGCCTTGGCCTTCGTGAGGGCGCGGAGCGGCTGGGGTCTGGGCAGGGCAACGCTGCCTCGGAGTTGTGGTCCTGTCAGGGTCACGGCGGAAGGGGGGCAAAACGCGTTGGCCGGGGGAGCAGGTATTGATACCCCCCCACCGAGCTATCGCAAAGAACGGAAAACCCCGACGAAAATCCACGCGACCACGGGCAGAGAGATCCTACAAACTCCAAGTGTACAGCAGGCATCGTCAGGGTCTAAATCGTACCCCCGACCTCCTGTATACCAGGCGAGGTAGTTAACATCTCGCCACCTCTGGCTGCGGCTACTGCCCACCGCTGGTCAAGCGCCTACTGTTACAGCCAGCCGGTGACACCCCCACCCCCCCACCCCCCGTGAAAATATTTCCTCGTTTTTGCGCCGTCCCCGTCTCACCTCCAGGTTTTTGCAGAGCGAGTGGAGGTGGTTGTAGGTGGTGTCGCGTGACATCAGGGAGGTGAAGCGGTACTGGGTGACGACGACGATGACGAGGACGAGGAGGACAGGGAGAGGGGGGGAGGGAGGCAAGAGGGTGGACACGTCGTGAGCGGCGGGCGACTTCTGGAAAAAAAAAAAAATTTGACGGGCGCACGAAATATTCCAGCAGCAGCAGCGTTTGCAACGAGCGGCGCGGTTGACCAAGGGACCTTGCACGGCCCCCGAGAGATGTCCTTCCTTTACTCCGAGACATTTCTCAGCAACCAGAGCGGGGGATTATTTTTCGCGTCGTCTCCTTGAGCCCAGTTGCACGGAAAGGCCGTGACGGGTCGCGCGGCGCGACGGCTGCGGAGCGCGCGGAATGAAAATCCGCGCGACTCGGGGGGGAGGGGAGGGTGGGGGGGAGAGGTCGTGTGAGGTCGCGGCACGATTGTGATTCTCTGTGTGATTTTGGAGAGCCCAGGGCGACTACTCATAAGATTGACAACAGCAACAACACAAACTCAACACATGTCTCTATAACACCGTGTTATGTGTGTGTTTTTTTACGTATGTTGAACTTCTTTCGCACCCTACGTAGCTAACCGTGCTTATCGGAGGTGCGGGGGAAGGACAACAAACTAAACACAAAAAGCAGTTCTAAAGAAATGAGTTTGCAATCAAAATGGTTTAAAAAGTGCATACCTCCAGTGGCGTCTGAATGAAGACACCCATCGAGACCCACAGAGACTCACATAGACCCACAGAGATCCATAGAGTTATCAATCTAGATAATGAATCCATGTAAGGCCACACACGTGTTGCTATTGACGAATGGGTTGGATTTGAGATGCGTGCCTGTGCACCACCGCCAACGCAGCAGAAGGTGCAGTGCCCGCCACGTCGCTTATTAGAATGGACCATTGTGCGTTATTGTCCCGACACAAATTACAACTTCGAAAATCACTCGCGGGTAACTACGTAGCTCTTCTAGACCCCATTGTGCACCACTCGTACTATTCACATTTACTATTGTGGTTCTTTTATCAGGTAAGGCCCACTGAGTTGTGTAGCTCTTTGTCAGAAGTGACCTGGCCACAAAATGATAGCCCAACGAAGTGGCTTATCAGTGTGGACGTTTTAAGCAGCCAAAGACTCTAAACGCACGTTTGTATATTTCGTAGGGAAAACCCGGAGGACCCGGAGAAAAATCCATACAATCACTGGGAGAGAGCGAGAGAGACATGCAAACTCCGAATATACAACAGGCGTCAGGGTGAGGATCGATCCCACGACCCCCTGTATACCAAGGCGAGGTAGTCAACATCTCCTATAGCCACCGTGGCGCCGTTACAAGGTCTAAGGTCTCTCCTCCCACTTCACACAAGAATTCCGTCTGAACTTTCACCTCGTTCAGCAAAAACCCATTCGCCATAATCACGACCGGCAAAGGTTTATCCACTGCTGGATGAAGGCCTTTGAAAACCGTCGCCAACTCCCTTGATCACGTGATACAACGATCCACCTGACCCCCCCCCCCCCCCCCTGCACCCACCCTCCCCACGGAGGTGGAGGCGAACCGTGGAGTGAGTTGCGGCCAGGGAGGGAGGGAGTTCTGCGTCGGGATGATAACCGGTCATCGTGCGGGCGCTCGGCGGATCGCAAGAGCGCACAAGGTGGCGGAACAAAACCTGGCGGAGACCTGCATCCAGCAGCGGGTAGCTCCTACACCGATGGTGGTGATGGTGACAGTGGCGGTGATGATGATGGTGACAGTGGTGGTGATGATGGTGACAATGGTGGTGGTGGTGATGGTGACAGTGGCGGTGGTGGTGATGGTGACAGTGGTGGTGATGAAGGTGACAGTGGTGGTGGTGATGGTGACAATGGTGGTGGTGGTGATGGTGACAGTGGTGGTGGTGGTGGTGGAAGGAGCGAGGTGGCGGCGAGTCTCGCTCACCTTGGTGCCGTCGCTGGTGAGCAGACACAGCGCGTTCGGCAGCAGCTTCACCATGCGGTGCTTCTTGATGGTGCGCACCGACCCCATGGGGATGATCACCTGCGACGCACCACGGCACACCACACCACACCACGCCACACCACACCACGCCACACCACGATACACCACGCAACGCCACGCACACACAACGCCACACCACGCCACGCCACACCACGCTCGTCAGGACGGCAAATCCACTCGGCGACCTCGCGTTGCCATGGAGTGAATGAGGCCCCCCGCCCCTCACTCTGCCGAACACCGCTCCCCCCCTCATGCCCCCACCCCTTTGGCGCCATGGCCTCTCCGGCCCATAGGCACAGGTGCAGTTGCACCGCCTGCACTCTCAATAGCTACGCCACTGCCATCGCACCTCCGATTAGCACGGTTGGCTGCGTGCCGTGTGAAAGAAGTTCAACACACGGGCATTCATCGTCTCGCTTGTTACGGCAACGCGATTCGGTTAGGGTGAGATTGCTGCCCTCCGGCCGCATGCATTCAACGGCGAACGCGGGCACTGAACTGGGCAGCGAACGCAAGCAGCCAACGCGGGCACTGAATGTGGGCAGCGAACGCGGACATCATTTGTATAACGCGAGAGGGCAGGGAGCAGACGGCACCCTGCACAGGTGGAGGGCAGCAAGGGGGGTTGTTTTTGTTTTCTTTCAAAGCAAAGCAAAGCACGTGCGCGGTGACATCGCCGGCGCGCTCGTGCCATGGAACTTTCACGCCGCGCCGGGCTGCCGTCGCGCGCCGCGGCGTCGGGGGTTGAAGTTTCCACGCACGGCGCTGCCGGCACGCGCTTACGAGTCTTGGGTTTTGTGTGCGCGGTTTGGGGCAGACTCGGGAGAATCTCTTGGTGGTTCCCTATCTCTCTCCGTTGCTCTGTCTCTCTCCTCTCTCTGTCTCTCTCTCTCTCTCCATCTCTCTCGTCCGTTACTCTCTCTTCGATCAACCGAGGAACGGGGGTGGCGATTTCCATCTCTGTAGGTAGCGCCGAGACTGTTTGCGGAAAGTCGACATTTGAAAGTAAATCTAAACAATTCAGGTAAAATAGCTCAACGGAAGTTGCTCATCACGTGGATATTCATGGCAGCAGCCAAATACTCTGAACGCGTGGTATTGATTCTAAATGTGGAGATTCTAAATGTGGAGCGGGGGGGACCGGAGGACTCGGAGAAAAATCCGGGGAGAGTACGCAAACTCCAGATATACAGCAGCAGGCGTCAGCGTCGGGACCGAACGCACGACCTCCTGCACACCAGGCGAGGTCGTTACCACCTCGCCACGATGCGAGGAGGGCTCGACTCTGACCCTCCGTGGGACGTGTCGGAATGCCCATGGCAAGGTGAGAAAGCGTGCAGGCGATGATGCCAGAGTGCGCCCTGTGTGGCGAGCCCGCGACGGATCAGAGCAGCTTTCTCAGCCACGTTGACCCTCGATTGCTAGACCCTAGATTGCTGCCTATCAACGGGGGTTATTGCGGGGTTTCTTTCATCCTAATTGCCGTCAGCTGTGACGTCAACACGGCACGCACGGCAAGAGGAAGTGCATTTCAGACAGCGGGGGACAGCACGGGGCGAGGATCAACCACCAAAACGAGGGAAGTTTGGTTGGTTGCTGGAGTGGGAGGGTAACCAGCGGGCCAATAGGGAAATGGTATTTTATTTTGGTCATCAAACTCACGAAAGCACACGACTGCGACAAGTTTAGGCTGAACGGTTAATTTATACGGCAAGTAGGCAGATCCTGTCGGTTCAAGTTTATTTTGTTTTTAAACCGGGTGAGAACTCAAGAGACCACAATGAGTCTCGTTCGCAAGAGTGACCGGGGGTCATCAGACTCCTGCCAGCAGGGGACAATGGATGCTGCTTTGTATATAATAACAATTGAGTAATTTCTGGTTCACCTTTTAACATTTTTAGCAAATTTGGTCCCTGACGCCAGCACACAATGGCCTTCTCTTGCGAACGACGTCTTGAACGTCTACTGTGAAGCAGACTGGGCATCGTAGTAGTCGTAGTAGCATTACTGTGGTTAGTACACCCGCCGTATTAATCAGGGCGGCCGCTGGACTCGAACCTCTGCGACCAGCAGCGAACGTGCAACCTCATCGTCGCCCAACGATTGCGGATGGAACGATTCCTGGGTGGACGCCCTGAATATTCAGGGTCCTCCTCCACGACCACAGGGCACAGAGCGTCGTGGTGGCGAGATGTCAACTCCCTCGCCTGGTATGCAGGAGGTCTTGAGTTCGATCCTGACCCCGACCCCTGCTGTATATTCAGAGTTTGCGCATTCTCCACGTGGTCGCGTGGATTTTACCCCGGGTCCTCCGGTTTTTCCCTCCACATTTCGAATCAACATCACCACGCGTTAATTTGGCTGCTGCTATGAATGTCCACACGATGATGGCGATGACAAGCAACTCGTTGAGCTGCCATTTGTGATCGTCTGGTAAAATAATAAAATAAACAAAAGTTTACTTTTAAAGTCGCCCTCACCTGCAGCTGTTTGTGGATGATGCGAGAGTGGAAACAGATCCAGTTCTGCGAGATGAACATCTTGCCGTGGTACAGGAAGTCCTTCTTGAGAGCACAGCTGTACGCTGCGTGGGCACGCACCACACGGGGAACCCGGGGGTCAGATGAGGGTCAAGGTCAGCCAGGTGGTCGCAACGGACAATGATCGATGCTGTTGATAGTCACCATCATCACCATCGTCACCACCACCATCGTCACCACCGTCACCACCACCATCGTCACCACCACCACCGTCACCATCGCCACTACAGTCACCGTCACCACCACGCCTCGCCATCACTTCCTTCCGCCAATCTGAGCCGGGGATTCGAACCGCGCGTTTCACTACTTCGCGTCTCAAATGGAAGTCGTCTCCCGTCTCCTCGGCTACGGCTCCTCGGCTGCAGATTTTATTTCTCTCGACTTAACATCACGAACAGCTCTTGCTCAGCACATTTCCTCCTATCCCGGTTTAACAACAACCCCAGCCCCTCGTGCCGCCCCCCCCCCCCACCGTGCCTCCCCCCAGCATTGAAGGAACCTACTCTCGAGAAGTAGCTCCTGCTGGGGGATGCTGGGGAACAGTTTGTGGTACTGCGACTCCTGCTTCTTGAGCGACTGCAGAAAGAAACAACACACACGTACACAGAGCACACCACACCAGGGGTATGACACTATAAAACACTATATCTATTTATTTTTTTACCAAGCAAGGGTCTCTGAGCTACTGTTTCGCTTTGTTTCAGAAGGGACCATGGCTTTCACAAATGACAGCTCAACGAAGTGGTTTATGATCGCGTTGAAATTTGAAAGCAGCTAAATACTCTGAACGCGTCACGTCGATTCTAAATCTGCGAGGGAAAACCCGGAGGTCTCGGAGAAAAATCCACGCGATCACGGGGAGAGAGAGAGAGAGAGAGACGCAAACTCCAAATATACAGCAGCAGGCATCGGGGTCGGGATCGAACCAACGACCTCCTGCGTACCAGGCGAGGGAGTCAACATCTCCTAGCCACCGTGGCGCGATGCGTTGCGGTAAAGGCCGAAAGCGTGCCGGGGTCTCGCTGTGCGAGCCTCGTCGCCAGGCAGGGCTCCGTGCCAGGCTAGGTGCCCCCTTGGGGGAGTGGGTGGGCAGACGGAATGCCACGGTAGCTCCTCCAGGCGCTTGCCCGCTATGCGACGTTTTTGTCGCCATTCCGCCGGACGGGATATGAACCAGTGCCTGGAAGTCATTCTCGTGGTGTTCAACCGTGCCTGGTTGTGTTTCTTGTTTCTCCGTGAGACACTTTGACACAATACATATCTGTACGTGTGTAAACATGTGCATACATATAAAACGAAGTGGGAGCGTTAGTGTTGCGGTTAGTGCGCTGCGCTACGAACCCGGCGATCCGGATTCAATTCCCACTCATGGCCACCATCAGTGACGATTATCTGATCCAGTCCTGGGCCTCCCCTAGGTCGACCCAGCCTAAAATGAGTACCTGGTGCGGTGTGTAAACATCGCCACTGGGAAGACAAAGGCGGCTGGACGCGGTAGCGGCTACCCACCCCTTCGTGTGCCGTTCCGGCTTTCATAGGTGCTCGCTAACAGCACTTGCCCCAACAGTCTGCTAAGGCTACACGGGGGATCTTTGTATTTGTATTTATGCGTAACAAAACGGCTGTGCATCGTGCAGTTAAGAGATTGTGATGGATGTGACGTTGAGAGACATTAAGGTACAGATCATAGAGAGAGAGAGAGAGAGACACGCACAGAGAAAGAATGCGAGAGAGACCGATGGGAAGATACAGAGAGACAGAGAGAGAGAGAGAGCGAACGCGCGATGGACAGACGTGGAGAGTGATGGACAGAGAGCGAGAGAGACGGAGCGAGTGTGTACCATCATGGCACTGCTCGTGGGGCTTAGTCCATCATCCGAGTCCGCGTTGTCCACGTTCCTTGACTTCCTGCAATCGGAGACCGACAACATTCACATTCTGAATGACTGATTATTAGTATTAATGAGAGTCATTCAGACGCTGTCTTTCCGACAGACCTGTTCTTCACCTGAGGACGGCTGCTTGCGTTGTGGCCGAAACGTCGTGAGAATTGTATTTTATTATGTTTTATTTTTATCATTTTATTATTCCCCTTCTACGTGACTTTACCGAAATAATCAAGACGATGAATCCCTGCAGTCACGAAAGCTTTAAATCGAAATATTATTATTAACATTTTCACTTTTTTGTTATTCTTAACCTCTGCCATGAATTCAAGCAGCATATTTAAAAACACAAAGCATCATGATCATCATCAGCCAGGATCAATCCGCCGCCGGATGAAGGCCTCCCCCCTATCTCGTCGCGGCCTCTCTCGGTTCCGCGATGCAGCGGTCCGAATCTCAATTTCCATCCGCGCCGTGACCATCGCCCGCCTGGGAATCTCGCCACGAGTCTCGAACCGTCCGCTGGCTCGCAGCCCAGCCAGCCGCACAGATCCACTCCCATCGCAGCCCCTTGGCGCTTCCTGTGTCAACGAAAGCCGCCGCCTATCCACCCCATCGGTACCGTGGACGGTAAAGACCCTGCGAGGTGTGTGGGTTGGCGAAGGTGAGGGAGCGTTACACCTCGGCAGCGTAGAAGTGCAGCACAACAATGTGTGATTGTTTTTCTGATTTGCCTCCCCCACCCCCCGCCGCCCCCCACCCCCGAAAGCAGCCTACAGCAAACCTGTTGTTTGGTTCTTTCGGTAAAGTCACATCGATAGAATAAAAATAAAATTAAAAACACGACGTTGGATCGCAACACAAGCGATCCAAACGTCGTGGTTTTTGGTTTTTATTTAGTTTTTATTTTATTTTTTATTTTATTTGTTTTTTATTTTAATTTTATTTTTATTCTTTCTACGTGACTTTACCGAAAGATCCAAAAAATACGAATTCCTGCAGTCACGATATTTGCAAGTCAAACACATAGCAAACCTGTTCGTGCGCGGCGGCCGGTGGTCGCCCATCCAAGAAGCACTTGCACCAGGCTCACAACCCGCTTAGCTTCCCAGGTCTGACGGGACGGGGGACATTCCGCAGGTGCTCTGCTCGTAAGCACGCGCGCGCGCGCGCTCTCTCAGCTGGTTTTGGATAAAGGTCACGACGCTATTCATAGCCAGGTAAGAGTCCACTGAGACAGACACCCGATATGGAAAATTCGAAAATGTACATAAAAAATATCTATAACGCCGCTTCGTTTGCTTACAGTTTCGCCGAAATGCGGCAGTAATATGAGAAGAGACGAGTGCAACAATGATGATGGTGGTGGCGGTGGTGGCGGTGATGATGATCATCATCGTCACCGTCATCATCCATCCACTGGTGGACGAAGGCGTTTCCAAGTCGCCATCACCTCACACGGCCCTTGCGATGTAACGATCTCGCTCCCGCACGGGAGCCGATGTCATCGTTCCATCTCTCACGGCGTTGGCTGGGGACGACGGCAGTCACATTCCGAGCTGGCCCTCCCGCCTCGAGTCGCCGCCGCCACCGCACGCTGCTCGTGGAGGATGGATCAGCGCCGCGACTCTGATCGCTCCGTGGCGACTCGGCCGAGCCGCGCGCGTTGCTTCGTTTCCGTCCGGGCAGTGGTGGCGTGGGGTGGGGTGGGGGGGTTGCCCACGAGAGTCGCTTCCGCGCTTTCATCTGAGATGGGATTTGTTTTGTTCGGGCGCCACGGCGGCTAGGAGGTGTTAACTACCTCGCCTGGTATGCAGGAGGTCGTGGGTTCGATCCCGACCCTGACGCCTGCTTATGTTTAGACGATCTAACCCAAATGCATCCTTATGGGTACATATTTGTCGCGAAAGCCTACGTGTTAAACTGTATAGATGGAGTTTGCACCGTTTTTGTCTCTCTCCCCGTGGTAGCGTGGATTCTTCTCCGTTTTTTCCCTCCACATTTAGCATCAACATCGCGCGTTTAGATTATTCGGCTGCTCTACATTTCCACGCGGAAAGCCCACTTCGTCGAGCTCATCATTCGTGAGAACAGTGGTCGCTTCTGACAAAGAGCCATGCAGCTCAGCGGCGCCTTACCTGGAAACGTACAAGTGGTTTATGTTGCAGTGGTTTTGGCTTGGAACGTCCGCACGCCGTTGTGCGCAGAGTTCGTCTCCGGCTTGTCGTGAGCGTCACAAACCCCGAGCGAGCGGTGGGCGAGCCCCCCCCCCCTCGCCCCCCCCTCCCCCCTCGCCCCCCCCTCGCTCCCCCCCCTGCCGCCCCTCCCTCCCGACGGGCGCAGCAGGCAGCCCTGCGCTGCTCTTTAATCAGCGCCACCGCCACCACCTGCCCCGGGGGGGTTAGCGGCAGCGGAACGGATCACGTCGCGATCCCCGCCCCCCCGTCGCCCCCCTGCCCCCCCCCTGCACCCCCCTGCCCCCCACCCCCCCACCCCCCCCCCCCACCCCTCCACCTCGCAGCAGCCGCGGCGATGCCCGTGAGCGGCGCTTGTTGTGGGGTTTCGATGTTGGTGCTGATGCGGCAGAATAAAAGAAGCGCACGCGGGACGCGGGTGACGTGTGACGGGTGGCAGCTGAGAGGCGGCCGCGGCGCGAGAGCTCGGAGCCAACGCCCAGAAGTGACTCGGCGCCTGTAGTGGGGGTCGCCTGTGGTTGAGGTCGCCTGTAGTGGGGGTCGCCTGTAGTCAGGGTCGACTGTAGTGGGGGTCGACTGTAGTGGGGGTCGACTGTAGTCGGGTCTCGGTGGTTGCGTAGCCAACGACGGAGTGTGCAGGCGCTGCAACTCTCCCGGTGGGAGTGGTCATCATCATCATCATCACGATCCATGGGCAGACAGCCCCCAGGTGTCCACTGCACATCGCGCATTTTGTTACCAATTTCCTCTCCCTCTGCCTCTCTCTCTCTCCTGTGCCAATATGCTCACGTAGGAGCGGTAGGAGTCGTGAACGCAGCGCACGGAGTGGGCAGGCCGTGCAAACTACATCGCGGCCCCGTTGTCTGGAAGGGCTCAGGTGCCGGGAAATAGCAGAGTAGGAGGGATGAAGACGACGACGACGATGGTGGTGGTGTTGGTGGTGAAACGTAGACTTGATTTTGTTCGTGCCAAGTTTCAGTCGTCTATGGCCCTTCTAGAACGTCATTGTTACCCGCGCGCGCGCGCGTGTGTGTGTGAGTGTATCACTCGCGCGGTCTGTCACAATCCCCCCATGGGCGTCGCATGTCCTGTCACTCTAAAGTTGATCGATTAACAGCTGCACAGATCACAGCGGTCGAGGGGCGACTGCTAATACAAACAAGGCAACCTCCCTCGCCAGCCTCGACTTTACCGAGTCATCGTCAAGATGTAGGCAAATAAACGAAATCTGCCGATGCCACGGACATCGTTGACACGAGACCGGCAGGCAGACACGTGATGATTCATCGATTCGGACAATTAAAATGCAATCTTATGCTCACGATAGCCGTGTAGCGTTTTTTTTTGTTTGCACGTAAGAATCGACGATTGACAATGTTACAGCAACACTTGTACACCGTTAGGTTCCCGTTGTTGATATTTCAATGTCGTTACGACGCGAATACAAATGTCCTCGCGAGAGACGCCAACGATGCAAAACGGGGCGGTCGCAACCACGCAAAATGGACCTCTTGAATCAAATCGCGACAGCCTAAATCGTGACAATTCATGGCGTGTGTGGGGAGGGTGGCGATGAATCGTCACATTGCTAACGCAGCACGTGCGTCAGCAAGTGTGTGTGTGATGAAGTGTGCCACAAAAGCTGCCACAACGCAGACACCCGGCATGGGTGAACCCCCCTCATGCAGCCATCCCAGCGTGGATCGCCACATCGGGCTGCACGAGACATTAGACGTTAACAGACTTTTGAGGCAAGTGCTGTTCGCGAGCAGGCCGGCACGTCACACGAGGAGGTGGGTGGCCAGGACCATGACCGGGCCGTCTTTGCCTCCCCAGTGGCGATGTTTACTACACACCGCACCAGGTACTGATTTGAGGCTGAGTCGACCTAGGGGAGGCCCAGGACCGATTTTGATTCATCGTCACCGGTGTTGGTGGCCTTGAGAGGGAATCGAACTCGGGCCGCCTGGTTAGTAAGGCAGCGCGCGAACCGCGACACCACCGCTCCCCACTTTTTGTCATTAACAGCACCACGACCAGCAGCAGCAGCAGCACGATTTGTCACCGATTGTTGGCCGCGAGCGCGAATCGAACTCGGGTCACCGGGTCCATATCGCAGCGCGCTAAGCGGCCACGCTACCACTCCCCATGCGCTGCACGCACCAACTCAACACATTCGCGCGCACACAACTTCTATGGGCCGACAGCAGCAGTAGCAGCGTCGCGCACAGAGGATGAGAGGAAGAGGATCAGAGTACCTCGCGCGGCGCTGGAGGTCAGTTCAAGAAGATGAGATGGGGGGGGGGTCGCTCCGAGTGGCGGTGACGTCACCACGGCGCTTGTACCAGGCTAAGTGCACTTTAAGGCCATGTGAAGTGTCGAACGCCCACGGGCAGAAGGTCACGGGACAGACCCAGCTGGTGCCATGATTTGACCGACCGAAATGACCGGCCGATGCAACCACCTGTGCCCTCCCTCCCTACTGTGCCAACTTACTGCGTTTTAGCCGCCCGGCGGTCCGCACACAACCAACCACCCCACCGTCCCTCCTCCCCCGGGGCGCCCACAAAGGGAGGCCCGCGATCGCACAACAAGAAGGATGCTTGGCCCCGGCTGTTTCCCATGGACATCCACGGCGTCTTCTAGCGGGCGACCTCGCAGGGGTCAAAGTCGTTTCCATGCCCGCGCTGTGTATTGAAGGCGCCTCCCCGTCCGCGACTTTCTCTCTCTCGCACAAACGCGCGCGGTTGTGCAAGTCGAGCTGAGCGCCCTCGACTCTCCCCCCTTACGGCCTCTGCCTGCCTACACAGACCCCCCCCCCCCCGCTCGCTTGGACAAGCGGCCTCGTGTTGACCTCTTAGAAATCCGTGGTGAGGAGGGAGGGTGTGGACGCTGGCTGCGGAGGGAGACGAGTCGAGTCGAGGCTCGTTCATTGCTGACCCCCCCCCCGGTCTGGACTGCTGACGGTCAACCTGACCCCTGACCCCTCAAACAGGGCAGCAGCAAGCGGCGTCGTCGGTTTCCGTGACAACCGCATGTTCCCCGCGGGTACAACAACAACAACACTCGCCTCTTCTCTTGCTAGGCGTATAATTATTGCGTAAACCTCTACCCACTCACCAATGGCACTGCCCGTGGACCTTACAAGAAAGCATAGAAGAGGGGACATTCCGAGCAATGGCCCTCGTGTTTTTTATATGTGTCTTCCCTGAAGAAGGGCTATTGCCCGAAGCGTCATCTGTATCCCTCGCCTGCTACGCAGGAGGTCCGTGGCTTCGATCCCGAACCCTGGCGATGCCTATTGTTGTATATTTTTAGTTAAAGTTTGCGTGTTTTTTTCTCCGCCTCTCTCTCTCTGTGCCCGTGGTGGTCGCGCGGATTTTTCTCCGGGTTTCCTCTCGTTTTGCCCTCCCTCTTCCACATTTGTTTTAAAACAACGCGCGTCCGCATGACGATATCAGCCGCTTCGATGAGACATCAACACGCGTGGCCAGATCGCCTCTGAAAACGAGCTAACCAGTTCAGTGGGTTTCAACCGGTGAACAATATAGTTGAGTTACGTTATTTTTTAAAGAAGCGTTCTTTACAAATGGGACTAGTATATTTTTTTGGCAAATAATATTTTTGTGCGCCACTTCCAACGGAACAGCAACAACAGCGTCACCGAACATTGCGTGTAAATTCCTGGGCGCGTGGCGAGAAATGCGGTGAGCAATGCGGCGGTGATTGTGACGCTTTGACCTGGAGCCACGCGCACGCCGAGACGATGCGCCACTGCCGCACTTGGAGATGCCACGGGCAGCTGCATGGCCACGGGGCCGTCTCGTTGTCACATCGAGGCCGAGCACACAGGGGCAACCGAGGAAGACGTGATCGCTATTGGAAGCCACTGGGAGCTGTGCACTTTGTTTTAAAAAAAAATCGTCATCTCGATTGCTTGCACAACCGCTTTTTGCGTTTAGTGTGTTGTCCTTCCTTACCGCACCTCCGATTAGGGATACGTACGGCGCCAAAGAAGTTCAACGTACATATTTGCTTAGGGCTTCCAGAATACATACTTTTTAATGAATTCGTTTGCCAGCACTTTCGTTCTCAAACACCTTGGGGGGGGGGGGGGGGGGCGGGGAGGATTAATGTAAATAATTTAGCCGCGAGCTTCTCTTTTTGTGTGTCTAAGTCCTGGCTACAGATCCGCCAGACACCCCGAGGCGAGGCGAGGCGGGCAGCTCGCGTTTCAACGCGCCGCGGTGGGCTGCCCTGCGAATTTGCCGATGTTGTGCCGCTATCACAACGACGAGGAGGAGGAGGAGGGAGGGCGGAGGAGGAGGATGGGGGGAAGAGGAGGAGGGGGGAGGAGGAGGGGGATAAGGAGGAGGATGAGGGGGAGGAGGAGGACGGGGAGGGGGAGGAACAGGGGGGGGGGGGGAGGGGGGGGAAGATGAGGGGGAGGAGGAGGAGGAGGGGGAGGAGCGGGGGAAGAGGTGGAGGAGGAGGGGGGGGAAGAGAAGGGGGGGCAGGAGAGAGGGGGAGGAGGAGGTGGGGGGAGCAGAAGGGAGGAGGATGGAGGAAGAGGTCCTTGAGATATCGCGCAATGATTTAGAGGTGGACCTTCGAGCAAATGTACGAATCCTTCGCAGCTCGGTAGAGCGAGCGGCTCGGAAATCGGAAAGGTTTGCGGGGCCAACTCAGCCCATCATCCCTCCTGGGGGTTCTAAAACAACAAGGGTACCACTTTGCGGGCAAGTCGGCGGAACGTAACTTTCCACCACGATGGCTCAGGGCTGCGAACGGGCGATGTGCGCCGCTTCGTACGCCATGTGAGCTGCGAATCAAACATGCCGCGCAGTCGCCTCTGTTGCTGTTGCTGCTGTTGTTGTTGTTGATGTTGTTGTTGTTGATGTTGTTGTTGTTGATGTTGTTGTCAATCACTGCCGTGGGCTGTGCGGCTCGGGCTCGTGCCGCGTGGTCACTCCCACGCGCATCTGCTACAAGCAAATTTGTTTCTACGCAACCTTGCGGACAACATCATCCGCCTGCGGCTCCGTGAGAAGCGGCTCGCTGATGAGCGGCTCGCTGATGAACGGCTCAATGATGAGGGTCACTGATGAGGCTCACATTGATGAGGGTCACTGATGCGGGTCTCAATGATAAGAGTCACAGTGATGCATTCGAAGATGAGCGGCTCACTGAGTCGGTACTTCGCAAGCCGTGCGCCGCGGAATCTTCACAGTTTACAAACTCGGACGGTCAGACACTCCTCCGTGCCGTTCAGTTGCCAATCCAGCCACCCCCCCTCCCCTCCCGGACTCGCACACTCCCCTCTTCATTGGTCGCGCATGCGCAGTACGGCAGCAGACAGCCGTCAGCCGCCACCGCCGGCCCTCCAAACTCCGGCATTACGGGGTGGCTCACGAAGGAGCGGCTGGTGACCTTTGTGACCTCTGGGTTACCCGGGTATACAGCTATTACAGCTATTTGGAAAATAGGAAATAATCTTACGACTAGAAACCCCAATCAATCATCCAGCCACCCAATCAATCAAGCGACGATCCTCTTTAGAACGAGGCGAAAGATCATGGGAACAAAGGTTGCAGTTCTTAGGAACGTCTGGGTTCAAATTCGCGGAGGTCTGATCTTGCGACAGGGTATTACATCACAATCGCACACGTCAATAGCACACAGCGCAATTAACCTCGTGACAAGCAATTGACTACCCGGAGGGAACCTCCACCGCGGAGATGGAGCGACACCATCGCGATTGAATCAATCGGCCCACGTGTAGGAGCGAGACGGAGTTTTGCCTAAAGATCGACAGTAAAAGATGGCGTAAGTTTGGGAGATTATTGATCCAGCGGTGGATAGAGCACGAATGACGATGATGATGATATATAATTATTCTGCACAGGGTCTCACGGTGGTGCCTGTTCAGCTCTGAATTGTTCAGTTCTGATTCGGTTCCTCAAGCAACTCGCAGCCACGTGGTTCTGTTTCGGTCCCCGAAGAGGTTCTCGGCACGTGGGGCGAAACGTCGGGCATCATCGTTCCGACCAACACGCGGCACGACCCGTCAACGTGGCAGAGAATCTCGATATCCCTTAACTCGCAGAAAGCACGACCAACAGATGTTCATTGTCGTTGTTGTGAAAACACAAACACACGTAGACTCACCCGAACAGTCGGCCAGAATTTCTTCTACCCAGGTTAAAAGAGGAGTCCGAAGATTCCGTCATCGTCGTCGTCTGCTGCTGCTGCTCCACGCCGTGCGGCATCGTCACTGCGCACCTTCGCCTGTCGGCGAGCGAGCCCTGCGCACGCGAAATCGGAGTTTGCTTAACGCGAGTGCGCAAACACACGCGGCCCGCCTGCTTCAGCGAGACACTGATTGAGTGATCGACCCGACCCCGATTCACCAGCGACCCCGACCCATCGACGTGACCTTCAAGTTCATTTATTAGGTATCGCCCTGTGAGCTATTCGGCTTTTGAATCGGGTGCAACCGCAACAAACAAAAAACAAAAACATGAACAAGAAAACATCTTAAAGTGAATATGTGACGAAGTGCAAACAGAAAATCCAAGAAAAGACAGCAAAATATTGCAGAAAAAACACCGTACACCATCGATGTGTGCAAAAATCCAGTGGGATGCAAGTCAAACAACAACAACAACCACAAGACAACTTAGATTAAGGCCATCAGTCTTACTCTGTACTACAAAAAACAAACATGGCCAAACCAGTAAACTTTTCGAAATCACCAAAATAAAGCAATGACCTGCACCCAACCCACCAACGTGACCTACACCCGACCCACCGATGCGGAGAACTTCTGCGGCTGCGAGAGTGATCATAGCGATAGTCGCTTCGCTGTGATCAGGGAAAGATCTATAGGCGGAGAGGATATCGCGTTTTGGTGACGCCGCCCATGCGAGTTTGGCGCGATTCCCGTTTCACGCCAACGGCGCGTGGATCGTGAAACGTGACCGCGTTATTAAAGAGTTGTCCCGGGGGCTTCATTTCAGCTGGGAGTTGTCCCGGGGCCGAACTCCGGAAAAAAAACGTTGAGCAACACTGGACTTGCAATCCGGACTCGACCCAGGTCGACTCAGCCTAAAAATGAGTACCTGTGAAGCGGTGTGTAAACATCGCCACGAAGAAGACAAAGGCGGCCGGTCGTGGTGCTGTTCACCGACCTGCTCATGCCAGTGCCAATCACTCTCCCGCCATAGGAACGTGGAATTTCCACCACTGGCTCTGCATGCCTTGTAAATGGGAGATGACCACCACAATGCCTCGATGCTCATTTGGGCGGGACATCGCTTTGACCTGTGACTTGACTCGAACTGAGACTTTATTTTGTTTCAGGTGATAAGGTTGAGCTACGAGGTCACCCTCAGCTCCCAGACGGCAGCGGCACCTCCAGGGACGTTGCTGGGAGGGAATTCGCAGAGTAGGGGGAGCAAGAAGATGGCCATTGCCACTTGACATCTGCTGACCACGGTATTTAGATTTTCCCGTTGTAACTGAAATGCAAATGCTTATTACGCAAGCGATGGGGAGTTTGGTAACCGTATAACTTTCTTTGATTCACGAATGCATTGCACACATTAAGCTCATCACCATGACGACGATGACGATGGTCATCATCAGCCATGATCTATACACTGCTGGAGGAAATCTCTCCCTTCTTACCTGGCACCTAGACATGGATACCGTGCTCATCATTACCACGATGACTGCTCGGAATGTTATTGCCGTATTCTCCGGATTGTAGGGGACACTTCGGAAAGTAAGACACAGGCCACGCATGTGTCCAGTGCCTAGAAGGTTATACAAATGTGGCCTCTACCACAGACACACACACACACTCTTACCGGAAGATGCACCCCGCAAACTTTTGCTTGAGAATACATCCTTTGAAAAGTGCGCCTTGTGATCCGCATAATACGGCAATGCAGGTGATATAAAGATGCGTGGCACCGCATTGGATAAGGCGGAGGGGGGGTGGGGGGTGATGCTACGGGGGACTTCTTGCGAGCAACGACGCCTCTCCGCCTCACGTAACGATTCGCGCCGGCCCTTAAAGCGATCGGCTCGTCAGCGTTGACGCTTGAGTTATGGCGGGGCTTGGTTTTACCGCCGTATCGTCTCGTCACGCGTTGCATGTGGTCCGGACAAGGAAGGACCCCGTGGCAGGGATGCAGCTGGGCTTTGGATCACCGATGAGCCCTGAAATGAAGTTCGTGCCCTAACACAAGTATTTAACTTTGTTTTTTTATTTTACCAGGTAAGGCCCACCTGAGCTATGTAGTTCTTCTTGGTTCTTTCGGTAAAGTCACGTAGAAGGGAAATTATAAAAAAATAAAAAATAAACCATTAAATACAATTCTGTTCTTCACCTGAGGACGGCTGCTTGCGTTGTGGCCGAAACGTCGCGAGAATTGTATTTTATTACGTTTAATTTTCAATTATTTCCCTTTTACGTGACTTTACCGAACGAACCAAGAATATGAATCCCTGCAGTCACGCAAGCTTTAAATCGAAATCTATGTAGCTCTCTTTCAGAAGCCACCTGCCGATCACAAATTATATCTCAACGAAGTGGCTTATCATCATGCGGAACCGTAAAGCAGCCAAATACTAAAACAATGCGCGATATTGATTCTAAATGTGGCGGGGAAAAACCGGAAGACCGGGAGAAAATGCCACGCGACCACGGAGAGAGAGAGACACGCACACTCCAAATATACAGCAGGCGTCAGGATAGAAATCGTACCCACGGCCCCCTATATACCAGGCGAGGTAGTTAACGTCTCGTCAACATCACCTTCGTGCTGTTTAGCCCACGAGCCCGGGGCAGGCATTGAAATTAACGCGTCGGTACGACTTGAAGTGGCATCACTTTAGCGGCTCCCACTTCTCTGTGCGGCTAATCGCAGGGAATTCATTGCGTGACAGCCACTTAACGCGAGTAGGGTTATCCACTTACTCACCCTTATTGGCCGTGTAGATAACACGGTGCGAATAACGACTAACATTAGGTGGTACCAATCACTGCTCCTCTGGCCCATGGACTCGACATACATAAATATCCCTGACGATCCGTAAGCCGAGGGTCTTCACATCGGGTTTCTCCAGTCTAAGTAGACATTCTGAGTTTGAAGGCAACACGCAGCTGTAGGGCTGTAGCGCCGAATGCGGTTTGTTTACGAGATGTTGCTAAAACGGCGTGTAGCGTTCACACGAGTTTACTTTTACGAGTGGAGGAGAGACGGTAGCAAGGACCATAAAAATAAAGCGATTCAGGCAGTCACACGGCAACGTTCTTGTCGCGTCCAGTAGCCGCCTGTTGCCATGTTTAAAACTATTAAACTACTAACCTATTTTTTTGTTACAGGTAAGGCCCCGCTCAGATGTATAACTCTTTTTCATTACCGACCCGGCCACAAATGATGGCTCAAAGAAGTGGCTTGTCACCATTACGTGGAAACTGTATAGAGTCACCAAATACTCTAAACGCGTGATGTCGATTCCAAATGTGGAGGGAAAAACGTGGAGGACCCGGAGAAAAATCCACGCGACCACGGGGGGAGAGAAAGAGAGAGATGCAAACTGTGTAAAACATTTATAATTTTACAGTTGAATCTAGTCTCGGAAATATACATATTTATAGTATTCGTGCTGTTGTTTGGATTGTTTGCATCCTTGCAAAAGTGCATGCGGCAAGACACGATATATATTCAGGAAGGAAGGCGTTGATCAATAGGGGACTGACCATGGCTGCTGATGATGATGATATCTATGATGAATTGTAATATATTTCAATGGAAATTATTGTCGTGGATAATTGAACACAGAATAACTCTGGGCTTACTCTCCAACACACCGGTGTGCTGAACTAGTAATACAATGGCACGTTTTGTTCACGTGACAAACCTTACTAATTGGCTGTGTCGGGTGGTGGCGGGTTTAACGACACATTCATATTTACGCGATCTAACCTAAAAACCGCTTATGGCTAACTTTGGTCGCGAAAGTCAACGTCTTAAACTGATATTCCTTCTCTGTTTCACTGGGGACAGAGACAATACGATTATCTTACAAACTTTGCTCGTTGATGTCGATGGCAAATCCGAATTTCTCTCACAAAGTTACAGCGCCTCCAATCATCCTAACCCGCGTGTCCCAGCCGTCCGCAGAGGGACATTAAAACGACAACAGCTGAACGGGCTATTGATGGGGAGGACGACTCAACAGCGCCAGACAGGAGGAGGAGGAACACCACCACCCAAAGTTCTGCGGTTATCATAATATAAAGGTGTTAGCAGCTGATAAACGAGTGTTTACATGTGGGCGAAAACACGTGCGTGCGAGGGGGCAACACTCTATCCCGTACAGAAGGGATGTCTGCCACACGGCCCACTTGCCGACACTGTCGAAACGCTTCATCACGTACTGCGTCGATGTTGAACGTTGTTATTAAGGCAGCACGTGTTGGCTTATTGTAATCTTGGCAGCACTGCCAGTGCGGTAAAAAGTTATCTGTTCCCGATTTCAAACTCACCAATCACGAGCATAAGTAGTTAGAACCCTCCCGAGAAAGGATGTTGACAACTCGGTAATCATATCTCCTTGATAGGCAATCACCTCTATTTTTCCTTTATCATCACCGTTGAACAAAGTGCTTGCCACAAATGAACCACAATACCTCGCTGATGTCGTCAAGGAGCATAAACCATGAAGCGGACTCCTGTTGTCCACACAGCAGAAGCAGCCGCAGCGGATTTTAGCTCAGCCATCGAACAAAGGCGGTGGTCACCACATCGCGCGCTTTCAGATGCGCTCCTGCGGCCGTCTGGAACGCTCTTCCTTCCGATATTAAGGAGCCACTGAAGCTGTGCACTTTTAAATCATCTCGATTGAAAACTCGTTTCTGTAGAACTGCTTTTTGTGTTTAGTTTGTTGTCCTTCCCCCGCACCTCCCGATTAGCGCGGTTGGCTACGTACGGCGCGAAATAAGTTCAACATACAACATTCACAACCAACAACAGCCGCAACAAATCCAACAATCGAAACATTCTCCCCAAAATTCAATGTGTGTTTAATAGAAGTAACAACTCCCCACCCCCTGACCCACCCCCAGATGTTTACCTTCTTGGTCTTCTTCTCCAGTCTTTTGCCGCTACGAGTGCGCTCGCTTCGGCCTTCGCGTCGTTAGTTATTCACGCACTGCAGTCGCGCACGGCGCGCGCAGGGCGCACGGGCGCGCGCGCGTCTCGTCCTCGTCTCGTTGTGCAGCGCGCGGCTGAATGGGGAGCGAGCGCGCGATGGGGATGAGTCGTTTGGCGCGAGGGCGCGGGTAGTTGGTCGGCGAGCGCTGGGGAACACGACGGAGGGAGGGTGAAGACGCAGAGGAAACAACAACAACAACCCGAGCACAGAGACAACGCGTGCAGCACGGAGCGCAGACGCAGCTCGAGTGCGGCCGCGAGTCGCATGCAGGGGCGGTCACGGTTCGTTCCACGCGCGACTTAAAAGTCGAGGCGAGTTGGCTCAGCCCGCCCCACCCCCCGACGTTACACACACACGTACACCTGAGCGAGAGAGAGAAAAGTTGGGTGGTGGGTGGGGGAGGAGCAGAGAGAGAGAGAGCGCGCGAGGAATGAAGACAGGAGGGAGGAGGAGGAGGTGTGAATTGTGAAGCTGGAGGAAGTGAGAGGTGGGGAGGAGCGAGCTGGCAAGGTGGAGGATGCTGAGGAATGCGCCGAACGAGATCATTTGCATTCCTTGCGTGAGTGGATGACGTCTGGGCCAGGCAAGGCGCGAACGGTTTCTCCGATTTTACAGGTGAGTTGCGTCACTCGGGGTGGCGGGGTGTGTGCGTGCGATCGTCATAAAGTTGACGATTTCCTCTAATGACCTGGCAGACGTGCAAATGTCCGTATCTCCACGGGATAAAACGCAACCACAAAACATAAAAGTTCGATGTCCAAGCAAACCACGAGCCCCGCGGGCTGCCGACAGCGCCTCCTCCTCGGCAACACCGACGCACTTCTTTGCTGGCCAACTGCCAGATGTTTATAGGCCAACAATCTGGGTTATAGTTTGACACACACACACACACACAGTCCTATAATATAAATAGCACAATCATTGGCGGCGTTGTGGGTATAAGTCGGGCGAGACACGGGTATGAGGAATGAGACCGTGTCTGCCGATCCACGATGATCTGGTTTCATGAACCAACAAGAGAGTTTCGATTTAAAGCTTTCGTGACTGCAGGGATTCATATTCTGCAGGGATTCATATTCAACAGGAGAGTGTCAAGCCTCGTTGGCAGGAGGATCCTGCCACAATGTGCCGGGATGTTTGGCCGATTCCGTTCACGTGATGAGTGTTTGGCCTCGTGTCAGAGGACACCGGGCAGAGCATCCGCACCGACAAACAAAATTAACGCCGCCACGCAGACGAGATGGGCAACAATCACCAAAGCTCCACCAAAGTAGTGTTGGTGGTTAGCGCGCTGCGCTACGAACCCGGCGGCCCCGAGTTCGAGTCCCGCTCACGGCCACCTACACCACCAGTGACGATGATCAGAAATCGGTACCTGGGCCTCCCCGAGGTCGACTCACACTCAAATGAGTACCAAGTACGATGTGTTAAAGCATCGCCACTCGGGAGACAAAGGCGGCCGGGGGTGATTGTTGGCCACCCACCACCTCGTGTGTCGTGTCGGCCTTCATAGGTGCTCGTTAACAGCACTTGCCCCAGCAGTTTGTTAAGGCTACACGGGGGGTCTTTGTCTTTGATATGATGTCCCAGTGATGTGCCCCCTTGCACCGCGGGTGACCTCGTTTCACTCGAGTTTCCTCCTCGTCCTCCTCCCACACCACGACAAATAAATTGGACAAACATTCCACTGCATGCCTCCTCTTCAAAACGTGTCTTGAGACGCGTAGCATTTCCACACACACAAAAATGCCATTTGTGGTTAATTACGTCATATGCAGTGCCCCAGTGCCTTTGCTCAACCGGGCGAGAAGTCACGAGACTAGGTTACAGTTGGTAGGTCGGGGGCAGTAGGGTGATGGGTGGGTATTGTGGTTAGGTAGTTGATAGTCGGGTGTGTGGCCTAATGTGTGAATACTTCATGTGGTGTTGTGGCTGCGTTGGTGGTGGGCCCGCAGCAGGGAAGGCGAGATGTTAACGACTTCGCCTGGCATGCAGGAGGTTTGATATCAACCCTGACGCCTGCTGTATATTTGGAGTCTGCGTGTTCTCCCCGTGGTCGAGTGGATTTTTCTCCGGGTCCTCCGGTTTTTCCCTCCTTTTGAAAACGCGCTTTCAGAGTCTTTGGCCGCTATATATATTCCCACGTGATGGGCGACTTCATTGAGCTCTAATTAGAGGCCAGGTCGCTTCTGAAGAAGAGCTACACAGCTCAGTGGGCTTTACCTTGTAAAATAAAATAAAAACGTTTGTTTAGTTTAGTTTTTGTTAGCGGCGTTTACATCACCTCGCCCCCCTTAGGTCATTGCCACATCCTCCACCGACCCGTGTGTGCGTGTGTTGCGTGAGTGTGTACGCTTTGCAAAACCACCGATTGGCACGGTTGGCAACGTACGGCGAAGCAAGAACTCCAAAGTACGTACAATACAAACGTGGACCCCCTCTGGCGGAACATCGTCATCGCTTTGAAACATTCGGGCTGGCTTGCCTCCGATCCACCCTGGACTTAAGCAAGCAGGATCGTGCGAGGAGCTCGTAGTTCCTTGACTGGTCTGAGCACAGTCCCATCGGTGAGCTCGTCCGGCAGGCGAGGCTGCCCGCCTTCGACACTTCACGTGACCTCAAAGTGCACCTAGCCTAGCACAGACCAGGCTAGGTGACGTGACCGCCCATGAGTGGCGAATGGCGGCTGATGTTGTTTTGATGGGGAGCGGTGGCGCAGTGGTAAAAGCACTGCGAACGAACCCTGGTGACCGACGTTCGATTCCCGCTCACGATCAAACACAGTGGCGAAATATCTGCAGCGGTCCTAGGCCTGCCCTAGGTCGACTCAGCCTCAAATTAGTACCTGATGGAGGGTGTGTAAACATAGCCACTAGGGAGACAAAGGCGGCCCGGCGTGGTGCTGACCACCCACCCGCTCGTGTACCGTGCCGGCCTTCATAGGTGCTCGCGAACAGCAATTTCCCCAACAGTCTGTGATTAAACGGGGGACATGTTATTGTCTTCGTGTGTTGCAAACGCACGTGCGTTATGCGTATTTGGATCGTTCGGGGTTAGCAAGCAGAACGAAGTCACCAGCGACCTGGTTTCGATTGCCTACCACGGCTCAGGTCAGTGGCGAGTAACATCACAGACAGTCCCGGGGCCTCGCCTCTACTTTATCGGTGGCCTTAATACGAACACCTCGTGCTGCGAATGTCTCTCTTGGCCACCAAACAAACACATTTGCACGCGTCACCCCGCACCTTTGATGAGCACGGTTTGGATGCGTACGGTGCGAAAGAAGTTTAGCACACACACACACGTATAAACATCGGTACCGGGGAGGGGAAGGCGGCTGGGAGTGGTGCTGGCCACTCCAACGCAACCTCGTGCGCGGGTTGCAGCCTAAATTGGTGGTCGCAAAGCAGCGCTTGCCCCCGACGGCATGGCGAAGGCTGTCTGGGGGATCTTTGTCTTTGTGTGTTACGCAGGGCGTCTCTCAACGTGGAGGAGGCGTCGTGTAGTCCTTCGTAAGCGCAGTTGGCTGACTCGTGAAGCCCTGGAATGGCTCTGCTCTGAAGTTACTCATTCACGTTTAGACATCGGATGCTCACAACTAAGTGACCGACAAATCATAAAACAAGTGAATGCTCAACTCAACTATACAACTCTTTTGTTTATCTTCTACCACTGAGCTATGCAGCTCTCTTTCAGAAGCGACGTTGACCATCACAAAGTATAGCTCAACGACGTGGCTTGTCACGTGGACATACACAGCAGCCAAATAATCTAAACGCGCGATGTTGATTCTAACTGTGGAGGGGGGAAAAACCCCGCAGAACCAGGATAAAAATCCACGCGACCACAGGGTGAGAGAGAGAGACAGAGAGCCAAGCAAACTCCAAATATATACAGCCGTCAGGATTTGGACCGAACCCACGACCACCTGCACACCGGGCGAGGTAGTAAAACAGCCTCATGCGTTACCATCTGACAAATCATACCCGAGGTACATATTTAAACACACGCATTAGAGTCCTATGTTAATCTACTGCTGGATCAAGATCTCCCCACGCCGTGTCAGACATGGGAGTTGTTGGGCCATACCTCACCACGCTGCTCAGTGCAGGTTGACGGAGGGGTTGGGCGCCACTGATGGTAGCGTAAACTGGGATTCGAATTCAGGTGACGGGGCTCACGGTGTAGTGAGCTAACCATTTCACCACCGCTCCCCCATATCCAGATTGTTCTTGACCGACCGAGGCGTTGTCCGCTCGATGTCACTCTGTGGTGGAGAGTTATTTTGAAAACGTCGTTCCATGTCCGTCGGTGGGGCGAGCTTGGTTGTCGGCGCAGTGGTGGGCACATTGCCGGTAGCGTAACGAGCGCGGGGGGGCAGGAGGCCGATGCTACGAGTTGGGGGGCCCCCTTGACAACCACCATGAGATTTGTTTTCAACAACAGTGTAGAAGAACCTGAAAAAAAATATTTAAAACGCGGTTTAAACGTATATATATTTTTTAATGAAAATGCTTTAATTTACCCTCCACGTTTTACTTTAATGTAATGAGAGCAATAATGTAATGTTGCAAAGAGATTGTACGGAGCTGTAGTGGCAGAGCGCCCCCCCTCCCCTACAGCGTTAAATGTTCGAGACCGTGTGCGTAACGACGACGCTATTAGGGCAAAGAGGAGCCGCGACACATCACAAGTGCGAGCGTGCGAGACAAATGCGCAATGTTGGGCCCCCACCTGAGGGGTCGTCCATAAATGACGTCACGCGATTTTGGACTATTTTTGACCCCCCCCCTCAAATATGACGTCACAAAACTTTGCCCCCCCCCCAAATAAAACATGCTTCAAATCGCTTTAAACTATTGTCATTGTAGTGCGTATTTAATTTTATTAAGTAGAACGTGTTGTCTATATTTATTTGAAGTTGCGCATTTTGATGTGACGTCACATTTCTCAACCCCCCCCCCCCCCCTTCGTCACACATCGTCACAAATGTCTGACCCCCCCCCCCTTAGGTGCGTGACGTCATTTATGGACGACCCCTGACCCATTGCTGCACCCCCCCCCCCCCCCCCCCCGAGCTGAACATAACGCCGTCACTACGCCACTGCCACCACCACGCTCTGTCGACACCGCCCCCACTCCAGTTCGAGTCCCGGTCGCGACGAACTTCGCCGGCAACGGGCGGTGATAACAGAAACCGATCCGTCGCCAAAAGCGCAACCGACCGAGCGTGGTGAAGTATGGTCAAACGACCCCTGCGATCAGCACGCCATGGGATGTGTGTGTGTGTGTGTGTGCCGAGGCCGATCGTCATTCGGAAATGTTGCACTGGATGTCCTCCTCCTCATCTTCTTCAATAAAGAGGTCTGCCCGCGTGCTCCTCGCCGCGCTGTGCGTTCAGCCACGACCTGCTGCTTGTCACATGACACCCTCGGCCTGTAACCCGCGTACAAACGGCGATGTTCCATCTTCGAGGGATTATCCAGGTTAAACATCACGTGGAAAAAGCAAATATTTAGATGGCTCTGTGAGTGATTAATGACGATTGTACTTTTTTTTGTTGCAACAACGCTTTTGCTTTGTGGGTGGCGGGAGGGGTGAGGGTGAAAGAGGCGAAGTTCAAATTCGCAGTGCCACTCCAATCACGAATTCAGTCCATTACCTCGCTCACCGTCACTCCTCCATCGCTACTACAATGACGACTGTTCCCGTGAACTTCACTCACCGATTCCTCGCTCTACCAGATGCCGACTGTGTCGCCTCATCCACACTGTGTCTCACCACCACACACACACACAAACTGCAGGTTACAATAACACACTCACTCATCCACTCACCCACCCATCTACTCACTCACCCACCCATCTACTCACTCATCCAGACTCACCCACCCACCCATCCACTCACTCATCCACTCACCCACCCACGCACCCATTCACTCACCCACTCACCTACTCACCCACTCACTCACCCACCCACTCACTCACCACACTGCAGGTCACCTGACTTTGGCATCCCCTCATCCCGCACCTACGATTAGCACGGTTGGCTACGTACGGCGCGAGAGAAGTTCAGCATACACACATCCCACCTACATCATCATCTATCGTCTCTTCCCCCTCAAGCTGTCATAACAACGCCCGTAGCCCCGCTCAACTCAGCACGCGTTTTCCACGCGCATCCAATACGACCGCGGTGCCAGGGCTGCTCCTTGCTGGCCGCCGGACGTCTCTGGCCCTTTCGGCCTCCGCTGTGCTCAGACAAACGGCGTTCGCAGACACGAGATCGCCCCTCGTTCCGTCACGCGTGCGTTGTTCAACAGGACTTTGACTCGTGCGTTGTTGTTTGTGGTGTATTGTTTCGTTTGTGTCACGGATATTTGTTACTGTGGAAATTCCCTCGTCCGGCTGACGACTTTAGACTCGGCTCAACGTCTAACGGACGGAGCCGTCAAGAACATTCCTCGACAAACACGTGGCCCAAACAATTGCACAATTGGGGGTGCTTTGCATAGCGCAAAAGAGTGCTCCCTTCATCCAGCAGCAAATGGACCACGGCTCATTGCGATAACGATGAGCGTGTTTCATTCATCCAGCAGTGGATAGACCCTGGCTGACGATGAGTGCGTAACTCATCCAGGAGTGGATAGAGCATGACCGGTTGTGAGTATGGTTTCACTGAGTCAGCAGTGGATAGATCATGGTTAAATATGCAGCAGTAGTGCGTAGTGAAACGGACTTCAAGTTGCACTGTGTGCGATGGGGAGCGGTGGCGCAGCGGTCAACGCACGGCCCTGTGAACCCGACGCGTGACTAATGTCCGAGGAATAAACAACGCGTAAGCTGACCGTGAAAACGTGAAAACACATTTGCATGTTATATACAAAAGCTGCCCCTTGCTCAAACGAGAAACATTGTGGCGGCGACCTATGGTGGAAATTCCACATCCCCAGGACGGTTTGACCAGCGGGCCTGAGCGTTTGAACTCGCAACCTTTCGATTGTTAAGTCCATTGACGCCAATAGCTCGCACACACAGAGCGAAAGAGAGAGAGGCAGAGACCCCACCCGGTAGCATGACAAACAAACAAACCGGTAAGCCAGTCGGTGTGGTGAGCCTCGTCTCAATGTCGCCAGTGTGAAGTCACGCGCGCTTCAAGCCACGCGGTGCCCACTGGGTGGTGCGGTGGATATTCATATTCTTGGGTTTTTCGGTAAAGTCACGTAGGTAAAAAAAATTAAATTAATTAAAATAAAATAAAAATCACGACGTTTCGGAGGCAACACAAGCCTCCGTCTTCAGGTGGAACCGTCACAGCACGCTCGCTGTATCAAGCAAATGAGAAATTCCAAGATAATTTCTCATTTACAGTGGATCTTCACCTGGGGGTGCCCAGCACTACCCCGGGGTACGTGAGATGCCCTCTCTGGAGGTGCGATACGCGTGCAGATTTGTTTCTAAGAAGGTAAATAATGGGAAACACAAATTTAGCGCGAACACGTGAGCAACAACTACTTTGTTTCAGCAACGCCAACGTATTTGTTAACGTCAAACATTTGGTTAGCGATTGAGAGCCGAAGGGGCGCAAGGCTGTTCTAGATCGTAACAAAATAAAGCATGATCATGGGACCTCCTTTGTCAGTACCAAAATATGATAATAGGTTTTCCCCTTTTTTATTGGCAACAAAACAGCTGTGTTAAGACGTTGAAACGCCAAACTGAAACCTTTTACAAGGAATCGTGTCTACATTAACCACAATGCTTGTGGACAGAATGCAAACAAAAAACATACCCTGATCATACATGCATTGTCCTTGAAACTGATTGGTCCACACCAGAGACAGCTTTCTTTCGACCAATCAGTTTCAAGGACAATGAATATATTATCAGTGTGTTTTTTGTTTGCATTCTGACCACAAGTATTGTGGCGAATGCAGACGTGATTCTTTTGTAAAGGTTTCAGTTTGGTGTTTTAACATCTTAACACAACTGTTTTGTTGCCAGAAAAAAGGGGAAAACCCTATTCTCAAAAAATGCGTGATGTTAAGAATCTCTGCTGGAGATTGCCCACTGACTCCCTTCCGTACCCCCCCCCTTCACCCCCCTCCTTTTTCTCGCCACATGTCCCCCCAGCCCACAGGGAGGCGCTATCTTCACATAAAGTCACACAACATCATCATCATCACCCGGATACCGAACTCACCCCCACCCCACCCCTTGTCTCGTTACACCACCGCACTCGCGGCCAGTGCTGTCACCATGACGCCCGCTAATTAAACACGGCAATGCTACAACAAACAGCACGCTCGCAATGATCACCGTCGCTTCACTGCGAAAGCCCCCCCCCCACCCCCCCGCGCGGAGTCGTGTGACTATTTAACGGGAGCGTGCAGGACGCCTCGTTATGGATGTTTGACCAAAGTGATTTTATTTCGATTTAAAGCTTTCGTGACTGCAGGGATTCATCTTCTTGGTTCTTTCTGTAAAGTCACGTAGAAGGGAAATAAGCAAATAATAAAAATAAAACAATAAAATACAATTCTCACGACTTTCGGCCCCAACGCAAGCAGCGGTCCTCAGGTGAAGAACAGGTCTGACGCTATCTTTCCGACAGACCTGTTCTTCACCTGAGGACGGCTGCTTGCGTTGTGGCCGAAACGTCGTGAGAATTGTATTTAATTATGTTTTATTTTTGGCTGCTGCTGTTTCGTTTCCACGTGATAAGCCACTTCCTGTGGTGCTTCTGACACAGAGCTACACAGCTTAGTGGGCCTCTACCTGGTGAAAAAAAAAACAAATGGTATAGCAGTACTATAGCAGTACTATAGCAGTACTATATGGTACTTGTTGTATGTGCAATGGCGTGGGGGAAGGGCCCTCATCCAGCAGCAGAGTTAAGCCATCTACACAGTCAACAAATATAGCAACGAATTCCATCGTCGATGTCCATGCAGTGTCTTTTCCACTAGAGGCCGCTATCAATCAGCGTAGGGATCTGTGTCTCGCAAACAAAGACAGAGATCCCCCTTATAGCCTTGAACAGACTGTAGGGGCAAGTGCTATTAACGAGCACCGATGAAGGCCGGCACGGCACGGTACACGAGGGAGTGGGTGGCCAGCACCACGCCCGACCGCCTTTGTCTCCTCAGTTGCAATTTTTACACACCGCACCAGGTACTCATTTGAGGCTGAGTCGACCTAGGAGAGAGGCTCAGGACCGGTTCAGATAACCGTCGCTGGTGTTGACCGTGAGCGAGAATCCAACCTGGGCCGCCGGGTTCACAGCGCAGCGCGCTAACCACTACACTACCGGCTCCCCACACGCACACGCACAAAAAGACCCCCGTGTAGCCTTAACAGTCTGTAGGGGCAAGTGCTGTTAGCGAGCACCTATAAAGGCCGGCACGGCACAAGAGGGGGTGGGTGGCCAACACCACGCCCGGTCGCCTCTGTCTCCCCAGTGGCGATGTTTACACATCTCACCAGGTACTCATTTGAGGCTGAGTGGACCTAGGAGAGGCCCAGGACCGGTTCAAATAATCGTCACTGGTGTTGACCGTGAGCGGGAATCGATCCCGGATCGCAGCGCGCTAACCACTACACTACCGGCTCCCCACACACACGCACACTGCCTGTGGAATATCACACACTCACAAAGTGAGCTTCCTTGCTCAAATGAGCATCGATGCATTGGCGCTCATCTCCCGTCTCGGGCCGCGCGGAGCCAGCGGTGGAAATTCCTCATTCCTACGGCGTCGGAGGGAGGGAGGGAGAATTGGGGTCCAGGGAGGACGCTCGGATGATTGAATCCCCACGCGCGCGCGCGCGCTCGATGTAGCTACTCGCCCATCCCACCCCCGCCACACGCGCGGAGATTCGGTGCATCCTCGCGATGTCGTTACTATCATCGACAGTGGCTCACGCGTTGTCGTCTCGTTGGTATCATTGCCTGTCTGGTTTGCAAGAGTCGCTTTGTTTTTATTTCTCGTGCCCCGCGACCCTAAACGCATTCATGGAAACGCGTCGTGGTTTTATTTTTTTACACGCGACCATCAACGCCTGCTGTGGAAGATAGGAGGGTGGAGGTTTAGACCATTCGTTGCAACTTTTTTACTCGCGACTTTGTTACTTGGGACTTAGTGAATTGCGACTTTATTGCTTGCTACTTTGTTGCTTGCGACTTCTTCAGTTGCGACTTTGTCACTTGCACATGGATAACCGGCCGGTCGGTGCCTCTAAGGTAGAGCGAGAAGCTCAGAATCGGAGAGTTCAAATCCTGGTCGGGGTGGGGTGAGGGGGTTACTCAGCCCATCATCACTCTGTGGGGGGAGGGGGGGGTGGTCGCTAAAATGTTTCACTTTGTAGGGAAATCAACAGTGGATGCCCAATGCCATTTCAAATGCAAAATGTGAGCTTCGTCGCTCAACGGGACTCACCCGACTACGGGATGGACTCAACCCCTCCAGAGGCACGTGGAATTTCCACCACCTGCCCTTCCAAACAACACAGCGCGTGGCGAAACCCAACAGAACCACCGCGACAACATACAAAACAGAAATCAACTACGCAAGCAGAACCGATGTCTCCTTCGGGTTGGACTCGCGCTCGTTCGCCGTGGTAGACGGAGTGACGAAATCCGTTCACGCGCTTTTGTTGGAGTGTTACATCGCAGGAATGTGCGACGTGGCAAGCGTCTCGGCCGGGGAGAGTCTTTCATCCAGCAGTGAATTGATCAAGGCTGCTGCTGCTGCTGCTGCTGCTCGATTTACTCGTTCAACAGAAAAAGTATTCCCACGGCCCCCTTCCAGCCACCGGCGTCGCACGTGCCTAGAACGCTCCCGCCCCGTGACACTGACGTCATCAGGCGCAATGCCGGTACGAGCGGTGATGTCACCATAATTCATTAGACACTCAATTACACGTCCCCCCCCCACCCCACCGTACCGTAGACCCCCCCCACCCCAAACCCCTTAGCACAGCCCCCAGAGCCCAGGCATCGCGTTATATCGATCGCAATGCGGGAAATTCGCTTCCCATTGATTTCTCAGCGGCCCCGCATCAATATCTGGAAATGGGATTGACCTAACTTCACACCTACAGTTGCCCAAGTTATAGAGGGATGTCGGTGGATGGGTGGACGGTGGGTGAGTTGGTGGGTGGCCCGGCAGGTCGTTCGGTAGGTAGGTGGGTGAGTGAGTGGGTGGATGGGTTGATATGTGAGTCGGTGCGTGCATTGGTACGGTGGGTGAGGGGGTCAGTGGACCGCAAAGTCGATGGGTGTGGGTGGGTGGAATGATGGGTGAGTGGATGGACGAATGGCATGATGGGTAGGTGGGTGGAAAGGTGGGGGGGGGCATGATTTGCGCTGGGTAGGTGGATGGATTTGTGGGGTATTTGGACCGTTTTACGAGATGCAGGGTGGGTTTCTGTGGGTGGAAGTTGATAATAGGTGGATGAGTGGATGGGATAATGGGTAGGTGGCTTGATGGATGAACGGTTTTGATACAGGTGCTACACACACACACATTCTATCTCCTTACATCTAAAAACAACAACAGCAATATTGGTCGCGCGCGATGGTGTGTGTGTGTGTGCACGCGCGCGTGTATGCACGAGGTCGCTGGAGCTTGAGAGTTGTGGCTTACACCGTAACCTTCCCAACCTTCCCTTCCCAATCGATCCTCATTCAATTCCGCGGAGATCCGCGCGCCGTAACGAGATAAACATCGCCTTCTCCTGGCGCGGCGGCGCCCCCCGACAGCCATCCCCGTGGCTCACTCTCCGCTGTGCGTTTCGTCTGCTCCCCCCCCTCCCCCTATATCCTGATAATTACTTTGTCCACGTTCATCATCGTCATCTTCATAATCATCAGCGGCAGCAGCAGCAACCATGATCCATTCACTGCTGCATGAACACCTCGGCTGTTGCCGAGGTTTTTTCCTGGATTTTTCTTTTTGCACATAGTCACATAGTCACTTTAAGATGTTTTCTTATTCATGTTTTTGTTTATTTGTTTGTTGCGGTTGCACCCGCTTCAAGAGCCGAATGGCTCACAGGGCTATACCAAATAAATGCAACTGAAACTGAAGAGTGAAGCGAGACTCAGGGGGCTGCGTGTGATTGTGCAAGACACGTGGTCTGACGCCTGGCGGTCGCGAGTCTGCACGTGGAAGTTCTCGTCGGAGGCGCGGTGGTCGCGAGACCGTGACCGAGTTGGTGCTCAGTAAGGAGACCTTCAACCAACAGTGCCTCTAACATCTACTCGACTGGCTGCCAGTCAGTCATAGAATACATAAAAAAAAATAACGTTTAATGGTTGGGCACCAGCATACATATCTTCCGTGCTTCGTAGATATGAACCAGCAAGATCCCTCTCACATGATACAGCTATCACATGATACAGCTATCACTTGATACAGCTATCGTGCTGTTGACGGTTCCACCTGAAGACGGACGCTTGTGTTGCCTCCGAAACGTCGTGATTTTTATTTTATCTTTATTTTACTTTTATTAATTTTATTTTTTTTACCTACGTGACTTTACCGAAGAAACATAAGAATATGAATCCTTGCAGTCACGAAAGCTTCAAATCTAGAAAGATCCCCCAGAGCCTCTTGTTACGGTCTTTTAGTCGTCCCAAGGGCCAGGACCAAAGCTCACGGAGACGGCGACCTCCGCCTGTGTGCGAGCTCGTCGCCTGTGGAGCAGCCTGTCTGCCTTGCCCGGGGAGCTGAGGGTTTCGCACTAATTGAGCAATTTAACATTTGTATCTAAAAACTTACCTTTTTAAACTCGCTTTTACTTAAGATAAATTTATAGTGTTCTTTTTTAATATGCCTTCGATAGCAATTTATTATAATGCAATTTTGTTTTGTATGGAGATTGCTTTTATTGTTCTTGCGATTTAGTCTTTGAACAATGGTTTCCTTCTTGATTTGAAGCTTTCGTGACTGCAGGAATCCATACTCTTTGGTTCTTTCGGTAAAGTCACGTGGGTATAAAATAAAATAAATCACGACGTTTCGGGCGCAACACAAGCGTCCATCATGTGATGATGGACATCATCTGATGATGGACACCTGAAACGTCGTGATTTATTTTATTTTATACCTACGTGACTTTAGCGAAAGAACCAAAAAGTAATGTTTTCTTTAATCTGTACAGCACTTTCAATTGCATCTTTTTTACACGAAATAGTGCTGTAGAAATACATACTTGATTGAATGATTGATCGATAAATCACGGCTGCTGCTGATGATGATGATACTGCTGCAGATGATGATGCTATTATCTACAAGCGCTGACAGGGCAGGCACGAATGAAATCATCGATCGTGAACGAGTGGAAGAGCACTATCGCCTCTGTCACGGCGACTGAAAATCAAGGCACCTTGTCATCCCGAAAAAAAGTGTGCCCTGCAATCGTGACTCCTTACACCGACATTGAAGCTACCGATCCTGGGGGGGAATGATCGCCTCCTGCGCGTGGCCAGGTTTTCATTTTGTCACCTACAACATGTTCGTGTTTTAATTCCATGCGACCTGGGATGTCGTCGCTACAGATACACGGATCATTGTGAACTCGCGGTGTGATTGCGGTGCGGTGATTGAGAGAGAGATTAGTTCACGTGCAGGAGGAGAGAGAGAGAGATTAGTTCACGTGCAGGAGGAGTTAGAGAGATTGTTACATCGCATGGTCGTGAGCGGCAGAGATGGCTATGATGTGAGGAAGGATGATGATGATGATGCAAAGGGCCTTTTATATAGTCATGGTTATACCATGAATCATCATCCAACAGTGGAAAAACAATGATTCATGATGATAATGATGACAAAGCGGCTGTAATGACTAATAACTGACTCAGCCCATCAACATACACTATCTCAGGGTTCGATAAAATAAGTACCATTTTGTGTAGAAGTCAACCGTGGCTGTCCTGTGGATAGGAATGTGTTTTATTTTTACCTCTGACTATAAACGATTAATGGGTGTCATCTCAATGCTCATTTGAACCAAAAATAACTTTGGCTTTTTTTTTACTGCAGTATCCAACTCCTATTATCTACTCGACCTCTCTGACCTCTTTATTTACGTGCTATGAATAAGGCCTATTGTCCGAAACGTCGCCTCTTATTCACATTTCCCTTCTAAAGCCACGTAGCGCTGTTATTGACGAACGTGCTGGCTTTTCGCGAACCGTGTTTACGCACATCATCATCAGCAGCAGCAGCAGCCTCACCAAACAGCCCGTTCACATGTTACCACTTGTTTGTTATCTTGTAGGTAACCATCAGCACGTGGCCGCACCAAGGCACGGCACCGCGCGCGGCTTGGCCTCGTCGTGAAGAGGCGCGGCCCGTGAACTGCGCCGCGCGTGACCCCCCCGCGCGCGCGCGCAGCTGCCTCGCAGCCACGAACGCGGCCTCCTCCTCCCCCCCACTCGCTCTTCTGGCTCCTATAAGCGCCGATTTGTTTCGCTTTGGAAGACAGCCAATCGGTCGTCAGTAATCATTGAGTGTAAAATCCCCGAAACTATTCGTCTGGGTATTTGAAAACAGCTCTCTCGCCCCCCACCCCCCACCCTTTAATTCCCCCCCCCCCCCCACATGCCTCTCGCCCTCTACTTACACCCACTAACAACCCCACCACCAAGCCCTCGAATCACCCACCCGCACACGCACGGCACGCGCACGCAGCGAAAACAAACACACGAACACAACATTGCAATATGTAATTCAGCGCGCGTACGCTTGCCCGAGCGATTTTGCGACTCGTGGTGAGATGTTGTGTGGCGCACGCCCTCCTCCACCCGACATAGCCAAGTCGTAAGATGTGTCACGTGGCGAAGGAACGTGCCGATGTATCCGCAGCACACGTACACACACAGACACATTTAACAATTAAATGAAATTAAATGTTCGCACATTTATTGGAAAGTGAAATCAGCAGACGTCGCCGGGTTGACGGCTGCTGTAATGAGGGTGGGAGCAGTGGGGGGTGGGGGGTGGTGGGGGGGGGGGAGATGCCAGCTGAGGTCTCTCGCTGCGGCGTGGCGACTTGGCTCCTGGGCCCTGACTCGTGGTCGCCGCGGCCCCGTGGCTCTCTCTCTCTCTCTCGATCGTTGTGAATTAGAAATCTGCGCAGCCGCGCTGCTCTTTCTCTCGCTCGTTGTGAATTAGAAATCTGCGCAGCCGCGTTGCTCTCTCTCGACCGTTGTGAATTAGAAATCTGCGCAGCCGCAGCCGCGCTGCTCTCTCTCTCTCGACCGTTGTGAATTAGAAATTTGCGCAGCCGCAGCCGCGTTGCTCTCTCTCTCTCGACCGATGTGAATTAGAAATCTGCGCAGCCGCAGCCGCGCTGCTCTCTCTCGACCGTTGTGAATTAGAAATCTGCGCAGCCGCAGCCGCGCTGCTCTCTCTCGACCGTTGTGAATTAGAAATCTGCCCAACCGCAGTCATGCCGCTTTTCTCTCTATTTTTGGGAATTAGAAGTCTGCGCAGCCGCGTCGCTCTCTCGATCGTTGTGAATTAGAAATCTGCCAAAACCACAGCCACGCCACTCCCTTTCGATCATTGTGAATTACAAATCTGCGCAACCGCAGCTGCATCACTCTCTCTCAATTGTAAGTAAAAAATCTGCGCATCCGCAGCTGCGTCGCTCTCTATCTCTCAATCGTTGTGAATTAGAAATCCGCGCAGCCGCGTCGCTGCCCACCGGCGAACAACCTCGGATTTTTTTTTCATTTTGACTGAAAGGCAGTTGAGTAACGGTGCGTGCTGTCTGACGATGATGATGATTTTGAAGACGCTTTTTGAAAATAATAGTAATAGTTGTGTATTTATCCAGGGGGAGTCCAATGACAATCTTTTACAGGAGGGTCCTGCTACATTGGGTTTTTATTTCAAGATGTCTTCAGCCAATGAATGATGAGTGTTGTTTATTACGATGACACACGTGGGAGGAAGCCGGAGCACGTGGAGAAAACCCACGCACGCGAGGGGGCAACGCTATATCCCCGTACACATGGAAACAGATGGAGATTAGTCCCATCGGAAATGGAGTTTCACAACATCCGTGTGTGATCGACCAACACTCGCTGCTGCCTCCAGTTCTGGAGTATAGCCACCACAGCCCGGATGATGTCGTCGTGTATATTATAAGTTATAAAAAAGAAATACAGAATTTGTTTTTTCTTAATTGTCTGTATCATCAGAATACCATCATGGTATATTAATTAATAATTATTATCAAACAATATTTGAGTATTCATTCTTCACCAACATACTCTTCGTAATCATCATCATCATTAGCATCATCGTCAAAGATTCATCATCAATTCAATAATCATTTTCACGTCTCATCATTATAATCATCATCATTAACATCGTCAATGATCGTTATAATTATCAATCACTTGATTGTCATTATCAGTCATCATCATCCTCCGATAATAATTGTCCATCATATCATCAGTCATTATCAATAAACAAATCGTCATCATTATCGTCATCCCCATCACGATCAATCATTATGCGCCCATTATTCTATTGAGTGTCCTCTATTGGAGCGGCCGAGAGCAGCGAGCGAGTTCAAATTTATTTTCTCCTTCACAGAGGGAGGGCCGAGTGGCCGTGATGGCGTCACATTCTCGCGGACGCAGCGTCTTATCTCACGTGGCACAAGATCTGTCTCCCCGTGTCTCTCTCTCTCTTTCTTTCTCCCTGTGACTCTCCCCCCACGCCTCTCTCCCCATGTCTCTCTCCCAGTGTCTCTTTCTCTCAACGTGTATCTCTCTTTCCCCCTGTGAGCCTCCCCCATGTCTCTCTCCCAGTGTCTCCCTCTCCCCCGGTGTCTCTCTCTCTCTCCCCGTGACTCTCCCCCCGTCCGTATAGCCCTCTGGACGGTAGTGATGGTGACGGAGCGGTGATGGTGTTAGATCCCCGCTCCCACACGTGCCTCAGTCTGACGATTCGATTCATTGTCGCGACTCCCACTGAGCGATGCTGGGTCAACCGGCATCTTGAACTCTCGCCGTCTCATCGCACGTTCCATCTCGCAACCTCCGATCTGCTTCAAGTGGCCTCATCCTCCCTCCTCCTCCTTCCACCCTTCACCTCATTCCTCCCTCATCCTCGTCCTTCTCCTCCTAGCTTATCCCTTCTCGTCCCTCCTCTTCTTCCCTCCTCCTCCTCCTCTTCCACATCCTCTCTCATTGCATCGCACATCGGGGTTGTCGGTGTGGACCTCCTGTCAGTAAGACTGTTCTCTGTCTCTCTGTATCTCTGTCTTTCTCTCTGTCTCTCTGTCTCTCTTTCTGTGTATTTCCCGCGCCTCTGAATGCCCTCTTTAAGTTCAACGTGCGCGCTTGACAAATCGCACTAACGAGCAGTGGTGGTCTCCCGAGAACGAGGCTTGCCATTCGGTAAAATGCTTTCCCGGCTCAGAGTTTGGACTTTGTTAGAGACATTATCAGGAGCTCTCTAGCCAGCACCCCCCCCCCCAGTCTGTCTAGGAGAACACGACGCGGAGGGGGCGGGGTGGGTACAGGGGGGGGTCACGGCCTCTGACATTGTCCTTAATCTCATGCGCAGATCCAAATCCTCCCACTGCTGGGACAACTCCAGGCCCGCGGAGGAGTCCGATCTCAAGATCAGCGGGACCTGATCCAAAACGTCTCGGTGGGAAGGAGGGGGGAAGGAGGGGGGCGGTTTCTGGGGGCTTTGTCAAATCTTTGCGATGAAATATGGACATTTCCCGAAACCTTGTCCATAAATAAATAAAAATTCCATCTAAATTATTTTTTAAGGGTTAATGGTATGCATGAATGCTCTGGGGTGCTGCGGTAGCGAGATGTTAACTCCCTCGCCTGGTATACAGGAGGTCGTGGGTTCGATGCTGACGCCTGTATATTTGGAGTCTAGATTTTTTTTCTCTGGGTCCTCCTGTTTTTCCCCTCACATTTAGAATCAACATCACCACGCGTTTAGAGTTTTTGGCTGCTGCTATAGATGTCCACGTGATAAACCACTTCGTTGACCAATAGTTTGTGGCCAGGTCGTATTCTAAAAATAATTATATAGCTCGGCAGGCCTTATCTGGTAAAATACCAAATCGTTGAGTTTATATTTTGTTATTTGTGCTGAGTTCCTAGGTTCAAATCTGGGTTTCAGCCGCCCAAGTTGGTCATCGATGACTTACGCATAGACTCACAAAGAGAACCACAGACCCACGTAGAGACCCACGAATCCAGATTGAGACCCATGGTGTTCGACAACAACAACAACGACGACGATGATGATGATGCTGCTTGCCTGATCAGACCCAGACCCGGGCCAGACCCGGGCCAGACCCGGGCCAGACCCGGGCCAGACCCGGGCCAGACCCGGGCCAGACCCGGGCCAGACCCGCGGCGGCGCGGCCTCGTTCGGAGCGCGGTCACCACGCGCTCGTCAATGACAGCGCGTCCCGTGCCCCCCCCCCCTCCTCCTACACAACAACAAAGCAAATATCTCCCGTATAGCCTTTGACATACTCTAGGGCAAGTGCTGTTAGCGAGCCCCTATGAAGGCCGGTACGGCACACGAGGGGATGGGTTGCCAGCACCACGCCCGGCCGCCTTTGTCTCCCTATCATCATAATTCACAACACCAAGACACACAGCCATCACCATCATTCACAACACCAAGACACACACAACCATCACCATCATCATCATTTACAACAGTCGTAATTAACCTACTTCTAAGTGAAATTATCGTCATCATCATCATCATGAGCCACGCTCCATCCACTGCTGGATGAGGTCCGTCGCTATGCCTCGCGGTCCTGCGAGGCTGCAATGTAATCCATCTCCCTCCTGTGATGTTGGTGGACACTTAAAATGTGATCGTTGTTGTTGGCGATGATGATGATGGATGTGTCTGGTAAGGGTCGTCCGGGGTTGGTGGGGATGGGGTTTGCGGTGAGTGGAGTGGAGGTGAGTGGGTGTTTGTATATTAGTGGGGAGCGGTGGTGTAGCGGTGAGCGCTACGCTGCGCTACAAACCGGGCGACCCGAGTTTGATTCCCGCTCACGGCCATCAACACCAGTGACGATTATCCGAATCGGCTCTGGCCCTGCCCCTAAGTCGACTCAACCTCAAATGAGTACCTGGTGCGATGCGTAAGCATCGTCACTGGGGAGACAAAGGCGGCCGGGCACCACCCAAACAGTCGTGTGCCGTGCCGACCTTCATAGGTGCCACTCGCTCGCAGCACTTGCCCCCAACACTCAGGCTACGAGAGGGATTTGTGCCTTTGTATGTAACGCGCTGAACTTCTTTCGCACCGTACGAAGCCAACCGTTCAGATGAAGCGACGCGAGCGGTGGAATCTGAGTCGCGTTGCCACAGCCGGGAGCCGGGCCAGGCCTGGCCAAGCCGGGTCGGGATCGGGTTCGGGTTGGGACCGGGTCAGGCACGCTTTGCAAATGCGTCGTGGTGAGAGAGAGAGAGAGACGTAACCAGACACGGGAAACTCGAGCCTAGTTAAGGCAGTAGACACACAGAGAGGGCCAGAGGAAGAGAGAGATAGAGCGAGGAGTCAAAGAGAGACAGACTTTGACTTTTAAACAATTTTTATTGCCGCCAGCAGCAACAGCACTGGAGGCGATTCCGATATGAAATACACACAGCCACCAGCAAACAAATGAAAACAACGCTATAAACCCACGCGCTGTGGGGCTAAATGCACCGCGCACAACACGAAAGAAAAGTCACGTGGTGGTTGGTGGTGGTGTTCGTCGCGCACGCCACGGTGACGAGCAAGCGCTTCAGAAGGTGAACACGAGGGTGCCTTCCACGCTGGTACAGAGAGGGGCTTTTACGGCTCCCCAGCCTTCGAAGAGTCAAGGAGAGAGAGAGAGACAGAGAGTCAAAGACGTAGGCACATGGAGACACGGAGAACGACAAAGATACAAACACACTGACAGACGGACACACACACAGGCAAGCAGGAGGTATGGTGAGGAAGTGGAGTGATGAGATGGAGTTAGGAGGCGAAGGAGGTGGGGTTAGGGGGGAGTGGGGAGATGGGGTGAGGCAGTGTTTGATGGCTGCGCTCCGTCTGTCTTCGTGTCTGTCCGTGTGTATGTATACGTGTGCGTGTGTGTGTTTATCGCCGTCCGTCCATCTGTCTCTCTGGATGTCCGTCCGTCTGTCTGTTTTCTCTATCTGATCGCCTGTCTGGGTCGCCTGTGTGTCGCGCGCGTGTGTGGAGCGGGCGTGGTGCTGGCCACCCACCCCCTCGTGTGCCGTGCCCCGGCCGTCATAGGTGCAACTCGCTAACGGCACTTGCCCCTACAGTCCGTTAAGGCTACACGGTGGATCTTTGTCTTTGTGTCGTGGATAGCGCACTGCGCGACAAAGCCGGTAACCCGAGATCGAGTCCCGCCCACGGCCACCACCAACACCAGTGACGATTATCTGAACCGGTTTTGGGCCTCCCCTAAATCCACTCAGCCTCAAATAAGTACCTGATGTGGTGCGTAAAAACATCGCCACTTGGGAGATAAAGTAGGTCGGGCGTGGTGCTGTCCACCCACCCCCTCGTGTGCCGTGTCGGCCTTCATAGGTGCTACTCGCTAACAGCACTTGTCCCTACAGTCTGTTAAGGCTATACGGGGGATCTTTGTCTTTGTTAATGAAAAAGTCGATTTGGCCAGTGGTGATAGTTGATGATAATTAATCATGTTTAGCGCCCTGTATCCAGCCACTGCTGGAGGAAGGCCGCCTCTCCGCGCGGTGCCAGTCACGTGGGTGGATTGACCATACTTCACCGCGTTGGTCAGCCTGGCTCACCACGCTACGGGGGGGGGGGGTGGACAACAGGACTGGTTTAGAACGTTCGATATCACTCACCACTCACGTTGGTCGTTGCCCACGGATCGTTGTTCGCTCGCACGCAGTTTCGCGATCCCGCTTGCTGTACTGCCACCTCATGGCCAACCTCGCAGCAGCCCGAGCCTGGTTTGGAGAGTGTCGCGCATCTCTACGTGATCCACCAACCCCTTGCCTCTCACGCATTTTTTTCGGGCGCAACACATTTGTTCGTCACGCGACCCCCCGATACGGCAAACACAAATAATAATCGGCGACCTTTGGAGCAATGGACCTGCTCCATGGCTGAAAGATATGAATATCATAATAGTAGGTTTTTACCCTTTTAACTGGTTAAAAAACTGACACCTTTAAAGGTGTCAGTTTTGTACCAGTTAAAAGGGTAAAAACCTACTATTATATTTTGCCACTGGTAAAATAGATCTCATAGTGTATATGAATATCAGTTTAGCGCGTAGGCTTTCGCGATCAATATTATACATAATAGAGGAGTATGGATCACGTAATTTACGTGATCTAACCCTCCCCCCCCCAAAAAAAAACTCTATTAACGTAATGGATATATTTAACTTATTGTCGGTGTTTTGTACTATGTCATTGACGAAATGCCCCGCGTCCAGCGCTGCAAGAGATCAAACACCGCAGCAGCAGCAGCGGCGCGTTGCAGCACCGCCGCTGCTGCTGCTGCTGCACGGAATGCGCCTTGCGGGCGCGGGTGCCTCCCAGTGTTCGCAGGCGATATTAGGAATGTCGTTGCAAGGACTTTCCTAACAAGGGCGCTGTGAGAGCGGGAGAGAGGGAAGCAGCGAGAGGGAGAAACAGAGAGAAGGGGGGAGAGAGAGTGTGAGTGTGGGTTGGACACGGGAGAGGGAGGGAGATGGGGGAGAAAGCTGGAGACAGCCGAGGCATGGGGAGGAGAGGGGAGAGTGAGCGGGAGACGTGGAGAGGGAAAGAGAGGAGCAGGAGAGAGCCTGGGAGAGAGATACAGAGAAGGGGGAGTTTGCGGGAGATTGGTAACGTGATGATCGCGACTGGAAGAGAGAGAGAGAGAGACAAAGAGAGCGAAAGATGGGGGAGACGGAGAGATGCATGCAGCTATGAGCTACTGTGAGAAGGGCTGCGTGCAGAACGAGAGTGAGCGAGAGAGTGAGCGAGAGGTGGGGGTTTACATAAACCAAAGTTATTATAAAAAAAAATACAAAATGATGAACGAAGCAAAGTGCCGACTACACCGAGCATCTTCTTGTTTCCACTGATCGTAAAAAAAGAGAGATACAGGGTGGAGAGAGAGCGCAAAAGGCTGGGCGAGAGAGAGAGAGGGAGACAGGGGAAATAGAAGAAGAGGGGGGAGAGTGTGGCTTGGGGGTGGGGGGTGTTTGGGGGGGTGGGGGTTGGGAGCTGTCGCTGACAGAGCTCCCCCCATCCCTCGCCGTGCTATCTTTGGCTCTGCTCGAGACGCCTCCCCGCGCGGCCCAGAGTTGTTACTCAAATCGCTTGCAGCTGCAGCGGCACGGCGCGGGATTGTCACGCGTGCACGTGCGCGCGCGTGCGTGTGCGTGCGTGTGCGTGCGTGCGCGTGCGTGCACGTGCGTGTGCGTGCGTGTGCGTGCGTGCGCGTGTGTGTGCGTGTGCGTGCGTGCGTGCGTGCGCTACGAACCCGGCGACCCGAGTTCGATTCCCGCTCATGGCCAACGTCAATGACGATTATCTGAATCGGTCCTGGGCCTCCCCTAGGTCGACTCAGCCTCAATTGAGTACCTGGTGCGATGTGTCAAACATTGTCCCGTACGGAGATAAAGGCGGCCAGGCGTGGTGGTGCTGGCCACCCACCCCCTCGTGTGCCGTGCCGGCCGTCGTAGGTGCTACTCGCTAACAGCAGATTTCCCCAACAGTCTGTTGTAGGCTACACGGGGTCTCTGTGTCTTTGTGAAAGGTTCTCGCGGTTCGCGTGCGTCTGAGTTTGAGTGGCGGTGGAGCGGCGATGTATGCGTGTGCACTGCGCTTCCAATCCTGGATCACGGGCCAAGTGCGTTGCCCCACCACCGACTCGCTCGGTGTCTCTGACGCGGCCACTATGAATCACCCCGCCGACGCCCGGTCGTGACCCCCCCCCCAACCCCCGCACCCCCGGTCACCTGCACGCGAAACAACGTGAGCGAAACTCAGCAGCCAGGGCACTTAGGCGCGCACGTGGCCCCCTGTCCCGTGGCGAGATAATGCCTCTGCGTGTGTCACGCGCCGTCGTGCCGCTACTGCTGCTGCTCCTCGCAGCCGGAACTCGGGGCGGAGAACTTCAGCCCCCACAGCCTCCCAAAGAGCTCTTCTCTCTCCCGAGACCCCCACTCCACACCCACCATCTCTTCCTCCCACCCCATCTCTCTCTCTCTCCCGAGACCCCCACTCCACACCCACCATCTCTCCCTCTTCCCCCCATCCCATCTCTCTCCCTCTTCCCGAGACCCCCACCCCTTTCTCTCCTCCCGCTCGTTCCTCCGCTGTCAGAATCCATAGCACTCAACCCTCCACCCACCCACCCATCCCTCTACACCGCGACTCCCATCCCTACCCCCTCCACACACCTCCAACTGGCTCTTTACAAACCTCCCTCCCTCCGTGCCTCGCTCCGTCCCTCCCATCCATCTCCCATACCCAGCCCCAACCATCGACAGCACCGCAGCATGCCAACCCCTCCCCCCAACACCCCGCCACCACCTCCAACACGACTACGCTCACAGCCTCACACCTCCTCCTCCTCTCTAACCCCCCCCCTCCTCCGCCCGCATCATCCAATCCCCGCTCGCGTTTCCTCGTGAATAATGCAGAGCGAGGCGAGCTGCTCGCGCGGAGTGAATCGCGGGCGGCTTCTGCAGCTATCGGGCTTCCTCGCCGCCGCCGCCGCTCATTGATAATTCAGCGCTGACGCTTGAAGGCGCCGTTAGTGCTCCGTGTGTTGGACCGACAACGCCGACAGAGGGAGAGCGCGCGGGGGGTGGGAGGCGGATAAGCGTTAGAGGGTGGGAGGGTCGGCGTGCGTGCGCGCTCGGAGATGAGCGCCCGGTGCGGTGTGTAAACATCGCCACTGGGGAGACAAAGGCGGCCGGGCGTAGTGCTGGCCGCTCACCCCCCTCGTGTGCCCGTTCCGGCCTGTATAGGTGCTCGCTAACAGCACTTGCCCCAACGGTCTGTTCAGGCTACACGGGGGATCTTTGTCTTTGCTCGGAGATGGCGGTAGGTTGGGGGAGCGGTAGCGCAGCGAGCGCTTAGCGCTACGAACTGCGGCGACCCGAGTTCCATTCGCGCTCACGACCAACACCAGTGATGATTCTCTGAACCGGTCCAGGGTCCCCCATAGGTCGACTCAGCCTCAAATGAGCACCCGGCGCGGTGTGTAAACATCGCCACTGGGGAGACAAAGGCGGCCGGGCGTGGTGTTGGCCACCCACCCCCTCGAGTGCCGTGCCGGCCTTCATAGGTGCTCGCTAACAGCACTTGCCCCTACAATCTGTTAAGGCTACACGAGGGGGATTTTGTCTTTTGCAGATGGTGGGCAAAGGAGCGACGCTCACAACAACGAGCAGAGCCGCAGGCGCATAAAACGCAGCGAGTTGGCACCGCGAGGAGCACAGCTGGTGCATCGGCCAACCCACGCGGTCAGTCAACACACACGGCACCTGGGTCTGTTTCGTGACCTCCTGCTGTCAGCGAGCCTTCGACACTTCACGTGCCGGCCTCAAGGTGCACCTAGCCTGGCACAAGCGCCTTAGTGACGCCACCGCCACGGCGGTTGTTGTTGGTTCGGCTGTTGTTGGTTCGGCTGTTGCTGGTTCGGTTGTTGCGTCCGTGGAGGGATCGGTAGCTGCAGTGGTTCGCGCTACAAACTTGGCGACGCGAGTTGGAATGTCTGAACCGACCCCTCGTAGGTCGACTCGGCCTTAACAACAACAACAAACAAAGGACCGCTCATGCTGCGGTGTGCAAACCATCGGAATTGGCGCGGCAAAATCGGCCAGGCGTGATGCTTTGTGTGCCGTACTGACCTTAATAGGTGCTCGCTAACAATGATCATGGTGCTGCACTGGGGAGGAGACCCGCTTCGCGAGCGGGGCCGGCTACTCAGCCAAATCACGCTAACAGCACTTGCACCAACACTCTGTCCAAGGCTACACGGGGGATATTTGTCTTTGTAGTGCGCGCGGCGTGATGGTTGTGGTGGTGGGGGGGGGGAGCTGTCGGGAGTGCAGGAGGTGGTGGGGGGCCGATGGTGTGCGGGGGAAGTGGGGGGGGGGAGAAGTGGGGGGGAGGAGAAGTGGGGGTGACACGGAGGCGAGGGTTTGGCTATCCGCGGGGCAAGATGAATATGTATGGAGCTCAGTGTCTGGGGACCTACGTAATGTGTTTGACATTTCCCGTCTCGGCTCGGAGACACGGGGAGAGGCGATGCGAGGTGAGGGGTAGAGAGGCTGGGGGGGTGGGTGGGGCGAGGGGGGTGGTGTTGGGGGTGGGTGGAGGGGAGGCGTAGAGAACGGATCGGGCTGCTGTTGCTGCTGGTGGTTGTTGTGGCAGTGATGGGGAGGGCTTTGCTATTGCTTGGCACCGCATAAAGGGAACGAGGATTTTGCAAACGGAGCGAGAATTGCGGCAATTAGCGGAAGTGGCCCAGCGGAGCGCGACTCGGCGGCGTCGACAGACGGACACGAGAGGCGCGGAGCACCAGAAGACGGCGAGTGCCGGGGGGGGGGGCAGACACAGAGCGAGGGGAGGTAGCGACCCCCATAGACTCTGCGTGTGAGTCTATGGGTCTCTGGTGTGAGTCTATGGGTATCTGTGTGATGAGTCTATGGGTCTCTGGTGTGAGTCTATGGGTCTCTGTGTGATGAGTCTATGGGTCTCTGGTGTGAGTCTATGGGTCTCTGGTGTGAGTCTATGGGTCTGTGTGAGTCTATGGGTCTCTGGTGTGAGTCTATGGGTCTGTGTGAGTCTATGGGTCTCTGTGTGAGTCTATGGGTCTCTGGTGTGAGTCTATGGGTCTCTGTGTGATAAGTCTATGGGTCTCTGGTGTGAGTCTATTGGTCTCTAGTGTGAGTCTATGGGTCTCCGGTGTGAGTCTATGAGTTTATGTGTGAGTCTATGGGTCTCTGTGTGATGTGTCTATGGGTCTCTGTGTGATGAGTCTATGGGTCTTTGTGTGAGTCTATGGGTCTCTGTGTGAGTCTATGGGTCTCTGGTGTGAGTATATGGGTCTCTGTCTGAGTCTATGGGTCTGTGTGAGTCTATGGGTCTCTCTGTGTGAGTCTATGGGTCTCTGTCTGAGTCTATGGGTCTCTGTGTGTGAGTCTATGGGACTTTGTGTGAGTCTATGGGTCTCTGTGTGATGCGTCTATGGGTCTCTGTGTGATGAGTCTATGGGTCTTTGTGTGAGTCTATGGGTCTCTGTGTGAGTCTATGGGTCTCTGGTGTGAGTATATGGGTCTCTGTCTGAGTCTATGGGTCTGTGTGAGTCTATGGGTCTCTCTGTGTGAGTCTATGGGTCTCTGTCTGAGTCTATGGGTCTCTGTGTGTGAGTCTATGGGACTCTGTGTGAGTCTATGGGTCTCTGTGTGATGCGTCTATGGGTCTCTGTGTGATGAGTGTATGGGTCTCTGTGTGGTGAGTCTATGGGTCTCTGTGTGATAAGTCTATGGGTCTCTGGTATGAGTCTATGGCTTTCCGGTGTAAGTCTATGGGTCTCTGGTGTGAGTCTATGGGTCTCTGTGTGAGTTTATGGGTCTCTGGTGTGAGTATATGGGTCTCTGTGTGAGTCTATGGGCCTCTCTGTGTGAGTCTATGGGTCTCTGGTGTGAGTAAATGGGTCTCTGTCTGAGTATATGGGTCTGTGTGAGTCTATGGGTCTCTCTGTGTGAGTCTATGGGTCTCTGTCTGAGTCTATGGGTCTCTCTGTGTGAGTCTATGGGACTCTGTGTGAGTCTATGGGTCTCTGTGTGATGAGTCTATGGGTCTCTGTGTGATGAGTGTATGGGTCTCTCTGTGGTGAGTCTATGGGTCTATGTGTGAGTCTATGGCTTTCCGGTGTGAGTCTATGGGTCTCTGTGTGAGTTTATGGGTCTCTGGTGTGAGTATATGGGTCTCTGTGTGAGTCTATGGGTCTCTCTGTGTGAGTCTATGGGTCTCTGTGTGACTCTATGTGTCTGTGTGAGTCTATAGGTCTCTGTGTGAGTCTATGGGTCTCTGTGTAACTCTATGTGTCTGTGTGAGTCTATATGTCTCTGTGTAAGTCTATGGGTCTCCGGTGTAAGTCTATGGGTCTCTGGTGTGAGTCTCTGGGTCTTTGTGTGAGTCTATGCGTCTCTGTGTGAGTCTATGGGTCTCTGTTGTGAGTCTATGGGTCTCTAGTATGAGTCTATGGGTCTCCGGTGAGAGTCTATGGGTCTCTGGTGTGAGTCTATATGTCTCTGTGTGAGTCTACGGGTCTCTGTGTGGGTCTGTGTGTCCCTGTGTGAGTCTATGGGTCTCTGGTGTGAGTCTATGGGTCTCTGTGTGATAAGTCTATGGGTCTCTGGTATGAGTCTATGGGTCTCTGTGTGAGTCTATGTGTCTCTGGTGTGAGTCTATGGGTCTCTGTGTGAGTCTATGGGTCTCTGGTGTGAGTCTATGGGTCTCTGGTATGAGTCTATGGGTCTCTGTGTGAGTCTATGTGTCTCTGGTGTGAGTCTATGGGTCTCTGTGTGAGTCTATGGGTCTCTGGTGTGAGTCTATGGGTCTCTGCTGTGAGTCTATGCGTCTTTGTGTGAGTCTATGGGATATCGGGTGTGAGTCTATGGGTCTCTGTGTGAGTCTATGGGTCTCTGTGTGAGTCTATGGGTCTCTAGTGTGAGTCTATGGGTCTCTCTGTGTTACCGGACTGAAGTCTTCACTTCATAGCGACGCCCGTTTCATCACAGGCGGCTGCCACGCGGGCTTCGAACCCAGGGGTTTATCAGCGGTGACGCTCAGCGTCTCTGACCTCTGGGGGGGGGGCGGGGGGGGGCGTGGGGCGTGGGGGGACGTCTCCCTCCCCCCTCCCCAGGGCCATCTCATGCATGCGGTGACAGTGATTCCCGTGACGGCCTCGCTCTTGTTTCAGTCGACAGTTTACAACACGAACAACAACAAAAATACAAATCTCCTACCCTCTCCCCCTAACTCCACCTCGGGGGCTCCACAATTCAATTGACAGCTGAGCCAAATCCCAAGTCTGGTTCAAAACAAAGGGGGAGGGTCGTGCCAAATGTTACTGATGATGAGTTGGCCGTAATGTCGTGCAGATAAATGACGAAATGCGCAGAGGACACCTACGGGCTGTCTGATCGTGGCGATGATTTGACGATGATGACCTCTCTCTCTCCTAGTCCGCCTGCTGCGCTCAGTCGGGGGGAGGATGAGGGTGCATTTACGTTGAACTTCTTTCGCACCGTACGTAGCCAACCGCGCTCATCGAAGGTGCGGGGAAAGGACAACGAACGAAACACAAAACAGCAGTTCTAAAGAAACGAGTTTCCAGTTTAGATGTAAAAGTGGCGTAGCTCCAACGGCTTCCTAATATGGGACGGGAGAGCGTTCCAGACGGCCGCAGAAGCGGATCTGAAAGCGCCACGCGATGCGGTGACCGCCGCCTGCGTTCGATGACCCAGCCAGGAAGCTGCCGCCGCTGCTGCTGCGAGGATGAGCGCCGGAGTGTCACGTGATGGTTGCGTGCGCGTGCAATGAGTGCGGCCTCGTAAGGGGCCGTCCATAAATGACGTCACGCACCTAGGGGGGGTCAGACATTTGTGACGATGCGTGACGAGAAATGTGACGTCACATCAAAATGCGCAACTTTAAATAAATATAGACAACACGTTCTACTTAATTAAATATACTTTTTGATAAATGTTTTCTCCTACAAACATCAGAGTGCAGCGCCACATTAAATACGCACTACAATGACAATAGTTTATAGCGATTTGAAGCACATTTTATTTTCAAAATAGAACTATGGTTTTGGGGGGGGGGGAGCAGAGTTTTGTGACGTCATGAATCGCGTGACGTCATTTATGGACGGCCCCTAACGGACTCGTTCACCAACCGGGTGGGGAGTGAGCGGGGTGGGCGAGCGAGTGGTGCGCGTGAGAGGGAGCCGCGTGGAGCGGTGTTAGGCTGGCGGTGGTGAGAGGGTAAAATAGAAAAAAGAGCGGGTTAGGGGGTTGGAGGTAGTCATGGGGGAGGGAGCTGAGGGAGGGGCTGCAGGGAGGGGGGTGATGCAGGGGTAGGGGGAGATCTTTTGGCAGCAACTGCCGCTGTTCTATGCAGGCATCAAGTCTCGGCTGGTTCTCGGCTCAAATGAGGGTGGGTGCAGCCAGATCAACGTGCGCTTGTGTGAAGAGAGGGAGTGATGTGGTACAGGAGGACGTGGAGCTGAGTGGACTTGCCAATGACTGGTACTAGCGGTGTCAAGATCGGCATCTGTGGAGGAGGCTCGTGAAGGACGCTCCTGGGCAGTTGGAGGCAGTCGCCCTCCAACAACAACGAAGGGCGGAGGAGCGACGCTCACAACAATGAGCGGAGCACCGGGTGGCTAAAGCACAGCAAGTTGGCACAGTAGGGGGCACAGGTGGTGCATCAGCCAGTCATCTCGGTCATCTCAGTCAGTCGACCCGTGGCAGCCGGGTCTGCCCCGTGACCTCCTGCCAGCGGGCGTTCGACACTTCACGTGGCCTCAAGGTGCACATGGCCTGGCACAAGCGTCGTGGTGACGTCACCGCCACTTGGCGAATGGCGGTTGTTGTTGCGTGTATGTATAGGTGTGCGTGCGTGTAGGTGCGCGTGTGTGTGGGTTCGCGTGTGTGTAGGTGTGCGTGTGTGTAGGTCCTCGTGTGTGTAGGTGTGCGTGTGTGTAGGTCCTCGTGTGTGTAGGTGTGCGTGTGTGTAGTCACGTACTGGCCACCCACCGCCTCGCGCAGCGTGCCGGCCATCATCGGGGCTCGCTAGCAGAACTTGGCCCAAAAGTCTGTCAAGGCTTTACGGGGGATCTTTGTATTTGTGCGGGGAGCAGACGCGTAGTGGTTAGGCTCAATGCGCTACGAACCTGGCGATCTGTGTTCCAGCTTCCTCCAGCCTCCTCGGCTTCCTCTAGGTCGACTCGGACTTAAACGAGCACCCGGTGCGGTGTGTAACCATCACCCATTGAGGAGACAAAGGCGACGAGGAGGTTTGTTTTTGGCTACAACACCCCCCTCGCGCGCTCTGCCGCTTAACGGGGTGGTATGAAGGATGTTGGGGGGGGGGCATGGGGAGGTGTGGTGGAGAAGTTCGTGTGATTTTGGGGGGCAGAGGTCTCGATCTGAAATGAATCGAGCGGCGTTATCGCTCCATCGTCTGCGTAACGCGCGCGGCAGCTGTGCCTTGGCCCGGCCAGCCTCCGGCTTTTTCTCGGCCGTAATCTCCCCCCCACCCACCGCTCTCTCCTCCTTCTCCTCTCCTCATTTGCTCTCTCTCTCTCTCCCTTCGTCTCCTTTCGAATAGCGAGACGGGGAGAACCTTGATCGGAACACGTGCACCGGATTAACATTCAAGGCTCCCACTAACACACGCGCGCCTCCATGATTACATACAGAGACAAAGATCCCCCGTATTGCCGTTAATAGACTGTTGTGGCAAGTGCTGTTAGCGAGCACCAATGAAGGCCGTAGCAGGCACTCATTTAAGGCTGAGTCTACCTAGGGGGTGGATGTCCAGCACCAGTTGAGATATGCGTAACTGGCGTTGGCCGAAAGCGGGAATCGAACTCGGGTGCCCGGTTTCGCCGTTGGCCAGTAAGTGGCAGTGGCGTCACCATGGCGCTTGTGCCAGGCTAGGTGCACCTTGAGGCCGTCGTTGGGAAGTGTCGAAGGCTCGCTGACAGCAGGAGGTCACGAAACAGACCCAGGTGCCGTGTGTGTTGACTGACCGCGTGGGTTGGCCGATGCACCAGCTGTGCTCCTCGCGGTGCCAACTCGCTGCGTTATATCCGCCGGCGGCTCCGCTCGTTGTTGTGAGCGTCGCTCCTTCTGCCCTCCACTGTTGTTGCGGGAGGGCGACTGCCTTCAGCTCCAAAAGACAGACTGTAGGGACGAGTGCTCTTAGCGAGCATCTATGAAGTCCGGCACGGCATACAAGGGGGATGGGTGGCCAGCACCACGCGGGAACTTGGGTCGCCGGGTTCGTAGCGCAGCGCGCTAATACCTGCACTACCGTTCCCCACTCGCACACACGCACATACACACTTACACACCGACTCACGCACGCACACTCACACGCACACTCACGAACTCACACACATGCACACACACACGCAAAAAAACACAAAGAAAAAGATCCCCCGTATAGCCTTAACAGACTGTAGGGGCAAGTGTTGTTAGCGAGCACCTACGAAGGCCGGAACGGTACACGAGGGGGTGGGTGGCCAGCAGAACGCCCGACCGCCTTTGTCTCTCCAGTGGCGATGTTTACACACCGCACCAGGTACTCATTTGAGGTTTAGTCGACCTAGGGGAGGCCCAGGAACGGTTCAGATAATCGTCACTGGTGTTGGCCGTAAACGGGCATCGAACTCGGGTCGCCGGGTTCGTAGCGCAGCGAACTAAGGAGCCATCCATTGAGTACGTACGCATGGAGGGGGGGTTAACCCAAATGCGTAGCTTGCGTATGGGGAGGGGGGTCTACTGACAATGTACGCATAGGGAACGGGGAGGGGGGGTGAAGCCTCGATAATAATTTGTCTACATTGGCCTTCAAATGAGTTAGATAGTTCGGCGGTGGACTATCTGTTTGCTTAAACACGTTAATATTATTAATCCTTGATCGTTCCTACGTGGATTAAATATCGGCCGTTCTATAGGATTCGGGGGGGGGATGCATCAATCGTACGTACGCACGCAGGTGGGGGGGGGGTAAAAAATTCGCGTGCGTACAGGGAGGGGGGGAGGGGTCACGTTTTGACAGATTTTTGCGTACCTACTCAATGGATGGCCCCTAACCGCCACACGACCGCTCCATACACCCCCCACACACACGTGCAATACTCACACGTGCACCCACACACGTGCACACTCACCCACGTTCACACTCACACATACGTGCACACACACGTGCACACTCACACGTGCACACACACACACGTGCACACTCACACACACACGTGCACACTCACACGTGCACACTCACACGTGCACACACACACATGCGCACACTCACACACGTGCACACTTACACACACGTGCACACTCACACACACGTGCACACACACACGTGCACATTCACACACACGTGCACACACACACGTGCACACACACACGTGCACACTCACACACACGTGCACAAACACACGTGCACACACACACACATGCACACTCACACACACGTGCACACACACACGTGCACATTCACACACACGTGCACACACACACGTGGACACACACACGTGCACACTCACACACACGTGCACACACACACGTGCACACACACACACATGCACACTCACACACACGTGCACACACACACTCACACACACGCACGAGCGCGTGGCGCCGCGTGTTTCTCGCAGCTCCCTCCCTCTACTCGCCGACCTCGCTGTAAATGAAAGTGCCGCCTGCTCCCTCCCCCTCTCTCTCTCTACTACCCCCTCCTCTCCCCACCACTCTCCTCACAACTCTCCCCACCCTCTCCTCTCTTCTCCCTTAGGACCATTACCGGAGAAGAAGGCTGCAGCGGCGGCGGCGTTTGTTGGTGAGCGAGAGAGCGAGCAGAGAGGGGCCTGATTTGGATAATGAGTGCGTGCTTGCGAGCGAGATCGGGAGCGCTCGCTGCAGAATGATAATCGCGATGCTAATGCGCGGAATCGAAGGCGAGAATCCGCGCTCGGCGTACGAACGAGAGACTAGGCAGCGGCTTAATTTCAAATCGGCTGCTTTTCACACGCACACCCCCCCCCGCCCCCGTTTAATCGAACGAGAGCGAGAGAGAAAGAGGGAGCGGAGAGCGAGAGAGACTTTTGACTTTTAAAAACTTTTATTGCCGCCAGCAGCAAAAGCACTGGAGGCGATTTCGATATGAAATACACGAAGTCACCAGCAACACAAATGAAAATAAACGCTACAAATCCACGCGCTGTGGCGCTAAAAGCACCGCGCACAACACAAAATAAAGGTCACGTGGTGGTGGTGGTTGTGGTGGTGGTGGTTGTGGTGGTGGTTGTGGTGGTCATCGTGCACGCCACGGTGACGAGCGAGCGCTTCAGAAGGTGAACACGAGGGTGCCGTCTACGCTGGTACAGAGGGCTTTTCCGGTTTCCCAGCGTTCGAAGAAGACGTTACACATCACCGACATGTGTGTGGTACATGGCGTGCTCCAGCCGGAGCCGCGCCTTAAGCAGGCCCCTGAACACTGGAAGCGCAGAGCAGCCGTCAGTGTCACCTTCCAGCATCTTTTTCCTCGTTCTGTAACACCGCCATCTTCGCCTGAGCACAGGCGAAGTTGGCAAGGTCATGGCGCTTGTTAGCCAGGTAAGGCACCCCATATACGAAGCTGCTGTTGTAGGAGGGCACCCACAGTTCCCTGAAGATGTCCCCCAAAAGGCGGAACATTGGGTTTGAGCTGCTGGCAGCGTAAGTACCGGTGGGGCAGATCCTCCCTGGCACCGCAGGTAATGCACAAGTCTGTTACCCCTGGCGAGATTCGGCTGAGCCACACGGCTGATGGCAACGTGCAGTGTGCCAACCTCCACTGGAGGTCACCGCAGCGTTTGGCTACGGGAGAGAGAGAGAGAGTGCGCGCCAGGGAGAGCGACAGAAGATAGAGGTGAGGTGGGGGGAGGGGGGCAATGGGTTGCATCTGTAATGAACGAGCCAGCACGTTTTGTCAATCCACTGCTGGATGAAGGCCCTCCCCTCCACCACCCCACCGCAGTCCGCATCGGTCGTGGTAATTGCTTGACCATACCTCACCACACGCGGTACTGACCCAGCAAGGTGAAGTGCTGGCCAGAGTGTCGTTTGGCCATACTTCACCACGCTGGCTTGGTGGCTATGTATCACCCAGCGTTCACGGCGCGCCCGCCTGTCAGTACCCGGTTCGACACCGGGCAAGAAAATGGCCCCTCCCGGCTCGCCGCGTTCTTCGAAATCGCGGTTCCCCTTGACCACCTCCCACCCCTTGACCACCTCCCACCCCTTGACCACCTCCCACCGCGCTCGCCGGCGAGGGTCGCCGCGCGGTTAGGGGTTGCGGCAGTGCGAGCCAGGAGCCGTTCTGACGCCACTCGCCACGGATGTCAGCTGAGCTCTTGAGGCCGGCAACTTGGCCGTGGCTCGGTGCGCGGTGCGGCGCGCTCAGCCACGCCGCCGCTGCCGCCGCCGCCTCCGAGGCCGCCAATGCGCTGCACGGCAGCGCGCGCGCGAGTCGTGGACGGGGAGGTGACGTCGGAGGCAGTGATGATGATGAGCGCTAATTGATGAGCGCGGCCATAAACACAGCGGAGGGATGAGGAGAGGCGCGCAGAGAGCGGCTGACAAAGGCGAGAGTGGGAGGGAGGAGCGTGGGGGGGGGGCGTGGGGGAGACAGTGTAGGAGGGGGGGTGAGGAAGAGCGTGGGGGGAGAGGGTGTAGGAGGGGGGTAGCGTGGGGGGAGAGCGTGGGGGGAGAGCGTGGGGGAGAGGGTGTAGGAGGGGGGAGTGAGGGAGAGCGTGGGGAGAGAGCGTGGGGGGAGAGCGTGGGGGAGAGGGTGTAGGAAGGGGGTAGCGTGGGGGGAGAGCGTGGGGGGAGAGCGTGGGGGAGAGGGTGTAGGAGGGGGGAGTGAGGGAGAGCGTGGGGGGAGAGCGTGTGGGGAGAGCGTGAGGGAGAGAGTGTAGGAGGAGAGCGTGGGAGAGTGAGAGAGAGGGAGCGTGGGGGGAGAGCGTGTGGGAGAGGGAGGGAGAGCGTGGGGGGAGAGCGTGGGGGAGAGGGTGTAGGAGGGGGGTAGCGTGGGGGGAGAGCGTGGGGGAGAGGGTGTAGGAGGAGAGCGTGGGAGAGTGAGAGAGAGGGAGCGTGGGGGGAGAGCGTGTGGGAGAGGGAGGGAGAGCGTGGGGGAGAGTGAGCGTGGAGAGAGAATGGGGGTTTAGTGTTCAGGGCCTCCTCTCACGGACGCTCAGACGCGCAACCGTGAGAGAGTCCACTGTGTAAATGGTGTGTGCATGTGAGCGGGGAGCGGTGGCGAAGTGGTTAGCGTCACTGGCGTTACGAAATTCGGCGACGTGAGTTCGATTCCCGCTCATGACAAAATAACATTGGCGATTATATAACCCGCTAATAGGCCTCCCCTAGGTTGGCTCAACCTGGGGCAGTGTATAAACAACAATAGAAGAAACAAAGGCGGCCGGGCGTGGTGTTGGTCACTGACCCCCTTGTGTACCGTACCGGCCTTAATAGGTGGTCGCAAACAGCACTTGTCCCAGCAGCCTGTATGGATTTATGTGGAATCTCTGTATTTGTGTTTTTGATGAGTGACATCTGAACTGGATCTGGACCTCGCCTAGGTCAATCGGACATCTGTGAAAAAGAGCTTTCTAGCTCATCGGATTCAACCGGCATAAAATACATATTCTGATTCTGATTCAATTCAGCCTTCAATGAGTGCATGGTGGGGGTTGGGCACGATTACGTCAGCGCTGGTCCAACGCGAGCGCGAACTCCAGTATCGGGTTCCACATTCAGTCTCTCATCAGCCGGGAGTCACGCGAACTTCCAGAGGTGCGTGAGAGAAAGGTGGGGGGGGGGGGCTAGAGATGGAGAGGGAGGGGTGAGGGAGACGGGGTCCGTAATGGGGTATCTATCCTTTATTTTAGAGAGGGGGGGTCCTTGCCCCTTTCTCGGGGTTCCCGGAAAAGGGTCACGGGTGATGATGGTAAAGGGTCACGGGTGATGGTGGCTGTTTGCACGGCTGGCAGGAAGACGGCTGCTGGGATTTGGTTTGAGAGAGAGAGAGAAAAAAACTAAATATCAATGACTCCGCTCCTAATTAAACCGATTAAACGGCAATTTAACGGTAACGCGTTTGCAATGATTTGTGATGATTATCGCTTCCGGTCACGGAACAACGCGACCCGCGCCGTCTCCAGGGTTCAGGGGGGTCAAAAATATCGGTTCATCGTTGTCGTCATCATCAGCGGCACCATCATCGTCATGTATCCAGGGGTCGATGAAATAAAAAATAAAATATTTCAACGACAACAAAAAACACGTGGCAAGGCAACGGCCGATGTCCTCTGTGCAAGACTGATCCCGCTGTGGAAGGGGGTCGGCAAACCCGCGGCTACGGAGCCGCGTGCGGCTCTTCAAGGAGTGCCGCTTCGTGACCCTTGATTTTATTTCGGGACCACCATTTCGTAGTCACCGCCACGGTGCATTTGTGGCTCTTGAAATATTACATTTTGGTTTGCCCCCACCCCCGCCACTCCACCCCGCGCCATGAGAATGTGGAATTTCCACCGCTGGTTTTTGGGGCCACCGCGACTGCTCGATTGGGAAGAATCATTTTAGTTGTTTTTATTTGAGTGATTGTCAAATATCGTCTCCAGAAAAAAAAACAAAGTCGGTGGCGTGAGTGAGCAAATCGCAGCGCTGCGCCCCGATCTTTATCGACTGCCAGCGTGGCCAAGCAAACCTACGGACGGACGGCAGCGAAAACTGCCGTGGCTCACCTCTTGCCGACAATTATCTCTATAATATTCTTAGGTTTTTTCGGTAAAGTCACGTAGGTAAAAAAAATTTAAATTAATAAAAGTAAAAGAAAAAAGAAAATCAAAATCACGACGTTTCGGAGGCAACACAAGCTGCCGTCTTCAGATGGAACCGTCACAGCACGATAGCTGTATCAAGTATTAATTTTGATTCAAATTTTAATTTCTTTACTTACGTGACTTTACCGGAAAAAACCTAAGAATATGAATCCTTGCAGTCACGAAATCTTCAAATCTAGTATCTCTATATTAACAATAATAACAACAATAAAACTGCAAGCACAAAGTCGCGCTCGTCCTTGTGGGGATTGAACCGTGACATTTCACCGCCTAGTCCAGCGGCGTCGTGACGACATTATCGTCGGCTCAGGGGGGGGGGCGGAAATCGGTCAGGTGGGGCCCCAGTATTGTGATTTGTCTCGCACGGTCGCGCCTGGAGGGCTGACAGCTCTCGCGGCTCCTCTGGCCGAATCCACGTCGCCGTTACGCTCACGGTCTCGAACATTTAACGCTGTAGGGGCGCTCCATCGTCGCAAAACACAGCCACCACAGCTCCGTAGTTACCTCTTCGCAACATTGCATTGCCGCTCTAATTACATTAAAATAAACGTGAAACGTAAATGGGGTCATTTTCATGGGAATTTTTTTTACCGCGTTTTAAATTAGCGTTTGTCCTTTAACACTGTTGTTGACAACGTGGTGGATGTCAAGGGGTGCCCCAACTCGGAGCTTTGGCCACGAGCGTGGTGAGAGCTGGCCCCACGCTCGCTATGCGACTGGACAAGTCACAGCCACGCTGCTTGATTTGAAATCTGCCAAGCATGCGCGGTCGAATCTTCTTCTATTCTGCCCCCACATGCCTGACACTCCGTCCTGGCCATTGTAGGCAGAGTGCAGTACGGATGTCGCAAGTCCCACGACCGCGCATCACGACTTGTGCACACGTACGCACGGTAAGTCTATCATCGTTCTCATCAGCCCTTGGGGTCAAATCCACTGCTGGATATGAAGTACCTCCCAAAGCCGTCGCCGCCTTCTCGCCGATCCTGCGATGGAATTACAATCCAGCCGGGTCACCTGCACGGCTTCCATCTCGACAAAACCTCCTGGGCGAAACGACTCTGGCCGCGGGTCTTAAACAGAAACAGACTCAACGCCCTCCTGGATACCTTCCCCTTCATTGTTTTGCATAAATACAAAAGTTCGGAGGGTAGCAGAGCGCGACTCATCCCCCCCTCTCCCCCCTCCCCCGCTCTCCCCACACTCCCCCAAAACCAACGTTGCCCCTCGCACGAGAACACGACACGTGGCCGCTGGGAGCTGTCAACTCTCCGAGTGAGCCTTTGTCTCCTCTTAACGGCTGCTCCCAATGCCCCCCACTAACCCCCCCCCACCCCCGCATCCTCCACCTACCCCCACTCCCCCTCTCTCCTCCCGCCGCTCTGAGTCTCGGCTTCTATTTCCATTCATAACCTCTGCTCTGACCCGAGCGCTCCTATCCCCTTCTCCTGTTTCACATTTCCCCTTTCCCTCCTCGTCCTCCTGGCTTGCTCTCTTACCTCCTCCCCACACTTCCTCACCCCCCCCCCCTGCTCCCCTCCCCCCATCCCCATCGTCATTCCCTACCCTCGCTCCTCTTCGCTGCGACCAGCGGTGGCAGTAGCTTAGCGACGCAGGTCGAAGGTTGGGCGGGCTCATTCACAGCGGTGTGCAGACAGGAAAACCAACAGACAGACATACAGACACATAGACTCTTGCAAACTAATACTCTCCTGGTCTCTTCTTGAGTTCCCCCCCCTCCACCGATTAATCTAAATCAGCTAACCCTAATATACACACACACAGGGCGCCAATTCCCTCCGTATTTTCCGGAACCGCTGCTGTGCTAAGTCTGGCCACAAATGATAGCTTAATGAAATGGCGTATCATCATGTGGACATTTATAGCAGCCGAATACTCCAAACGCATGCTCATTCTAAATGTGGAGGGGGATAACAGGAGGACCCGGAGACAAATCCACGCGACCACGGGGAGAGAGACACGCAAACTCCAAATATACAACAGCAGGCGTCAGGGGCGGGATCGATCCCACGACCTCTTGTGTACCAGACGAGGTAGTTAACATCCAGCCACCGCGACTCGTAAGATGTTCAGTATAGCCCTTAACATTGACCCCCCTCCCGCACCTTCCTCCCCACCCTCTCCACCTCCCCACCCAACACAACCCTCACACTCGCCGGCGCTTCCATCGCATAGGAGGCTCGGAGAGCTCGCGGCGCGTGCTTCATTTTCATCGAATTACGGGCGACAGCTGCGCTCCCAACACCACCACCAGCACCTCGAGCAGCACTCTCCCTGCAAGAGCGAGAGAGGGGGGGGGGAGCGGGGTGGGCGGGAAGAGGGGGAGAGAGGGAGGGGAGAGAGGGAGGGGAGAAAGTGGAGATCAGAGAGGGACAGCGTGGAGCGAGAGAGGAGAGTGATCGAGATAGAGAGAGAGACGAGAGTTGAGAGCGGTATCTACGTTGAACTTCTTTCGCACCGTACGTAGCCAACCGTGCCAATCGGAGGTGCGGGATAAATTATATGGAACGGAGAGACACAACTGTGAGAGACAGGGGAGACAGACACACAGTGGAGAGAGGAAAGAGGCGATGCCAAGCTCGCCATATACAGGGCGAGCAAGGTGGCCCTGGAGGGGAAACGTCCGGCCAGCAGCCTGGGGGCATCTTCCGCGCTCTGGTCGGAACCCCAGGGTGTGTGGGCTGGAGTTCCGCCATGCGCAGTTGACCCACGCCGTGCCGGCCTTCAAGGAGCAGTGGGCGATGGAGGAGGCCGTGTGCTCGGTGGCAGATGACGGGGAGCTCTGCGTGGAGTTATGAGCTACCCGTCGGAGGCCGTTGGACTGCGAGAAGGGCTGCGTGCAGAACGAGAGAGAGCGAGAGAGTGAGCGAGAGAGTGAGCGAGAAAGTGAGCGAGAGAGTGAGCGAGGGAGTGAGCGAGAGAGTGAGCGAGGGAGTGAGCGAGAGAGTGAGCGAGAGAGTGAGCGAGAGAGTGAGCGAGAGAGTGAGCGAGAGCGAGAGGTTACATAAAGCAAAGATTAAAAAAAAAATACGAAATGATGAACGAAGCAAAGTGCCGACTACACCGGGCATCTTCTTGTTTCCACTGATCGTAAAAACAAAAGAGAGAGAAGAGGAACCCGGGAGGTCGTGTCTGTGTTGAGCGTCCCAACAACTCCGCAGCATTGACCAGGAGAAGAGTCAGCCAGACGCGTGAAGTGTTCAGGAGCTGCCGTGCCATCAACATGCATCCGGTCCATGGCTCAAGAGGGGGTGGGGGGGGGAGACTTCGCTGTGAATTGTGGTGGTCTTGGTTTTTTTTACGTGAAATAATTTTCTGTTGTAAAGCAGTTTACTCCCCCCCCCCTCTCCTCCCCTTGCTACCAGTATGGGGACCAAACGGTTGGTTAACCTGTGGTATGGGCTTTGTGTTAATGTCCCCTCTAAAATGCCATTGGTCTGTTGGGAGCACGCTGTGCTTCAAGCTTATTCGTAATGTGCACTTACTATGAACGTTAAACAAACAAACCGATGGAAACTCTAAAAAGGAGAGAGGGGAGAGTGGTAGACGGTGATGGAAACGAGGTTGAGAGAGAGAGAGAGATGACGAGGCGAGTAGAGGTCACATCCATGTCGTTAAGGTCACGTGGCTGGGTGGGGTGATGGTCGAGACTAAGTACGGAGCGGTCGCCAAAGGGTGAGGCGTTCACCGCGGCGGGGAGCCGAGCTGAATTGTTGAGTCGCGAGAGATCGTGAGCAAAGGAGACATGTTACAGATGCCTTCATCCAGCAGTGGAAAGATCACGGATCATGAAGATGGTTTAATGCTTTACAACTTGGGAAATCCTACAGGTCTTCCTGTTGGAGATGCGAGCAGGAAGACCTGTAACGCAAGCTGCGCTCTAAACCCGTCAAGTCGTGAGTTTGATGCCAGCCCGCGGCTAAAGACAGTCGTGGCGAGTGATGTCTGAACCACTCGTGCATACCCCCCCCCACCCCCCACGCCTTTACCAACCTGCAATGACCAGCGTGGTGAAGTATGGACAGACGAACCCCCACCCCCCTACAACCGAGACGGCGTTGGAAGGCATTCGTTCAGTAAAGTGGATGGGGAAATGAGATCCGTAATGTTTGTTTGACGCGTAGTAGTAGTAGTAATAGGGCTTTCGCGACCAATATCATTCATAATGAAGGGTTTTTTTTGGGTTAGACTGCTTGGATATAAATGTGTCCTTACCCCAACACCACCAGACGTAGCCAATCAGCAAGGTGTGTCACGTAAACAACACGTGCCAATTGAGTTGCCACTGCAGCACGCCGGTTGTGTGTTGGAGAGTAAACCCACGAGGACAATTACAATGATAGTGTAGTGTGTGTAGTGTAGTGTATAGTGTAGTAAACCAGTACACTAACCGGTTGTGTGTTGGAGAGTAAACCCACCACGACACTTACAATGATAGTGTAGTGTATAGTGTAGTGTATAGTGTAGTAAACCAGTACACTAACCGGTTGTGTGTTGGAGAGTAAACCCACCACGACACTTACAATGATAGTGTAGTGTATAGTGTAGTGTATAGTGTAGTAAACTAGTACACTAACCGGTTGTGTGTTGGAGAGTAAACCCACCACGACATTTGCAATTGGAGTGCCGTCAGCGTCTCGCCGGTGTCTCCAGCCAGCAACTTCATCGTGCCATTTTGAATGAGAGCCGCACTCTTCGACGAACGACCAAGTCACAAAAACGCAGCTCAGCCGGCTTTTGGGGGGGCAGGGGGGGGGGGGTACGTTATTATTTATTTAGCGAACATTTAGCAAGAGAGAAAGACAACACGACACGTTTCGGTGAGTGTTGTTCTATAATCACGCGGCAATTGACATCTCTCCACCTGCCCCGCCTCTCGCTTTTTTCCACACGCGGAACGCGGTCTCTGTGCCTCCCCCTTTCAATGCGCGGCCGCCGGTCGCCAGCTCGTTCCGTGCCTGCGGACAGCGATCGCTCTGCGATCCACGACAAAAAAACAGGCGCTGGGGGGGGGGGAGGGAGGGTCGGGGGGGCTGGGAATTACAAGCCCGGCTCACTCGAGGAGTTGCGGCCGCGTTCCAAATCCCGCATCGCTCTGTGTTTTTGTTGAGGTTTATTTATGTCTTGATTTGGGGGGTGGGTAAGGGGGGTTCAGAGTAGAGGGTAGGGAGTAGCGTACTGGGTAGGGTAGGGGGTAGGGTAGGGAAGTAGGCTAAGGGGGTGGGGTAGACGGGATAGGGTAGGGGTAGCGTATTCGAGGGTTGGGTCTTGCTTCTAAAGAGCGGTGTGCGCGTGTTCAACTGTGGATGAATGGAAAAGCGATAGACAGAGAGATGAGATGGGGGAATTGGCCGTGAATTGAATTCGCATCATCCCGTGTGTGCGTGTCTTTGTGAACGGACATTTCTGTGTTTGCGTGTGTGGTCGCAGCTTGGTGTATGGTGCGCATGGTGATGATGATGATGACAGCTACAGCGATGTGGTTCAGGAGCTCGATGCCAAACATGGAGGGCTGCTCCTGGCCACGATGAGAGGGCTTCAGGGGAAATAGAGAGAGAGACAGACTTTGAAAGTCAAAAGAGAGACAGACAGAGAGAGACAGAGGGAGACTTTTGACTTTTAAACAACTTTAATTGCCGACAGCAGCAAAAGCACTGGAGGCGATTTCAATAAGAAAACACACAAAGTCACCAGCAAACAAAGAAAATAAACGCTACAAATCGACGCGCTGTGGCGCTAAAAAACACCGCGCACAATACAAAGGAAAAGTCACGTGGTGGTGGTTGTGGTGTCATCGCGCACGCCACGGTGACGAGCGAGCGCTTCAGAAGATGAACACGAGGGTGCCGTCCACGCTGGTACAGAGGGCTTAGAGAGAGACAGAGAGAGACAGTTCTTGATGTTTTTTTTTACTTTTCCTCCTCCGCTGATGGAGCGCAGACTGCAGTTGTATACTGTGTGGTCGATATTTCGCGTTGTATGGATGTTGAACGTCTTTCGGTACGTCGCCAACCTCGCTAATCGTATGGCCACCCTCCCACCGTGCCCTTGTCTTGCATGCGTCCCTCTGTGCCTCTATGAGTCTGCACGTATCTCTGAGTGGTGTCTCCATGCGTCTCCGTGTATCTCTGTGTGGTGTCTTTATGAGTCTCAGAGTGTCTCTGTGTGCTTGTGATATGGTCCGTAGTTTGGGTTGCATGTCCGCAATCGTACTCCCGTGGCTCGGAGCGGTGGCGCAGTGGTTAGCGCACTGCGCTGGTCAACGCGAAAGCGGCGACCGGAGTTCACGATTAGAGTCAGTGGCGAACATCTGTATCGATCCTGCCCCCCCCCCCCGCGTACGTTGACTCGGCTGAGCCGTGGTGCAGCACGCGGTGCCGCTCTCTAGCGGGAGGTGAAGTTCGGACGAAGAGAATCGGCGAATCGCCGCCTGCGTCACCAACCCCAACTCGCGCGCTTCTCCTGCTCGTCCGTCATCATCATCATCATCAACCCTCCATAATTATCATCATCATCTACCCTCCATAATTATCATCATCATCTACCCTCCATAATTATCATCATCATCTACCCTCCATAATTATCATCATCTACCCTCCATAATTATCATCATCATACATCCATCATCCTCCTCCTCCTCCAGCCTTATAAACCTCATCTCTCATCCATCACCACCGTCATGCTGCATATTCCTCCATTTATTATCCTTCTCCACTATCATCATCATCGACTATCATCATTATCATCCTCCTCCACTATCAGCATCATCATCCACTATCATCATTATCATCCTCCTCCACTATCATCATCATCATTGGCGTAGGCCTCCGCCTTCATCACCTCCGATTAGCACGGTTGGCTATACACGATACAAAATACGTTTAACATAGATTCGTTCTCTATCCTCCTCCATTATCATCATCATCATCCTCCCTCCACATCCTCCATTATCATCATCATAATGCCCCCTTTACGTCCTCCATTTTCATCCACCTCCTCACCCTTCCCACCCTCAGCTACCGTCATCCGCCTTCGCCTCTCTCCCTCGCGTCTCCCCCCCAACCACCCTCCCTCCCTTCGCCTGTCACTTTCGCGGCCCCTGCGACTTATCTCTCCCCTACACTCCCCCCCAACCCCACCTCCCTCTAAGTCTCTCCGTATCTCTCCGTGTGTCTCTCTTTATCTCTCTCTCTCTCCTCCCCCGCACCTCTCCGACTCGACACTCGCGCCCGAGCCTCCGCCGGCCCAATTAGCGAGCGCCTCCGCTGCAGGGCGCGCGATGCGCATTCACGAGGCATTAACATGCCCTTCCCGTGGCACGAAATTGGTTTTTAATAAGCGGACTGCGTTTTCCACTGATGTCTCCAAGCCCCCCTCCCCATCACCCCCACCACTTCCCATCGCTCAGTCAAATTGTATCAGGGCATCGGTCACCGCCTGCATCCGTCAGCGCTCGCCCCCCGCCCATAAACGCGCGATGGGGACCTCTTAAAGGGGAGACGGAACGCCACCACCCCCAGTAGCAAAGAATGAAATACACACACGCGCGTAACATTTGTTTTATTTCTTTTGTTACCATAACCACATCGATCTCCGTCAGTGCGGCAGTTTTCATGTGTACACGTATGGTATGGCTTATGGATAGGCCATCGCCCCCGTCATAGGAATGTGGAATTCGCTCCAGTGGCTCATAGCTGTAAACGGGAGCCGAGCACCGATGCCTTCAATTCCCCATTCGAGCGGAGCAGACAAATCCACTTGGGCTCGACGTGTCCGGCACTGCGGTCGACCCGCTGCTGGATGAGGGCCACCTCCACCCATAGCACGTGACCGCGCCACACCCCACGTGCTGCGCTATTGTCCGCATCGCCCCACGCGCTCCGCGTCGTCGCCGCCGCTTCGAGGCGGCCGAGTGAGGCGGCGTCGCTATCTCGTCGTGACTGCGCGCCAGATGCACCACAGGGCGTTCGTTGTCCGTCTGCTCCTCGATGAAAGGGCTTTCTCTTCACGCCTGCACTCAAGCCGCTGTTAGACCCAAAGCGTTGGGCGATTGCTGCTGCTGTTGCTGCTGCTGTTGATGCTGCTGATGATGCTGCTGATGCTGATGCTGCTGCTGCTGTTGATGCTGCTGCTGCTGTTGATGCTGCTGTTGATGCTGCTGCTGCTGTTGCTGCTGCTGATGCTGCTGCTGTGGATGCTGCTGCTGTGGATGCTGCTGCTGATGATGTTGATGCTGCTGCCGATGCTGCTGCTGTTGATGCTGCTGCTGATGTTGATGCTGTTGATGCTGCTACTATTAAAGCTGCTGTTGTTGTTGATACTGCTTGCTGATGCTGTTGATGTTGCTGCTGATGCTGTTGCTGCTGCTGTTGCTGGTGCTGCTGCTGTTGATGCTGCTGCTGTTGATGCTGCTGCTGTTAATGCTGCTGCTGATGCTGCTGCTGTGGATGCTGCTGCTGATGATGTTGATGCTGCTGCCGATGCTGCTGCTGTTGATGCTGCTGCTGATGTTGATGCTGTTGATGCTGCTACTATTAAAGCTGCTGTTGTTGTTGATACTGCTTGCTGATGCTGTTGATGTTGCTGCTGATGCTGTTGCTGCTGCTGTTGCTGGTGCTGCTGCTGTTGATGCTGCTGCTGTTGATGCTGCTGATGCTGCTGCTAATGCTGCTGCTGTTGATGCTGTTGCTGCAAATACTGCTGCTGCGACGACTGCTGCGAATGCTGCGGATGCCGTTGCTGCTACTGCTGCTGTAAACGCTGCTGCTGCTGTGGATGTTGCTACTGCTGCGGATGCTGCTGCTGATGCTGCTGCTGCGAATGCCGTGGATGCTGTGTTGGCAGTGGTGCGCAACCACAAACAACAACAACGAGAAAAATGTCACACACATTCATCAATACCACCAATCAATACAACAGGCGACAATTCGGGCAATGATTCACCCCTCTTCATATAGCACACGAAGAAGGCCCACGGCTCGAAACGTCGCGTAATAGTGTCGTTATTACGACCGTATATTGATTTCCTTGTAAAGCCTCAGTGATCCTGCCGGGCCCACGTGACCCAACCCGGTGGCTCCGCGTGTGACCGCGTCGGCGAGTCGAGGAGTCAAACATCGCCTAAGCGCATTGCTCGCTCCGCCTCGCCACCCTCGGCTGTCGAGTGAGCAGAGAACCCCCACGGGGGGTCGTGGTGGGGGTGGGGGGTCGGGGCTAGGGGGGGCGGGGCTGGGGGTGGGGGTGTGGGGGGCGGGGCTGGTATCTCTGGGGACCCGTATGGTATTTGACTGCGATTAGCAGCAACAACTTGCGACTGCTTAAATCCTCCACCCACCCCCCCGCCCTCTCTCTCTCTCTCCCCACCCTCTCCCTCTCCAGCTCCTCTCTAAGAATGCTGCGCGTGGAGTGCCTCGCTCGGGGGCGACGCAGAGGTAGTTGCGGTAGCGTTGGTTGGCACGTGGTCCTGGCGTGGGTCCTGATCATGGCCCACGGGTCCCTGGCCCATGAGTCCCTGTTAAATGTCCTGCCCCTCCTCGTAGCGTGGCCCGTGAGCCGCTCGGTGCTGTTGCACCGCCTACAACACTAACTATAATTTACGCCACTGGCTGTGGGATGGTTTGGGAGTGGGGGGGTGGGGATAATCCCGTGTCATGCCACGGAGCACTACGCCAACATGGCTGAGAGACTGGGTTCGATTCCGGCCTGCGGTTTTTGTATTATTATTATTGACGGAGAGCGCAGAGATGAATGACATCTCCCAAAGAATTCAGTGGGGATGTGCGAGGAGGTGGACCGGAGACATGGCAGTCGAGCAAAGTTGATTATTGATGCTCCTACCGTGTGCGGCGCTTTCGGTGTGCACGGTGCGTCTCACGGCGGACCTTGTTCTGCCACACAAAAGCAATTGGCCGAGCATTCCAAACGCACGACCTTTTTTTCCTGATGAGACTTTGCTGGATAAATAAAGAACATTAGTGGTTCAATCAACACCCGCGTCTCCCCGTGGAAATGACTCTCCGTTTGGTAGGGGGGGGGGGGCAGGCGTGGAGCTGAGGGTGGTGGTGGTGGGGGGGAAAGTGTAAATTACACGGGAACCACGAGACGTTCAGGTTGTCTGTGTTTTTGTTGTTGTTGTTGTTGTTGTCAGGAATATTTGTGGTCACGATTCTGGGCCAATTCCACACAGACGCGACGATTGATGTCGGAACGGTGGTGTTGGTGGTGGGAAGAAGGGTGGGGGGTGGAGGGGGGAGGGGTGATGGGTGGGAGAGTCACGTCCAAATATGTGCGGGCTGCAATACACCGTATTTGGGAATTAAGTTTTGCTGGCTGGCTGGCTGGAGGGAGTAAGGGACTGCGGGCTGCCAGCGAAGGGCGGGCACCAACATGTCAAGATCCACGGACGGATTGGAGCGTGTGAAGAGGGGAAGACCTGCACGGCCCGATCTCTGTGGTAGTGAGACCGCAGGGAAGCTCGCTGGTGGACGCGTCCATTGCGCAACGAGGGGGAGTATCTCGCCATGTAGTCGTAACGATAGCGGCGATGGTGGTGGTGGTGGTGGGGAAGGAAGCGATGGCGCTATTGGCGCGCGCGCGTCAAGCGGCGCTTGTCCCCCGGGTGACGATTATCGCGCAGAGACAAACGCTGCCGCCGTTGCTGTGGAGACGGCCGCAACAAATAACAGCTGGGAGATCGAGTTCAACATCAGATTCACCCGCCCCTCCATGGGTGGAGCGAAATCATCCGTGAATGTTAACACGGCTCACCATCCCCCTGGTCCAATCGCGAGTGCGTACGGATCGATTCCGTCACCGGCGGCGATGTTTACGACACACCGCACCAGGTACTCATTTGAGGCTGAGTCGACCTAGGGGAGGCCCAGGACAGGTTCAGATAATAGTCACTGGGTGTTGGCCCTGAGCGGGAATCGAACTGGGGTCGCCGGGTTCGTAGCGCAGCGTGGCGCTGACCGAGACGCTCCTCAAAGAGTAAAAACAAAGATCCCCCGTGTAGCCTTGACAGACTGTTGGGGCAAGTGCTGTTAGCGAGCACTTTTGAAGGCCGGAACGGCCCACGAGGGGGTGGGTGGTCAACACCACGCCCGGTCGCCTTTGTCTCCCCAGTGGCGATGTTTACACATCGCACCAGGTACTCATTTGAGACTGAGTCGACACACAGACAAACACCATCTCCCCACACGCTTCCAAACTACCCCCTCCCCCGCCCAATTCCACTCCTCGCCCCTCCCCCTCACCACCTCGCATTGCCATTGACCCAGACTCGACCCCGCGTTGTCAAAGACAACAGCCTCGCTCGCTCATAGCCCCCCCCCACACACACATAGCCTGCACAGGCTATATGTGTGTGTGTCTCACACACAGTGTAACACACACAGTCTCACACACAGTCTCACACACACAGTCTCACACAGTCTCACACACACAGTCTCACACAGTCTCACACACACAGTCTCACACAGTCTCACACACACAGTCTCACACAGTCTCACACACACAGTCTCACACCGTCTCACACACACAGTCTCACACCGTCTCACACACACAGTCTCACACCGTCTCACAAAGATCCCCCGTATAGCCTTAACAGACTGTAGGGGCAAGTGCTGTTAGCGAGCACCTGTGAAGGCCGGCACGGCACACGAGGGGGTGGGTGGCCAACACCACGCCCGGCCGCCTTTGTCTCCCTAGCGGCGATGTTTACACATCGCACTAGGTACTCATTTTAGGCTGAGTCGACCTAGGGGAGGCCCGGGACCGGTTCAAATAATCGTCACTGGTGTTGGCCGTGAGCGGGAATCGAACTCGGGTCGCCAGGTTCATAGCGCAGCGCGCTAACCGCTACACTACCGCTGTGAGACACCGTCTCACACACAGTCTCACACACACAGTCTCACACACACACAGAGTCTCACACACAGAGTCTCACACACACAGTCTCACACACACAGTCTCACACACACAGAGTCTCACACACAGAGTCTCACACACACAGTCTCACACACACAGTCTCACACACACACAGTCTCACTCACACAGTCACACACACAGTCTCACACACAGTCTCACAGACACACAGCCTCACACACACACAGTCTCACTCACACAGTCACACACACAGTCTCACAGACACACAGCCTCACACACACACAGTCTCACTCACACAGTCACACACACAGTCTCACAGACACACAGCCTCACACACACACAGTCTCACTCACACAGTCACACACACAGTCTCACACACAGTCTCACAGACACACAGCCTCACACACACACAGTCTCACTCACACAGTCACACACACAGTCTCACAGACACAGTGTAACACACACAGTCTCACACACAGTCTCACACACACACAGCCTCACACACACACAGTCTCACTCACACAGTCACACACACAGTCTCACAGACACAGTGTAACACACACAGTCTCACACACAGTCTCACACACACACAGCCTCACACACACACAGTCTCACTCACGCAGTCACACACACAGTCTCACAGACACAGTGTAACACACACAGTCTCACACACAGTCTCACACACACACAGCCTCACACACACACAGTCTCACTCACACAGTCACACACACAGTCTCACAGACACAGTGTAACACACACAGTCTCACACACAGTCTCACACACACACAGCCTCACACACACACAGTCTCACTCACACAGTCACACACACAGTCTCACAGACACAGTGTAACACACACAGTCTCACACACAGTCTCACACACACACAGCCTCACACACACACAGTCTCACTCACGCAGTCACACACACAGTCTCACAGACACAGTGTAACACACACAGTCTCACACACAGTCTCACACACACACAGCCTCACACACACACAGTCTCACTCACACAGTCACACACACAGTCTCACAGACACAGTGTAACACACACAGTCTCACACACAGTCTCACACACACACAGCCTCACACACACACAGTCTCACTCACACAGTCACACACACAGTCTCACAGACACAGTGTAACACACACAGTCTCACACACAGTCTCACACACACACAGCCTCACACACACACAGTCTCACTCACACAGTCACACACACAGTCTCACAGACACAGTGTAACACACACAGTCTCACACACAGTCTCACACACACACAGCCTCACACACACACAGTCTCACTCACACAGTCACACACACAGTCTCACAGACACAGTGTAACACACACAGTCTCACACACAGTCTCACACACACACAGCCTCACACACACACAGTCTCACTCACACAGTCACACACACAGTCTCACAGACACAGTGTAACACACACAGTCTCACACACAGTCTCACACACACACAGCCTCACACACACACAGTCTCACTCACACAGTCACACACACAGTCTCACACACACAGTGTAACACACACAGTCTCACACACAGTCTCACACACACACAGCCTCACACACACACAGTCTCACTCACACAGTCACACACACAGTTTCACACACACACAGTCTCACACACACACAGTCTCACTCACACAGTCACACACACAGTTTCACACACACACAGTCTCACACACACACAGTCTCACACACACAGTGTCACACACAGTCTCACACACAGTCTCACACACAGACCACTCTACAGTTCCCCAGGCTACATCCCATCCTCGTCCAAACGCGCGCGTGACCTCCCTCGCACTCGCGCGTGGTGTTTGCTTCGCTATGGCGGGCAAGGATTACGACGACGCTCGGTCAGATCTATCTATTTTTATGTTACTAGCTCAGGCCCACTGAGCTGTATGGCTTTCTCTTTCAGATGTGCCTCTTTAGGAATACAAAACGAAGTTGGGGTTGTGTGTGTGTGTGCGCAGAGCGACCTTGATTCATATACAGCAATACCCCGCATTACGTCGGGGATGCGTTCCCGAAAGCTGCGACGACGAATATCGAAACGGCGTCAATAAAAGCGCTTGGCAGGGTAGTAGTGGCTGGTGGTGGTGGTGGTGGCGGTGGTGGTGGTGGTGGTGGCGGCGGTGGTGGTGGCGGCGGTAGCGGTGGTGGCGGTGGTGGTGGTGGCGGTGGTGGCGGTGGTGGCGGTGGTGGTGGTGGTGGTGGCGGCGGTAGCGGTGGTGGCGGTGGTGGCGGTGGTGGCGGTGGTGGTGGTGGCGGTGGTGGCGGTGGCGGTGGTGGTGGTGGTGGCGGTGGTGGTGGTGGTGGCGGTGGTGGTGGTGGCGGTGGCGGTGGTGGTGGTGGCGGTGGTGGCGGTGGTGGTGGTGGCGGTGGTGGTGGTGGCGGTGGTGGTGGCGGTGGCGGTGGTGGTGGTGGTGGTGGCGGTGGTGGTGGTGGCGGTGGCGGTGGTGGTGGCGGCGGCGGTGGCGGTGGTGGTGGCGGTGGCGGTGGTGGTGGCGGTGGTGGTGGTGGCGGTGGTGGTGGTGGCGGTGGCGGTGGTGGTGGCGGTGGAGGCGACGGCTGAGCGAGAATGGACGGGCGATGCCTTGAGCGACGTGAGCGTGGGGTTGAGGCCACGCGAATCGGTCAGCAGCGGTGTTAATAAAGTTTCTTTTTCAGTTTTCAGTTTCATTTATTAGGTATAGCCCTGTGAGCCATTCGGCTCTTGAATCGGGTGCAACCGCAACAAACAAAACATGAACAAGAAACATCTTAGTGACTACCTTAGTGACTACGCGCAAACAGAAAAATCCAGGAAAAAACCGCAAAGTCTTCCAGAAAAAGCACCGTATATCAATGCTGTGTGCAAACATCCCAGTGGGATGCAAGTCAAACAATAACGACGACGTAATTGCGAAACGACGTGAATGGGGGAGACGTAAATGGGGATTATGACTGTATGTATATAAATACGTAAGGCAAAGTCGCAGCCGTGCACATCCTCGCTGAACGCTTCCATTAGAGAGGACGCCGGTGAACTGCGCTGTGCTGGTGAGTTCTAACGTGGACGAAACCTACCCTACCATCTGTGTGCTTGGTGTCACTGACGCCCGCCCCCCCGCTGCGATGGCCACGTGACCACCCACCTCTTCGAGTCGGTGGTCCCAAACGACATCGCGGACACACAACTCAGTTCTTTTGAGCTTGGTGGTCTGGGTAAGGCTGGCAGCTTCCTCTACACGCACGCCCATTTGATTGGCCGGTGACATCTTCAAATATAGAGAGGACCGCACAGCTGAGACGATTGTTGGTGCCGACTGCACGTCATGCACAGATTGGAATCACGGTAACAGACGCAGTGGCAGCAGCAGTGGCAACAATATGAGCACTGGTAGCATCATCATCATCAGCACCGTCATCATCAGCAGCGTCATCATCAGCAGCAGCAGTAGCATCAGCGCCACGTGCAGTAGCAGCAGCATCATTAACTGCAGCGGTAGCAGCAGCGTAATTCTCAGCAGCACCACCACATGGAGCGGCATCGTTATTGGTAACACAATCAGTATCAATCAGTAGCATCAGCAGGAACATCAGCATCATCTTTCGCAGTCGGAGCAACCATATTAGACACGGCTACAAAAGCATTAGCAAGAATATCAGCAATATCATCATCAGCATCATCATTCGCGGTAGCAGCAACCTCAGCAGACACTTCAACAAAAGCATGAATATCAGCACTATCATCATCAGCAGCAGCAGCTTCATCATCAGCATCATCATTTGCAGTAGCAGCAACCTCAGCAGACACTTCAACAAAAGCATGACTATCAGCACTATCATCATCAGCAGCATCATCATCATTCGCGGTAGCAGCAACCGCAGCAGACACTTCAACAAAAACATGAATATCAGCACTATCATCATCAGCAGCAGCAGCTTCATCAGCAGCATCATCATTTGCAGTAGCAGCAACCTCAGCAGACACTTCAACAAAAACATGAATATCAACACTATCATCATCAGCAGCATCATCATCAGCATCATCATTCGCGGTAGCAGCAACCTCAGCAGACACTTCAACAAAAGCATGACTATCAGCACTATCATCATCATCAGCAGCAGCAGCTTCATCATCAGCATCATCATTTGCAATAGGAGCAACATCAGCCGACACTGCAACAAAATCAGGAATATATCAGCACCATCATCATCATCAGCAGCAGTGGCGGCGTCGTCATCATCATCAGCAACATCGTCGTCACCATCATCATCAGCAACATCGTCGTCATCATCATCATCAGCAACATCGTCGTCATCATCATCATCAGCAACATCGTCGTCATCAACATCAGCAACATCGTCGTCATCATCATCATCAGCAACATCGTCGTCATCATCCCCGCGGCCCGCGGTGTGTGAGCGCCCTCCCGGTGGGCCCTGATGGAGCGCGCGCTGGGGGCCTAATCGCTGCTGAAGGGGCCTCGTTAATCTTGCCACGGGGCTCGGCAGCCGCGTGTGACCCCGTCCCAACCCCCGCCTCGGGGAAGAGGCTTCATCTCTTGAAACAATAAATAGGCTGGGGAGAGAAGGGGGAGGGGGGGGAGAGACGAGTGGGGTGGAGGTGAGGGGAATGCGGGAGAGAAAAGAGAGTGGAGTGGATACGAGTTGGAATGTATTTGGATGAAACGGGAAATATTAAAATATTTTACATCTCCCGCATAAATTATACGGATGAAACGGAAAGATAAATACGTAAAAAGACAGCAACAACAACAACAACACGACAACAACAGCGAGGGAGAGAGGAGGCAGCCTGGGGTGTCGTGTCCCGCTGGGCAGCCAGACACTGGGGTCCGGAATTAATACTTTACTTATTTGCATCATCTCGTGTTTACGCAAACGCCTGAGTCTCAAGGCATTTTTTTCGTTGGCTTGGGTCCAGCGATGGAGATGCTTGGTCAGTTGCTATTCATTTCTTTTTCTTTTCAGACTGAGACTGTGAGCGAATGAAGACGTGCGCTGCGATGGGGAGGGGCAGCGCCTCGAGCCGGGGTCAGAGATCACGACCCAGGGGAGGTCACGGGTCAGCAGGGGCCACCTGGGAGTCAGGGGAGGGTCGGAGTAGGAGGGGCGCAGGGGGAAGTCTGGGGGGGTCATTGGGGAAACGGGGGGGGGGCTCACACACTTTAACCCGACACGGGTCTGACCGTGGGCCCCAGTAATTATTAATGGTGTTTGCACTGCGTGCCGAGCCAACCAACAGCATCATCTACAGCACGGCGAAGCGCCGGTAGCCCACCGTCAGAAACATGTCAGTGGGCGGTCGTTCACAACGTGAGGCCCCAGTGATATCCCGCGTGAACACCCGCACCTCCGATTGGCGCGTTTGGCTACGTACGGTGCGAAAGACGTTCAACGTACATGCAACACGTGATGAGTGGCTCTATTTTGTCTTAGCACAGATCCGACGGCAGGTGCGTGAGCGAGCAATTGCAGGTCCTGCCCCTTTGCCTTCACATACAGAAGCAGCAGCAGCAGAGCGCGGAGAGAAAATCGCCGTGCCTTGTGTGAAACGGTCGCTCTTCATTACGAAAATAATTATCGAACAATTTTTTCTGATCTATGTGACGTTTAGCAGCCCAAGAATCATGAAAATAATTCGGTGCTGCCATGCAACAGCAGCAGCATCCATAGCAGCAGCGGCCACAGCAAACACAGCAGCAGCAGCAGTCACAGCAAACACAGCAGCAGTCACAGCAAACACAGCAGCAGCAGTCACAGCAAACACAGCAGCAGCGACCACAGCAAACACAGCAGTAGCAGCAGTCACAGCAAACAGAGCAGCAGCAGCGGCCACAGCAAACACAGCAGCAGCAGCAGTCACAGCAAACACAGCAGCAGCAGTCACAGCAAACACAGCAGCAGTCACAGCAAACACAGCAGCAGTCACAGCAAACACAGCAGCAGCGGCCACAGCAAACACGGGGATGGGGGTGAATTGGGATTTTGGGGTAGCGAGATGTTAACTCCCTTGCCTGGTTTACAGAAGGTCGTAGGTTTTACCCCAACCCTCACACCTGTATATTTGGAGTTTGCATGTCTTCTCTCCCCGTGGTCACGTGTATTTTTCTCCGGGTGCTCCAGTTGCAACAGCAGCAGCCGCCAATTGCATCTGGGCCGACCTGGCAGCCGTGCCCAGCCGCCGTCCCAGGTGCAACAGCAACGCAGTGGAGGCTCAGGGCGACACGAGGCGGCGTCGCCGGCGTGCATCGGGGCTGGCAATGTCGCAGCGGAGCGAGGCACCAGCGTGGGCATCTCGCCCAACGCGGCAGAGATATGTAGTAGTTTTCTACATATGTAGTAGCTACATGTGCAGTAGCTACTACATGTGTAGTAACTACGGGCCCCGTACGTTCAAGGGCCCCGCGCTGAATGCTTTCAAGCTATCAATCAGTGATTCTGCACTTGCTCTATTAATATAGTACTATACCGCCTTCAAATTGTATGAACGACTCGGTGTTTAAGGTTAGCTATTTGTCGTATTATCTTGCCGTATAGAAATGAAAACAATCAATTACTTTACTGTGCAGGTAAAAAAATTACTTGTTTTAATATTTACGCGGTTTTTTTCATGAAGGGCCCCCTTTATAACATCAGCTACAGGCCCCGCACTAGCTGAATCCGGCAATGCTTCGTGTCGTTATTCACGTTGCACTGCGGCTCTTCAAATATTGTTGAGTTGTTTTATTTTTTTACCGAATATTTTGGGTTGCTGACCCCCCGCTCTAACCCGACACTGCCGTCAGAAAGGTTCCAGGTCTGGGCCTCCCGTACACCAAACATTATTGACGCAACGCACGCGCGTTGTGTGCACACGTGTTGTGTGCACACGTGTTGTGTGCACACGTGGGCAGTGTCGTTTTCGATCGGCGCCAGCCGTCTCTGCGTCCAGACACCGACTGAGAGCCGCGTGCCACTAATGGGGGGGGGGGTGGGGGGAGATGCAGTGCCGATGCTTCGTCGGTGGATCTGCGGTGAAACCCTTGGGCCGTGATTCCAGCCGCCGAGGCCCATTGAGCTGAACAACTTTCAACAGCTCCTCTGCAAAGGGGCAGCAGCACAGATCCCGAGGCCGCTGCGTTGCTGCACGCGCGCATGCAGTAGGGGGTGCGTGCATTGTGGCATCACGGCGACTGTTACGGATGACGGAAGAGGACATCATCCAGCAGCGGATAGACGCTGACCGATGAGGATGCAGGTAAGTACGTTTAAGGGCGCCACGGTCGCGACCACGACCCTGCCGATGCCTGCTGCTTTATAGTTGGTGTTTGCGTCTCTCATCATCATCACGATGGCTAGGTAATGTTAACTACTTCACCTGGTATACAGGAGGTCGTGGGTTCGATCCCGACCCTGACGCCTGCTGTATAGTTGTAGTTTGCGTCTCTCATCATCATCACGGTGGCTAGGTGATGTTAACTACCTCACCTGGTATACAGGAGGTCGTGGGTTCGATCCCGACCTTGACGCCTGCTGCTGTATATTTGGAGTTTGCGTGTCTCTCTCCCCATGGTCGTTTGGATATTTTTCTCCGGGTCCTCCGGTTTTTCCCTCCCACAATTTAGAAACGCGCGTTTAAGAGTATTTTGCTGCTATAAATGCCCACGTGAAGAGCCACTTCGTTGAGATATCGTTTGTGGCTAGGTCGCTTCTGAAAAATAGCGTATAGGGTAACTTCTTTTGCGCCGTGCGTAGCTAACCGTGCTAATCGGAGGTGCGGGGAAGGACAACAAACGGATGATGACAATGACGACTCACACTCGCACGTAACTGCAGCATATTAATACCACAAAAGTGCATTCAGGGAGGGAGAGGGAACCAGAGGGAGATAGAGAGTAGAGAGAGAGTAGAGAGAGAGAGGAGATGGAGAGAGAGAAAGTAGAGAGAGGGAGGAGATAGATAGAGAGAGCGAGAGAGAGGGAGGAGAGAGAGAGCGAAGGGTGGAAGCTGTGAATTGGCTTCATTATGAGGCAATCAGGAGGGGGAGGTCGGAGCCGGCGACAGCGAGTGGCGGAGCGACAGCGGTTGAGTAGCGCCGCTGATTCCTCCCTCCCCCCTCTCCCTCCCTCTCCCTCCCTCCCCCCCTCTCCCTCCCTCCCTCCCCCCTCCCTCCCCCCTCCCTCCCCCCTCTCCCTCCCTACCCCTCTATCTCTTCCTCCCTCCCCCTCTCCCTCCCCCTCCCTCCCTCTCCCCCTCTCCCTCTCTCCCTCCCTCCCCCTCTCCCTCCCCCCTCTCCCTCCCTCCCTCTCGTCATCCCTCCCCCCTCTCCCTCCTCCCCCTCCCTCTCTTCCTCCCTCCCCCTCCCTCCCCCTCTCTCCCCCCCACCCCCTCTCTATTCCTCACCCCTCCCCTTTTCTCCCCCTTTTCTCCCCCTCCCTCCCTCCCTCCCTCCCTCCCTCTCTCACACTCCCCCTGTCTCTCCATCCACCCCACTCCGTTCAGCAGCAGCAGCCTTCAATACAACCCTGCAGCTTCATCTTCCAAGCAATATGCCCCCCCCCCAACAACAAACTGTAGGGGCAAGTGCTGTTAGCGAGCACCTATGAAGGCCGGAACGGCGCACGAGGGGTGGGTGGGTGGCCAGCACCACGCCCGATCGCCTTTGTCTCCCAAGCGGAGATGTTCACACACCGCACCAGGTACTCATTTGAGGCTGAGTCGACATAGGAGAGGCTCAGGACCGGTTCAGATGATCGTCATTGGTGTTGGCCGTGAGTGGAAATCGAACTCGGGTCGCCGGGTTCGTAGCGCAGCGCGCTAACCACTACACCACCGCTCCCCACTCCACACACAGCCCCACCCCCTCCCCTCTCCCCACCTCCCACCGCTCCCCTTCCTCCCGTCACCATCCATTTCGTGTACACCCCCCACCCCTCCTCCTCCTCTCACCCCACTCTCCCTCGAAAAACAAGGACAAAGATCCCCCGTGTAGCCTTAACAGACTGTTGGGGCAAGTGCTGTTAGCGAGCAGCACCTATGAAGGCCGGCACGGCACAGGGGGGGTCGGGCGGGCGGCCAGCACCACGCCCGGCCGCCTTTGTCTCCCCAGCGGCGATGTTTTTACTCACCGCACCAGGGACTCATTTGATGCCGAGTCGACCTAGGGGAGGTTCACTGCTGTTGGCCGTGAGCGGGAATCAAACTCCGGTCGCCGGGTTCGTGGCACAGCGCGCTAACCGCGACACCACCGCTCCCCACACACTCTCACACGCGCAGCATTCGCCCATTCCTCCCTACTACACCTTGCACATCCTTCCTCCCTCGTCCTCCCACCGCACCTCTCATCCGTCTCACCCCCCCCCCTCTTCCCCCCACCCCCTGCTCCCCGCACGTCTGCCGTGTTTGGTTCTAACGAGATTCGCGAAGATTGGAGACCCCGGGCGCTGCCACGGGGGTCCCCTCGTGCAGACTGCGGGTCGATGGGCTGCGTGGGTTCCTTGTCAAGAGGGGAGGGGATGCGGTGGTGGTGGTGTGTGTGTGGGGGGGTGGGTGAATGTGGAGGGGGGGGGGTTGTCGGTGTGGGCGAAGCTGTCAATCAATTCCGTTAATTAATCAATTAAAGATCGACACGACCGTAAAACCCACAGCAAGCGGCTGCCGTTCGCGTGCAGCTCCGCCCCTGCCGTGCGTTCACGAGTCGGAGTCATCCGTCAGGGACGCGCTCTCAATCCACTGCTGGATGGATGAAGGCACCCCCCCCCCCTAAAGCCGCCGCGGCTTGCCGCCTCGCACGAGTCCGCGACGTGATACTCCAAACACGAGACGATTTCCTCGCTCCATCTCCACACCGAGCGGACGTCCGTGCACGGGCGGGCGGCGTTCCGTTCCGCTCAGCGCAGGTCTCGGCCAGGGCCGCGTGAGTTTCGCGTCGCGTGGAAGAGCAACGCGACTGCGGAGGCCTCGCTAGGGCGCGCTCGAAAGCGACTCAATGAATCGACGTTTCGGGCGATGGGGCCCTTCTTCGGGACAGAGAGGCGAAGAGGAGGGAGGGTTGTGGTGACACCCCCCCCCCCACACACACTCATACCTTACTCGCATCCCCGGCGCGCGTTCGTGGATAAATTACGACCGCGTCGCGCGGAATGATCTTTGTTTACGTTCGCGTGTGCTGGGAATTGCGGGGACGCGTTCTTCATTATCGCGGAGTTTCGCCTTTAATCGACTGCGTGAGCCGCTAAGAGTCTACCTACCCGCCTGCTGCCTTCGAAGGCAACAACCGCACACCCCCTCACCTACCCCCCCCCCCCCCGTGTAGCCCGTAACAGACTGTTGTGTTGTCGGGCCTACTTGAGTTCGCTGGAGTGAAATTAAAACTAAACTATTTTTTTTATTTGCCGGGTAAGGCGCACTGAGCCGTACAGATGTGGGTTTTTTTCAGAAGCGACCCGGCTAGCACAAATGATAGCTCGACGTAAGAGGCTCTTATCGTGACTTTAAGCTTTCGTGACTGCAGGAATTCATCTTCTTTGGCTCTTTCGGTAAAGTCGCGTAGATAGGTTCAAAGAAAATAACAAAAATTTGCAAAAAAAACTACGACGTTTCCATCGCCACGTCGTGGATTTTTGTTATTTTTTTATTTTCCTTAAACCTATCTACGTGAATTTACCGAAAGACCCAAATAATATGAAATGGATTATCATCATCATCATCGTCGTCGTGGGGAAATTGATAGCAAATACTTTAGAGCGCGTGAGGTTGATTCTAAATGTGGAGGGGGGAAAAGCGGAGGACCCGGAGAAAAATCCACGCGACCGCGGGGGAGAGAGACACGCAAGCTCCAAATATACAGCGGGCGTCAGGGTCGGGATCGAACCCACAATCTCCTGCATAGCAGGCGAGGTCGTTAATCCTTGCAGTCACCGCTTCGCCCCTCGATGGTTCATCTAAACAGAAAGTTCATCATTTCAAATCGTTACTTATTGGAAATTCCACGTAACCATGGCAGGCAAGCGTCAGTCTATATCCAGGGGAGAGTAAAACGCGATGTAGTTTATGTCGCGGCTGGTCTGCCTCAACTCCATCGCTCTCGGCAAGTACAACGCGCACACAAATACAAAGGTCCCCCGTATAGCCTTGACATACTGTTGGGGCAAGTGCTGTTAGCGAGCAGCACCTATGAAGGCCGGAACGGCACACGACGGGGTGGGGGGGTAACCAGCACCACGCCCGGCCACCTTTGTATCCCCAACGGCGATGTTTACACACCGCAGCAGGTACTCATTTGAGGCGGAGTCGACCTAGGGGAGGCCCAGGGCCGTGAGCGGAAATGGAACTGGAGTCGTAGCGCAACGCGCTCACCGCTACACTGTCGCTGCCCACGACGCACACACAAAACCCAGATCCCCCGTATAGCCAAATAGACAAGTGGGGTCAGCGAGCGCCTATTAAACACAAGCACACACAAAGACACACATACAAAGACACACACACAAAGACACACACACACAAAGACACACAAACACAAAGACACACACACACACAAAGACACACATACACAAATAAAACCCGCTCTACGCCACAAACAAGCCGTGAGATATGCTCGTGCCAGTCTAGGTTCACGTTAAAACTCACGTAGAGAGGGAGGGAAGGCTACAGTGGGGGGCGGGGCGGGGAGGGAAAGAGCGCGTGGTGGGTTGACCTCTGGGTTGACCTCTGCGTCTCATCTGGCCGCGGGTCGCGACTCGTCCTTGGGAAGGGACGGGCGGGAGGGTGATTGGGGGGGAGGCAGAAAGGGGAGGGTGATTGGGGGGGGGCTGTTGATGATTTGGGGCTTGTGGGACAAACAACGTCGAGGTTTTCGTCCGTCTGTCTGTCTCGGGCGTGGTGCTGGCCACCCATGCCCCTTCCCCCCGACCCGCCCCTCGTGTCCCACAGTGTCGGCCTTCATGGGTGCTGCTATTTGTCACAGGCTACACGGGGATATTTTGCCTTTGCTTTCGGCCACTGTGCTGCTGGATTACGGCGCGTTCTTGGCAAGAGCACTCCATTCGAACGATGGGACCCCCCCGTCTATCCGGATCGTTCCTCTCTCTCTCTGTGTCTCTCTACACACGCAAGGACCACTAGCCGAGCTTGCAGTGCGACTTCCTCTTTCGTAGAAATGCACCAATTAATAACAATCAACAAATAACCTTGAGTTTTTAATTCTATCTTCTTGGTTCTTTCGGTAAAGTCACGTAGAAGGGAAATTATAAAATAATAAAAATAAATCAGAATAAAATAATTCTCACGACGTTTCGGCCACAACGCAAGCAGCCATCCTCAGGTGAAGAACAGGTCTGTCGGAAAGACAGCGTCTGCGTTGTGGCCGAAACGTCGTGATAATTATTTTATTGTGTTTTATTTGTATCATTTTATTATTTCCCTTCTACGTAACTTTACCGAAAGAACCAAGAAGATGAATCCTTGCAGTCACGAAAGCTTTAAATCGAAAATTTTTATTTAATTTACGTTATCTAACGCAGAAACGGCGTTGGTTTTCACAAGGCCCCGCCTCTGCTGATGAGACCCAGAAGGAGGAAGAACTGTCCAGAGTCTGCTGAACACGTGCCGCTCGATTAATATCGACCTGGAGCAGCGATGATCAAACCGATTGATTTGGCGATGCTGCGGCTGCTGCGTCAGCAGTAGTCACGCAAACAACACCACTCAACGCATTCGTCAATGACGAAGGTATGCAGTTGTTTCATATATGTACATGCCTATACTAATCATATACACAGACTCATTTCTTAAATATATTTCTTTTGCAGGCAGTGTTATTGACGATTCCGTTTAATTTTTTAACCAGATCAAGTTTTTGAAAACTGCCTCCAACTGTCCAGTAGCGTCCTTCACATACACACACACACAAAAGCAAAGATCCCCCTTGTAGCCTATCGAGTGTATGGGCAAGTGCCATTAACGATCAGCTATGAAGGTTGGCACGGCACACGAATGAATGGGTGGCCAGCACCACGCCCGGCCGCCTTTGTCTCCCTCCATGGCGATGTTGACACACTGCACCCGGTACTAATTTGAGGCTGAGTCGACCGAGGGGAGGCCCAGGACCTGTTCAGATAATCGTCACCGGTGCTTGGTGGCCGTGAGCGGGAATCGAACTCGGACCGCCAGGTTCGTAGCGCAGCGCGCCGGTTTAAACACACACGCACGCACGCATCTTCTTGGTTCTTTCGGTAAAGTCACGTAGAAGGGAAATAATAATAAAAGAATAATCAAATAATTGTATTTTATTATGTTTTATTTTTATTATTTTATTATTTCCCTTCTACGTGACTTTATCGAAAGAACCAAGAAGATGAATCCCTGCAGTCACGACAACTTTAAATCTACACGCACGTATGTTGAACGGTATTGCGTTTTTTCTACTTTCCAATTTTATTATTGTATGTAAGTATATATACACACAGTATATATATGACGATGTCTCAAGCCCGTAATCTCGGCGCTGGCGCGGATGAACAGGCGTGGGGCGGCGTGGGGCGTGGAGCGGGGGTCTGGTGGAGTTGTACGCGCAGAGAGAATTCACGGCGCACGCTCCCAGCGAAGACGCCGCCGCCGCCGCCGCCGCGGGCTGATTAAATATTTACCCGCCACTCGCTATTTTAGCCGCCGCAAAGTCCTGTCCTGAGCTGCGGTTTTAACCTCGGAGGGATTTTCAATTCCGGATGCGTAAATTCCATCCCCGTGTCTTCTTCTTCTTCGTCTTCCCCCTCCCCCCTCACCATCTTTGTGAGTCTCTCCTCCCTCCCCCTCTCCCTCCCTCCCTCCCTCTCCTTTCATCCGCGTGTCCCTCTCGTTTTCCTCTTCCTCCATTCCTCTCCCCTCAATCTCTCCTCTCCTTCGATCCCTTCACTCCCTCTCTCCGCCTCCTCCACCCTTCCTCTGTCCACCCTCTCACCACCCCCTCTCTCCTCTCCTCCCCCTCACCTCCCCCCTCTCCTCCCTCCTTCCTCCCTCTCTCCTCCCCTCTCTCCTCACCTCCCCCCTCTCTTCCCTCCCTCCCTCCTCCACGACCCCTCCTTTGTCTCCTTAATTTTGGGGAATTCCGAATGCACCCCACGGGTCGTGGGTCAGCCCGAGGCTATAGCCGTACGAGACCCGTGCACATTTGTGCATATTTATGCGAGTCTTAGCTATGCAAGTGTATATGTAAATATATATATATGGGTGAGTGTGTGTGCTTGGTAAGAACACGTGTATGTGTGTAGTAAACAAATCATTTGGGGATATTGCGTTGGCAGTGGTGCACGAGCACATATAGAAGGGTTATTGACCGAAACGTCGTCTGTCCCTGAAACAATACTCTTTACTTTTAAGGCAGTGCTATTGACGAATGTGTTGACATTATTTGGTACGTGCATTGCGTACGCGGTATGGCTGGGTGTGCATGTGCAGACGGTGGCACATCGTGTGCGTATGTGGACACGTCTTTGTGCGTATGTAGGTGCGTCTCTGTGCGTGGGGAGCGGTAGTGTAGTGGTTAGCGCTGCGCTACGAACCCGGCCACCCGAGTTCGATTCTCGCTCACGGCCACCACCACCAGTGACGATTATCTGAACCAGTCCTGGGCCTTCTCTAGGTCGACTCAGCCTCAAATGAGTACCTGGTGCGGTGTGTAAACATCGCCACTCGGGAGATAACGGCAGCCGGGCGTGGTGCTGGCCACCCACCCCCTCGTGTGACGTTCCGGCCTTCATAGGTGCTCGCTGACAGCACTTGCCCCAACAATCTGTTAAGGCTATACGGGGTCCTTTGTCTTTGGTGGTGGTGATACTGATGGTGGCGATGGTGATGATGGTGGTGCTGATGTTGGTGATAGTGGTGATGGTGGTGGTGATGATGGTGATAGTGGTGGTGGTGGTGATGGTGTTGATGATGGTGATGATGGTGATGAGGGTAATGGTGGTGGAGGTGGTGGTGATGGTGGTGGTGGAGGTGATGGTGGTGATGGTGGTGATGGTGATGGTGGTGATGATGGTGATGATGGTGATGGGGGTAATGGTGGTGGAGGTGATGGTGATAGTGGTGATGGTGACGGTGGTGATGATGGTGGTGATGATGGTGGTGATGGTGATGGTGCTCGCTAACAGCACTTGGTCCAACAGTCCGTTAAGGCTATACGGGGGATCTTTGTCTTTGGTGATGGCGGTGGTGACGGGAGAGAGAGAGAGGATGTCAGATGGGATGGAGGTGGTGGAGGGAGAGGGAGGAGCTGACGCGAGGGATCTGAACTCGAGGTGTAAACCGAGAACAATAACGCACAATCAACATGGCGAAATAAACAAGAACAAACATGCTCTACCCACTCCGGCAAGAATGGAGGCGGTGTCAAGACATTTCACGCACCAAATAGACACACCCCAATGGCGAGGCATCACGTCTGCATCCACCACACTACACCACACGCACACACACACGCACGCACCTGCGTTGCGGTGAAACATGCGAACGAATATGCGTTGCTAATAAATGCGTGCATTGTCCTTGAAACCAATTGACCTACACCAGAGGCGGCCTCCACCACCATGGCCTCGTCTCGCCACCGGCGTCTGACGCATGAAGAAATTATTCCACCGCAGGGGCTTCTCAACCGGTGGGGGTACGCGGACCCCTGGGGAACACACGTGGCAATGTGTCCCCAGGGAGTACGCGATGCGATTTATAAACGCGTGGAAATGATATCGTGCAGCGAAGAGCCATTCGGTGAATAATCGCGTGTGATATCTGCCGATTATAAAATTATCGACGATGAGGTTTAAATCCATACGCTGATCTGGAACCGCGTTGGCTCACGGTCGAGAGAAACATCTACAAGGAGGTAACAGTAGACCAAAGAGATTGAGAGCCAATGCTCTAACACCACACGCCGCTGTTCTAACACCACACGCCGCTGCTCTAACACCACACGCCGCTGCTCTAACACCACACGCCGCTGTTCTAACACCAACGCCGCTGTTCTAACACCACACGCCGCTGCTCTAACACCACACGCCGCTGTTCTAACACCACACGCCGCTGCTCTAACACCACACGCCGCTGTTCTAACACCGCACGCCGCTGTTCTAACACCAACGCCGCTGTTCTAACACCACACGCCGCTGCTCTAACACCACACGCCGCTGTTCTAACACCGCACGCCGCTGTTCTAACACCAACGCCGCTGTTCTAACACCACACGCCGCTGCTCTAACACCACACGCCGCTGTTCTAACACCACACGCCGCTGTTCTAACACCACACGCCGCTGCTCTAACACCACACGCCGCTGTTCTAACACCAACGCCGCTGTTCTAACACCAACGCCGCTGTTCTAACACCACACGCCGCTGCTCTAACACCACACGCCGCTGCTCTAACACCACACGCCGCTGCTCTAACACCACACGCCGCTGCTCTAACACCACACGCCGCTGCTCTAACACCACACGCCGCTGTTCTAACACCGCACGCCGCTGTTCTAACACCACACGCCGCTGCTCTAACACCACACGCCGCTGTTCTAACACCACACGCCGCTGTTCTAACACCACACGCCGCTGCTCTAACACCACACGCCGCTGTTCTAACACCACACGCCGCTGTTCTAACACCACACGCCGCTGCTCTAACACCACACGCCGCTGTTCTAACACCACACGCCGCTGCTCTAACACCAACGCCGCTGTTCTAACACCACACGCCGCTGCTCTAACACCAACGCCGCTGCTCTAACACCACACGCCGCTGTTCTAACACCACACGCCGCTGTTCTAACACCACACGCCGCTGTTCTAACACCACACGCCGCTGCTCTAACACCACACGCCGCTGCTCTAACACCACACGCCGCTGTTCTAACACCAACGCCGCTGTTCTAACACCACACGCCGCTGCTCTAACACCACACGCCGCTGTTCTAACACCGCACGCCGCTGTTCTAACACCAACGCCGCTGTTCTAACACCACACGCCGCTGCTCTAACACCACACGCCGCTGTTCTAACACCACACGCCGCTGTTCTAACACCACACGCCGCTGCTCTAACACCACACGCCGCTGTTCTAACACCAACGCCGCTGTTCTAACACCAACGCCGCTGTTCTAACACCACACGCCGCTGCTCTAACACCACACGCCGCTGCTCTAACACCACACGCCGCTGCTCTAACACCACACGCCGCTGCTCTAACACCACACGCCGCTGCTCTAACACCACACGCCGCTGTTCTAACACCGCACGCCGCTGTTCTAACACCACACGCCGCTGCTCTAACACCACACGCCGCTGTTCTAACACCACACGCCGCTGTTCTAACACCACACGCCGCTGCTCTAACACCACACGCCGCTGTTCTAACACCACACGCCGCTGTTCTAACACCACACGCCGCTGCTCTAACACCACACGCCGCTGTTCTAACACCACACGCCGCTGCTCTAACACCAACGCCGCTGTTCTAACACCACACGCCGCTGCTCTAACACCAACGCCGCTGCTCTAACACCACACGCCGCTGTTCTAACACCACACGCCGCTGTTCTAACACCACACGCCGCTGTTCTAACACCACACGCCGCTGCTCTAACACCACACGCCGCTGCTCTAACACCACACGCCGCTGTTCTAACACCACACGCCGCTGTTCTAACACCACACGCCGCTGCTCTAACACCACATGCCGCTGTTCTAACACTACACGCCGCTGTTCTAACACCACACGCCGCTGCTCTAACACCACGCGCCGCTGTTCTAACACCACACGCCGCTGTTCTAACACCACACGCCGCTGTTCTAACACCACACGCTGCTGTTCTAACACCACACGCCGCTGTTCTAACACCACACGCCGCTGCTCTAACACCAACGCCGCTGTTCTAACACCACACGCCGCTGTTCTAACACCACACGCCGCTGATCTAACACCACACGCCGCTGTTCTAACACCACACGCTGCTGTTCTAACACCACACGCCGCTGTTCTAACACCACACGCCGCTGTTCTAACACCACACGCCGCTGTTCTAACACCACACGCCGCTGTTCTAACACCACACGCCGTTGTTCTAACACCACACGCCGCTGCTCTAACACCACACGCCGCTGTTCTAACACCACACGCCGCTGTTCTAACACCACACGCCGCTGTTCTAACACCACACGCCGCTGCTCTAACACCACACGCCGCTGCTCTAACACCACACGCCGCTGTTCTAACACCACACGCCGCTGCTCTAACACCACACGCCGCTGTTCTAACACCACACGCCGCTGCTCTAACACTCCTGGCGCACACCCTGGGAGTGATCAGACACCCCTCGTCCACCACATCGCCTCTCGGCACAGATCCTCGCGCTAGTGGTGCTACACAATCATGTCGAGACCGTGTTGGCGTGGTTGGTGTTTCTCGATTGTATTATCTATCGATTGTATTATATATCGATTGTATGCGCTAGTGGTGCTACACAATCATGTCGAGACCGTGTTGGCGTGGTTGGTGTTTCTCGATTGTATTATCTATCGATTGTATTATATATCGATTGTATTATGTATCGATTGTATTATATATCGATTGTATATATCGATTGCATTATATATCTATTGTATATATCGATTGTATATATCGATTGTATCATATATCGATTGTATATATCGATTGTATTATATATTAATTGTATAGATCTATTGCATTATATATATTGTATGTAGAGATTGTATATATCGATTGTATTATATATCGATTGTATTATATATCGATTGTATATATCTATTGTATAATATATCGATGGTAAATACAAATTGTATTATTATTACTACGGATGTGCTGTTGTGACGGCTCTCCCACGTGCTCCGCGTTGCTCCGCGCTAAAGGATGAAGTCCAACGTTTCGCTCCGCCTGCTCAGAGCTTCTTCTGCGACTGACCTATTCGGCGTTCTGATTCAGCTCCTGGAGGAGGAGGAGGAGGAGAGGGGAAGAGGGGGAGAAGAAACAAAACGCGAACAAAAAAACTCCTCGCAGCCGACGTGGTTCCAATTCGGTTCCCGGTGCGAAACGTTGGACTTCATCACCGCCGTGCCGAACGACGCGCGGGTACAGCGCGCGGAAGAGGGAGAGAGAGCAGAACGAACAGCAGGGACAGCCGCTGCACTCGCTACACACAAAGTGCTCGCCGCGAATGAGCCACGCGATACGCTGACGCTGATCTCGTCAAGAGGAATCAACGCATCGTCACGCCAGCTCCGGTCGCCATCCTCACAGCAGCAGCAGCAGTAGCAGCAGCAGCAGTAGCAGCAGTAACAGGAGCAGCAGCAGCAGGAGCAGCAGCAGCAGGAGCAGCAGCAGTAGCAGCATCAGTAGCAGCAGTAACAGGAGCAGCAGCAGCAGGAGCAGCAGCAGTAGCAGCAGCAGTAGCAGGAGCAGCAGCAGCAGCAGTAGCAGCAGTAACAGGAGCAGCAGCAGCAGTAGCAGGAGCAGCAGCAGCAGGAGCAGCAGCAGTAGCAGCAGCAGTAGCAGCAGTAGCAGGAGCAGCAGCAGCAGGAGCAACAGCAGTAGCAGCAGCAGTAGCAGGAGCAGCAGCAGCAGTAGCAGGAGCAGCAGCAGCAGTAGCAGCAGTAGCAGCAGTAACAGGAGCAGCAGCAGCAGTAGCAGGAGCAGCAGCAGCAGGAGCAGCAGCAGTAGCAGCAGCAGTAGCAGCAGCAGTAGCAGCAGTAACAGGAGCAGCAGCAGCAGGAGCAGCAGCAGTAGCAGCAGTAGCAGCAGTAGGAGCAGCAGCAGTAGCAGCAGTAGTAGCAGCAGCAGTAGTAGCAGCAGCAGTAGCAGCAGTAGCAGCAGCAGTAGCAGCAGTAGTAGCAGCAGCAGTAGCAGCAGTAGCAGCAGCAGTAGTAGCAGCAGCAGTAGCAGCAGTAGGAGCAGCAGCAGCAGGAGCGACGGCGGTTGATTTTGGCTCAGCCATCGAACGAAGACGGTGGTCACCGCATCGCTGGGCGCTTTCAGATCTGCTGTTTCTGCGGGCCGTCTGGAACGCTTTGTTCCTTCCGATGTCACAAAGCTACTGGAACTATGCACTTTGAAATCAGGATTGGAAACTATATTTCTTAGAACTGCTTTTTGCGTTTAGTTTGTTGTCCACAGTTGGCTACGTGCTGTGCGGAAGAAGTTCAACGTACGTACATACAGACCGTGATTGATATGCACTGACTGAGGAAACTTCCATCCAACAGTGATTCGTTACAGTGAAAACGCGTTGTCCGAACACGCGTTAATCGAGGACATAGCTAATTTGCTAATTGTTTAACTCGGACCTGAAGAAATGAAATGGAGCATATCAAACCGCACCTTCGATGAGTACCGCTGGGTATGTACGATTCCAAAGAGGTTCAACATACACACACACGTACAACATACACAGACAAAGATACACCGTATAGCCTTACCAGCTTGTTGGGGCAAGTGCTGTTAGCGAGCACCTACGAAGGCTGGAACGGGACACAAGCGTGGTGGATGGCCAGCACTACGCCTGGCTGCATTTGTCTCCCCAGAAGCGATGTTAACACATCTAACCAGGTACTTATTTGAAGCTGAGTCGACCTAGGCGAGGCCCAGGACCGGTTAAAATAATCGTCACTGGTGTTGGCCGTGAGCGGGAATGGACCTGGGTTCGTAGCGCAGCGCGCTCACCGCTACACTACCGCTCCGCATACACACACATAGAAAGACAAAGATCCCCGTATAGCCTTAACAGAATGTAGGGGCAAGTGCTGTTAGCGAGCACCTATGAAGGCCGGCACGGTACACGAGGGGGTGGGTGGCCAGCACCACGCCCGACCGCCTTTGTCTCCCCACACACATACACACACATGCACACACATGCACACACACGCACACATGCACACACACACACACGCACATGCACACACACACACGCACATGGGAGCACCTATTGTGAACGTCAAAGTTGACAAACCGCGACAGGAGGGGGCCAGCCCACGCGCGCTGCATCGATGTCGCACGCGAAAATTTTCCACAATCACTGAAACACCAACAACAACAACTCTGTCCGCTACCGCGGCTCCCTGCTCCCTGCTGTTGCCGGTGATAATTTGCCCCGACTCAGCTTATCTCGGGCAACATCCACAACCACCTACTCCCCCACACCCCCCCCCACACACCCCCCACACACACCCACCCACACCCCCCACACACCCACCCACATCCACCCACCCACACACCCCCTCACATACCCCCCACACACCCACCACACCCACCCACACACCCACCCACATCCACTCACCCACACACCCCCCCACACACCCCCCCCCACACACCCACCCACACCCCCCCACACACCCACATCCACCCACCCACACACCCCCTCACACACCCCCCCACACACCCCCCCACACACCCCCCACACACCCCCCCACACACCCCCCCCCCACACACCCCCCCCCACACACCCCCCCACACACCCCCCCCCACACCCCCCCCCCACACACCCCCTCACACACCCCCCCACACACCCACCCACATCCACCCACACACCCCCCCACACACCCCCCCCCACACACCCACCCACACCCCCCCACACACCCACCCACCCACACCACCCACCACACCCCCTCACACACCCCCCCACACACCCCCCCCCACACACCCCCCCACACACCCACCCACATCCACCCACCCACACACCCCCTCACACACCCCCCCACACACCCCCCCACACAATCCCACACCCACCTCGCTTCCTTCCAGAAACCCCGCCGCAAGCGACCGCCAGATCTAAACTGGTGACGTGGAGTTGTAGGGGAGGGAGGGGAGGGAGGGGAGGGAGGGAGGGAGGTTGGGAGGGGAGGGAGGGAGGGGAGGGAGGGGAGGGAGGGGAGGTTGGCAGGGAGGGAGGGAGGTTGGGAGGGGAGGGGAGGGAGGGGAGGGAGGGAGGGGAGGGGAGGGAGGGGAGGTTGGCAGGGAGGGGAGGGAGGTTGGGAGGGGAGGGAGGGAGGGAGGTTGGGAGGGGAGGGGAGGGAGGGGAGGGAGGGGAGGGAGGGGAGGTTGGCAGGGAGGGAGGGAGGTTGGGAGGGGAGGGGAGGGAGGGGAGGGAGGGAGGGGAGGGGAGGGAGGGGAGGGAGGGGAGGGAGGGGAGGTTGGCAGGGAGGGAGGGAGGTTGGGAGGGGAGGGGAGGGAGGGGAGGGAGGGGAGGTTGGCAGGGAGGGAGGGAGGTTGGGAGGGGAGGGGAGGGAGGGGAGGGAGGGAGTGGAGGGGAGGGAGGGGAGGGAGGGGAGGTTGGCAGGGAGGGAGGGAGGTTGGGAGGGGAGGGGAGGGAGGGAGGGAGGGAGGGGGAGGTTGCAGGAGGGAGGGAGGTTGGGAGGGGAGGGGAGGGAGGGGAGGGAGGGGAGGGAGGGTTATTTCCGATGTAGTGGCGGTGGGGGGGGCTAGGCGGGAATGCCCCTCGAATAGGGAAATAAAAATGTAATCAGCATCGTGCCCTGCGTGTGTGTTGAGTGCAGTGGTTCTTCACCTGGGGCTCACGCACGAGATGTCCTTTCTGGGGGTGTGAGAAATAGCTAGATTTGTGTTAGAATGTAAATCACACAAATTAAGTATGGGCACGTGAGTACAACTACCTCGTTTCATCAAACCCTTTGTGTTTATTATCCTTAGACATTTGTTAACGATTGAAAACCAAAGGGGTGCAAGGTTGCAGCAAAGGTTAAGAAGCATGCACTGGTTCAGTGGCACGAGTGCAGTGCGCTAACCACCGTGCCACCGCTCCCCACACACCCCACACAGACACACACAACACAAACAGGACACACACACCCCACACAGACACACACAACACACACAGACACACACCCCACACAGACGCACACACCCCACACAGACACACACACCCCACACAGACACACACACCCCACACAGGACACACACACCCCACACACACACACACACCCCACACAGACACACACACCCCACACAGACACACACACCCCACACAGACACACAACACACACAGACACACACACCCCACAAAGACACACACAACACACACAGACACACACACCCCCACACAGACGCACACACCCCAAACAGACACACACACCCCACACAGACACACACACCCCACACAGACACACACACCCCACACACACACACACACCCCACACAGACACATACACCCCACACAGACACACACACCCCACACAGACACACAACACACACAGACACACACACCCCACAAAGACACACACACCCCACACAGACACACACAACACACACAGACACATACACCCCACACAATCACATACAACACACACAGACACACACACCCCACACAGACACATACACCCCACACAGACACACACACCCCACACAGACACACAACACACACAGACACACACACCCCACACAGACACACACAACACACACAGACACACACAACACACACAGACACACACACACACACAGACACACAACACACACAAACACACACAACACACACAGACACACACAACACACACACACAAACACCCCACACAGACACACACAACACACACAGACACACACAACACACACAGACACACACAACACACACAGACACACACAACACACACAGACACACAACACACACAGACACACACAACACACACAGAAACACACACACCCCACACAGACACATACAACACACACAGACACACACACCCCACACAGACACATACACCCCACACAGACACACACACCCCACACAGACACACAACACACACAGACACACACACCCCACACAGACACACACAACACACACAGACACACACAACACACACAGACACACAACACACACAGACACACACAACACACACAGAAACACACACACCCCACACAGACACACACAACACACACCCTCAACGCCTCACTGGCTCCCTTCCCCCGCGTCTCCTCGCCACGTGCATCGCGATCCGTTCCCGCCTCGCCTGCCCCCCCCCTCCTCCTCCTCGCTGTTCCCCGTGCCCAGTTTTGACCCTCGCAGCTGCCCAGACCCCCTCCCCCATCCACCCCCCCACCCCCTCCCCTCCCTATAGCGCGCGTGTGTCAACCAGCGCTTGGGAGGCAAGGGAATGGTTGATGGATCACGGAGAAATTCGCGGCACCCCTTCGCACGCCGGCTGCACTGCCCGGGTAGCCATGGAGGTGGCAAAGTGGGTTTCGTGAACCCATCTGTTCAGACCCCCTTCGAGTGCGACTATTCAGTCGCGAATGCTGAGGGTACCCCCCCCCCCCGCCACACACACATCCCCTTCTCTCACGCGACGAAGCCTCCCACTCCTAGTTACGTCAACACATTATATTTGGCCAACCATCTCGCCGCATCTGACCCTGTTAATAATGAGCATCGCGATGGGGGTCGTTAGGCCACAACCTCGCCAGGGCTGGGTGGCGAGCGTGGTGGTGGTGGGTGGTGGTGGTGGGTGGTGGTGGGTGGTGGGTGGTGGGTGGTGGTGGGCGGGTGGTGGTGGTGGGTGGTGGTGGGTGGTGGTGGTGGGTGGTGGTGGTGGGTGGTGGTGGTGGGTGGTGGTGGTGGGTGGTGGTGGTGGGTGGTGGTGGTGAGTGGTGGAGTTGACTAAGAAGGAGATCCTCTCTCGCTCCGCCCGCCGGTCGCGTTCGCCTTCGTCCGGGGAATGGAACTCGCTCGTCGACGGTTCGTGATCGCAGCCCAACGCGGCCCCCGCGCGGTGAGACTCGGGGAGGCTGCATTCCGGGGGGGTTGGTGGGGGGTTGGTGGGGGGGAGTCATCATCAGCTGTTCGCGTGGGTCGCGGGGAGGTTCGCGCCGACAAAACACATTCCTGCGGAGGGAGCTGGTAGGAACGTTGAGTTGCTCGGTCAATGGCCAGGGTCAACGGCGGCGTGGTGTATTCCGCAAATATGCCCGACTATGAGGGCGGGAACAAGCCGGCGTGAGTAGGTTAAACGTTGAGTTTTATAAGGGCACCACGGGGTGAGCAGCCCCTCCCCACCCAGCCCCACCCCTCCCACCCCCCACCCAGCCCCTCCCCACCCAGCCCCTCCCCACCCTCCCCACCCAGCCCCTCCCCACCCTCCCCAACCAGCCCCTCCCTGCACGACGGACGGACACAACAATCCCCTGTGGGCTGGTGGAACCAGTGGGTTCCTACCATTAATATCCCAACGTAGCAAACGCGCGGGGCTCGTCGATGCTTCGCCTAATTAGTCAGTAATTACGGGGCGGCGTTATTTACGACGATAATCAAAAACAACAAAAACAACAACAACCACCACCTCCTCCACCGGCAGTGTCCGTAGCGCATGCGGTCCGCATGGGCCCTGGTGCGAGACATTTGCGTGTGCGCGGGGAGCGGGGTCATCCAATCCCTGCGGCCCGGTGCAGTTCCACCGCCTGCGCTACCATTCCGTGAACTTCCACCCCTCCACACCCGGCGCAACCCGCAGCAGCGACCCCTCCAACACCTTCAAGCTCCCAGGGCTCCCGCACCGCAGCGACGTCGCCGCGTCCCGCGCTGCCACGAGCAGCAGCTACCGCTCTCCCTGCGAGGGGGCCGGGGAGAGGGGGGAGGGGAGGGAGAAGGGGGGTGACGGGGGGAGGGGTGGAAATGAAATACGGCACAAAGCCATCGGTCCTTTATGCAGAGCGCGTAGAGCCACGTGTGTATGTGTGTGTCTGTGTGTGAGACTGTGTGTCTGTGTGTGTGTCTGTGTGTGAAACTCTGTGTGTGTGTCTGTGTGTGAGACTGTGTGTGTGTGTCTGTGTGTGAGACTATGTGTCTGTGTGTGTGTCTGTGTGTGAGACTGTGTGTGTCTGTGTGTGTGTCTGTGTGTGACTGTGTGTGTCTGTGTGTGAGACTATGTGTCTGTGTGTGTGTCTGTGTGTGTGTCTGTGTGTGAGGCTCTGTGTGTGTGAGACTCCGTGTGTGTCTGTGTGTGTGACCGAGTGTGTGTGTGTGTATCAGTGAATGTCTGTGTGTGTGTTTGTGTGTGATATCTATGCAGACAAAAACGGATCACGTTCGTCAAACGGCGATGTTTCTGGCAGTGTGCGTCAGTCGACCCGTGGCACCTGTTGGGTCTGCCCCGTGACCTCCTGCCAGCGGGCGTTCGACACTTCAAGTGGCCTCAAGGTGCACCTAGCCTGGCACAAGCGTCGTGGTGACGTCACCGCCACTTAGTGGCGAATGGCGCTTGATGTTGATGTTGCGTCTGTGTGTGGGGGGAGCGGTGGCTCAGTGGTTAGCGAACTGGGCGAAGAACCGGACGACCCGGGATCGATTCGCGCTCACGGCCTCCAACCCCAGTGACGATTATCTGAACCGCCACTGGGGAGACAAAGGCGGCCGGGCATCGTGCTGGACACCCATCCGCTCGTGTGCCGTGCCCACCTTCAAAGGTGCTACGCGCTGGCAGCACTTGCGCCAATCGTCTGTTTAGGCTATACGGGGATCTTTGTCTTTGTACATCCCAGGTCAGCTAGGTTGACGTCACAGGTGACTATGCAGTCACCGCCCCCCCCCGCCACCGCCGCAATCAATTAATTGTCGGGATCTATGATAGCCATTCGATTCATAAATCGATTATGTTAAAACATTATTGCGGTGTAAGTGGGTTCGTGAAATCCGTCTGTGTTGCCCCTTTGAGTGTTCATCCCTGGCATTTCTCCAGGTTTTCCAGTCTCCTCGAAATACATACAATAAATGTTTTAATATATACAATAAATGTTTTTAATACGCTTTGGTTCTTTCGGTAAAGTCACGTAGGTACAAAATAAAATAAAAAATAACATATATTTGTGATATATAGATTTTTTTTATTTCTACCTACTTGACTTTACCGAAAGGACCAAAGAGTATGGATTCCTGCAGTCACGAAAGCTTCAAATCAAAAATGTTTTTTAACCCATTCGTAAATCCTTCCACCAATGGGCGTTGTGAACCCCAATGCCCCCTTCAAGGCACATCCTTCTGATGATCCTCAGTAAAGTAGAAGCCGGACCCATTGGGTTGTGTTTTATTATTTATTCCACCCCCCCCCCCCCGCTTCATCAAATGCCTCTGGGGAAAGCGACGTGACGCAATTCATCACAATTTGTCCGATAATTGCACCTCTCAAAGTCCTCCTCGCTCCCTCGAGATCGCATTTGTCACGGATGCCTCTGCGTCTCCCCCGCGCGTGCGGCCACGCTCTCAGCTCGCGACGGCGTCTGCACGCGAGCGCACTTGGGCGATCCACTGCTGGATGACGACCTTCCCCGGCGCCCTGCGCGTGTCCGCGCTCGGTCAGCGCGTCGCCGCTACGAACCCGGCGAAGCGAGTTCGATTCCCGCTCACGGCAAACACCATCGACGATTGTCCCGAACCGCTCATGGGCCTCCCCTAGGTCGACTCAGCATACAATGAGAACCCGGTGCGATGTGTAAACATGGCCAATGGGGAGACAAAGGCGGTCCCGGCGTGGTGCTGGCCACCGACCCTCTCGCGTGCCGTGCCGGCCTTGATAGGCGCTCGCTAGCAGCACTTGCCCCAACAGTCTGTTAAGGCTACACGGGGGAGCTTTGTCTTTGTTGTTATTTGACCAAACCTCGTCACGCCGGTTCAGATACCACTCGCCACTGACGACGTTCTCCATAAACAAACCGTGACGTTGACAGATCTATAGCGCCCTGATGCGTGTACGGGTTGTACCACGTGCTCTTCGGCGTAATGTCCGACGTTTCAATCCACGTACCGGCAGCTCCTGCAGCAACTGTACGCGCCAGCTAACAACAACAACAACAAAAACATCTTAGCCGTGAATCGAACTGAGATCGCAGGATTCAGACCACTGCACCAAAGGTATGGAAGGGCCATGCTACTTAGGAATTTAACGCATCTGTGTTTGTTATCGTTGTTGTTGGTTGCGTTCTGGTTAGTTTATACATTCCCCTCCACCGTGCAACGTCCCGTGACTTACAAACTATAACCACAAAATTATTTTTTTATTTTACCAGGTAAGGCCCCACTGAACTACGTAGCTCTTTTTCAGAAGCGACCTGGCCACAAATGATAGCTCAACCGAGTGGCTGATCGCGTGGAAATTCACAGCAACCAAAGACTCTAAACGCGTGATGTTGATGCTAAATGTGGAGGAAAAACACGGAGGACCCGGAGAAAAATCCACGCGACCACGGGAAGAGAGAAAGAGACACTCAAACTCCAAATATACAGCAGCAGGCGTCAGGATCGGTCTCGAACCCAGGACCTCCTGCATACCAGGCGAGGGAGTTAACATCTCCCCACCGCGGCGCCCCTACCATCGTCGTCCTTCTAACACAAAGAGCCGGAAACCAACAGAACAAGAAGAGACATTTTGTTTAGAATTCGGTAAAGCAAAAAAAAACCTCCTTAATTCAAGAGCCGCACAATACACTCGAATAAAGCACGAGACGGCGGAGTCCTTCACGGTTAACCGTCAGGACGCAGCAGTCTGGAGCCGCAGACTTTGCCGACCCCTATAACACTGGTCAACAAAAAAATATACATTTTTTTCTGCCTGGACTTTTGCAGCTGTTTTAGACTAATTTCAGGGTGCTGATTCCAAATCTGATCTGCTCTATTACATCTCATTTTTATGCTATCGGCATACCCTATTTTCATTGATTTTACCCGAAATTAACTCTGTCACTTATGATTGCAAGTTGTTGCGAGTCAGTGACTGCTTTAGTGTTAAAATATGGTGCTGTATTTTTAGAATAGTCTGTTTATAATATAATTTTATGTAGATATCCACATTTATTTAATATTTTTCTTCTGCAGTTTTGATTGAAAATGCAATATTTGATATCTCAAAAACCTGATGTGATAGACAAAAACTGATGCCAGAATTGGAATCAGCACCCCAAAATTACCTTAAACCCGTTGGAATACCTTATGCCAGAAAAAGTGTGTTGACCAGTGTAATCTAACACAACACTGCTCAGCTCAGTGGGGACCTCTGTGTGTAGCTCTATGAATCTCTGTTGCGCTCTGTATGTATGTCTCTCTCTCTCTGTGTGTGTGTGCCACTGTTTGTCTCTGCGTGGCTCTACGTGGATGTTCGTGATCGCAAGTTCCCGCGGGCCACTGAAGGCCCCTTAGGTGGCCTTTGGTGCGGCCCCTGTGCGCGCAATCACCCTGACAGTGCACACAGAGTGACAACACCACCCCACCACCATCATCATGCTGCCTGCTGCTGCTGCTGCCTGCTGCTGCTGCCTGCTGCTGCTGCTGCCTGCTGCTGCTGCTGCCTGCTGCTGCTGCTGCTGCCTGCTGCTGCTGCTGCCTGCTGCTGCTGCTGCTGCTGCCTGCTGCTGCTGCTGCTGCTGCTGCTGCCTGCTGCTGCTGCTGCTGCTGCCTGCTGCTGCTGCCTGCTGCTGCTGCTGCTACCTGCTGCTGCCTGCTGCTGCTGCTGCTGCTGCCTGCTGCTGCTGCTGCCTGCTGCTGCTGCTGCTGCTGGTGATCATTTTTAATAGTACGAAGACGGACCGGGCAACTGCCACGCTCATCCACATGCAAATGAGGTCGTCTATGTTATGCAGATTTAATTTCATATCCCACTCTGATTGCTCGGCAGCGATCCCCATCAAAGGCGTTCAGCAAGCTGCTTTCCGCGCGACCACCGGTAGCTGCGTTATTAATGAGGCGGCTGTCTGGGAACGGAGAGAAAGCGTCCAGGGAGGGTGGGTGGGGATGGATGCATGGAGGGGGTGAGGTGGAGATGGGGAGGTAGGGAAGGGAGGGAGAAAGCGGGGGAGAAGGTGAGAGAGAGAGACGGAAAGGAGAGACAGGGGAGGGAGCACGAGAGAGAGAGAGAGTGCGGCAGGGGAGAGATCGTCACGGGTGTGAAGAGCGAGGATGAGAAACACGAGGGATGGAGGGAGGGAAATATTGAGCTTCAGCGAGAAGAGAATATCAAGGGTTTGTATACTTGGAGGAATAGCGAAGGAAAGGAAGAGGAGAGCGCACGAGAGGAGGCGTATAAATAGAGAGAGATTGAGGAATGAGAGAGATGAGAGAGAGGTGGTGGGGGGGGGGAGTGAATAGACGAGGGTGAGAGAGTAGATATACAGGGGAAGTGCGAGAGAGGGGGAGGTCGGGAGAGGGAGAGAGACACACAGAGGCGGAGGGAGAGGGAGCGGAGAACGACCCCTAATGGGAGACCATTCACAAACAATTGCCCGCGGCCAGTGTATCGATCCGATGTAATCAAATAATCGCGGGCATCACGATCATTGCAATCACGCAATCATTACAATCGTGCAGGCATGCAAATCTCGCCAGCTGCCTGCTCCTCCGAGCCAGAACGCACGCAGGGCCGGCCTCAGATCGTCGCTACGTTGCAGATACTCACCGCGTGCCTACCAGTGGGTGGTGTACAGGAGCCCAGCCAGCAGCCAGCCAGGCAACTCGATGCGTCAATTGTGTGCAGTGCTTTACTGCGGTGTGATTCTTCACTTGGCAAGCACGACACCGACTCCTAGCTCCCTAACTGCCCCATCTCATACTTAACGTATTTAAACTAGAAACATGTAATATTCTACCGGGGACGGCCCACTGAGCTATTTCGCTCCTGTTCAGAAGCAACCTGGCCACGACTGATAGCCCGACGAGAAGACTCGAATGCCACGGCCCGCGCACAACACCGACGCCACCGGAGGCGCTAGAACAGCGGGTCAGCCGCGGTGGAGAGCGAGAGAGTGCGTCAACCACTGCGCCACCGCTCACATCCACAGCTAATCAAATAATCAATAGAGAAAAGACACACGGGTGCCTGGGAGTGAGGGAATTGTGCGGGTTTAGAGGGAGGTTGGTGGGTCAGGAGATCGTGTGGGTCAATGGACAAACAGAGCTGCACCGCCCCACTGAGTTGTGTGGCTCATTTTGTTTCAGAAGAGACCTGGCCACAAATGATGGCTCAACGAAGTGGGCTTATCAAGTGGGAATTTATCGCAGCCGAATACTCTAAACGCGTGATGTTGATTCTAAATTTGGAGGGAAACGCTGGGGGACCCGGAGAAAAATGCACGCGACCACGAGGAGAGAGACACCGCAAACTCCGAATATACAGCAGGCGTCAGAGTCGGGATCGCATCCACGATCTCCTGTATCCCAGGCGAGGTAGCCACCGCGCACCTTGTGCTTGGCTCGACTGGATATCTGTGAAAAGCAGCTTCAGAGCTCATCGAAATCCTCCCAAACACGAGATGAGGTCACGAGGAATTGCGTGAAACACCCCGCGGAGTTGTCACGGTGGCGAGATGTTAACCACCTCGCCTCGTATACAGGAGGTCGTGGGTTAGATCCCGACCCTGACGCCTGCTGCTGTATATTTGGAATTGGCATGTCTTTCTCTCTCTCTTCTTGATCGCGTGGATTTTTCTTGCCTAGTAAGATAAAACAGAGTTCAAATAGAGTGTGCAGACCGCGTGTCCAGGCTCAGCTATGTTTGACAACACCGTGGTCAAGATCAAGAGGTTATCGCGAACAATGCTGCTCATGCACCACTGCCGCCGCGGCTTCCACTCTCGCCATCGCTTCCTTCCGTCTGCCAGATCCGCAAGTTGCTGCTGCTGCAAATGGTGCGATCTGGATGTCTCAGATGTTGACCTCGCAGTCTGAAGGAAGCCTTACCGAGTATCGCCGATCTTTTTTTGTGCAGGAAGATCTCGCTCCATCTGAGATGTTTTCGCCGATTTCGCTATTGACCGTTAGGCTTCGCTTGGGAGGAAATCGGGGAAAACTGATGCTGAACATCCGGACACCCCATAGCAGAAGCTGGGAAGGCGGCGGATGAAGTTGCACGGTCAGCAAGGGACAACGCGATGCAACTGTGTGGGAGTATCCATTGCAACCTTCTTGAGCAACTATCATGGGCAGAGCGAAATGGAAGAAAGCCATCATCGCCTACGTCGTTGAGAAAGAACACGGCTCAGAGAGAGAGAGACCGATAGCAGAGCCGGAATGCAATGCTTAATCTGAAAGACATTCTTTTTTAAACAAATGGGAATAGGAAAAACAGCAATAACCCCGTAGAAGGGTAAAGCAGGTGAGTGCTTGACGAGTCAGATCCGGTGGTGGAAATCGGGTGCGAGATTATCCATTGTACAACCACTATTTAGTTCAAGTCAAGTAGGTAAAAAATTAAATAAATTAAATCACGACGTTTCGGAGGCACCACAAGCTTCCGTCTTCAGGTGGAACCGCCACAGCAAAATTACTGTATCTCACTTGATGCAGTAATTTGCTGTATCAAGTGAGAACGTCGTGATTTAATTTATTTAAATTTTTGACCTACGTGACTTTACCGAAAAAAACAAAGAGTATGAATCCTTGCAGTCACGAAAACTTCAAATCTAGAATCACTATTGAGTTCCACCCACACCACCACCGCCCCCATCTCCTTCCCCGCCTCCCAGCCCCGAAAAGTGTTACTCACTTTATCTACCGCGGAGGAATGATGAGCTGAGTCAACCGTCGACAAGCAGGATTACAACTCACACCGTTCCGATTGCGAGCCCATATCCCCGTGATTCCGCCGCTGCTGATGCTGCGTTGTCCATGGTCCTCAAGCACAACAAACTCAACACAATCGTCAAATAACACCGTGGCCTTAAAGAAATAACAAAGCACGTGTTATAATTTAAAAAAAATAGGCGACGGGTCGGGCAAATGGCCCTTATCCACAGTTCAGATCGTCAAGCAGATTGTAAGCTGCTCGCTCTGGCACTGAGAGAGACACCTGGCCTGCGTAACTTGACCCCGCTCGCTGCGGTGGTGGTGGCGGCTGGACGAGGAAGCGTCGTGGCGCGGGTCTCTGGGTGTTTAATGACGCGGCGAGGGGGGGGCGAGGGGGGGCGATGGGGGGGGGGGCGAGAGGGGGCGAGGGGGGACGAGGGGGGTGGGGGCACCGCTGCCCGAGCGCCGCGCGCATTCCGCGGGCCACGGATCCGACCCCTCGGCACCGGCGTCTCGCTCGCTCGCTCGCAACAGCTGCTGCTGCTGCTGCTTGCGCACAGTCCGGTTTTTTTGTTCATATTTTATACTGGCAGCCCGCAGCCCATCCTGCCAGCCAGCCAGCAAAACTGTTTTTACCCAAATATAACAGCCCGCAAAGCGTTGAACGTGACTCTCACTCCCCATCTCTCTCTCTCCCCGTCTCTCTCCCTCCCCATCTCTCTCCCTCCCCATCTCTCTCCCTCCCCATCTCTCTCCCTCCCCATCTCTCTCCACCCCCATCTTTCTCCCTCCACATCTCTCTCCCTCCCCGTCTCTCTCCCTCCCCATCTCTCTCCCTCCCCCTTCCATCTCCCTCCCCATATCTCTCCCTCCTCATCTTTCTCCCTCTCCATCTCTCTCCGTCCCTATTTATCTCCCTCCCCATCTCCCTCTCTCCCCCATCTCTCTCCCTCCCCCATCTCTCTCCCTCCCCATCTCTCTCCCTCCTCATCTCTCTCCCTCCCCATCTCTCTCCATTCAGCAAGCGAGCAAAAATTGCGTTACTAATATGTTGCAGTATGATCGCCTTATCTCGCACATTTGCGAAGGACAAAAGTCCGGGGTGGGTAGGTGGGTGGACGTCAGTGAGTGAGGGCTTCGGAGCCCGTCGGATTTCTCCAGGATAAATTAAGATTCTGATTCTGGGGAGAGGAGGCGTGACGTCCACGTGGCCGTGGAGCCCTGGGGGTGTACAGGAGCCCAGCCAGCAGCCAGCCAGGCAACTCGATGCGCCAATTGTTTGCAGCGCTTTACTGTCGTGGGATTCTTCACTTGTCAAACACGACACCGACTCCTATCTCCCTAACTGCCCCATCTCATACTTTACGTATTTAAACTAGAAAAACAAATGTTCTACCGGGTACGGCCCACGGAGCTATTTCGCTCCTGTTCAGAAGCAACCTGGCCACGATTGATAGCCCGACGAAGTGGTTCATGGTATGAAAATGTATAGCAGCCAAATATTCTCAGCGCATATTTATAACTGTGGAGGGAAAATACCGGAGGACCCGGAGAGAGACATACAAACTCCATATATACAGCAGGCGTCAGATCGGAATCGAACTCACGAACTCCTGTATAGCGGGCGAGGTAGTTCATATCTCATAGCCACCGGGATTGTCTCATCTCTCCCTGGAATTCAGCAATTCCTCATCCTGCTTTCCCACCCCTCCCCCCGCCGTCTCCCCTCCTATCTCCCCCTTCTCCTCCTCCCACCCTCTCTCTGCTCGTATCTGCCGGCCGCCCCTGCCTCGTGGCAGCACGGAGCTTGTAAAAGTAAATTCCCTGCACGTTTGTGTTGGGGGAGGTTGTGTGCGCGCGTGCGTGTGGGGGTGTTAATGTGTGTGCGTGTCTTTTGTCTGCGGGGGTGTTGATGTTTCAGTGTGTGCATGCGAGCGTGTGTGTTCTGTGGCTTGCCTGTCTTTGTGTAGACCTATGTGTGCGTGTCAGTGTGTTGCTAAGTGCGTGTGTGTGTGCGTGTGTCAGTGAGCGTGTGGGGATCGGCAGTGTAGTGGTTAGCGCCGCGCTGCGCTACGAACCCGGAGACCCGAGTTCGATTCTCGCTCACGGCCAACACCGGCGACGATGATCTAAAGCGGTCTTGGGCCCTCCCCTAGGTCGACGCGGCCTCAAATGAGTATCTGGTTCGGTGTGTAAACATCGACACTAGGGAGACAAAGGCGGCCGGGCGTGTTGCTGGCCACCCACCTCCTCGTGTGCCATGCCGGCACCTTCATAGGCGCTACTTGCTCACAGCACTTGCCCCGATAGTCTGTTAAAGCCTCTACAGGGGATCTTAGTCTTTGCATGTTTTTGTGCGCGTGTGTCTTAGATCACTGCAGTTCACATCCCAGGTGTGAAACCATGAACACACCACCTACACACCACCCACACACCACCCACACACCACCTCCAAACCATCCATACACCACCCACAAATCACCTACACACCACCCACACACCACCCACACACCACCCACACACTACCCACACACCACCCACACACCACCCACACACCACCTCCAACCCACCCACACACCACCCACACACCACCCAAACACCATCCACACACCATCCACACACCACCTACACACCACTCACACACCACCTACACCACCCACACACCACCTCCAAACCATCCATACACCACCCACAAATCACCTACACACCACCCACACACCACCCACACACCACCCACACACTACCCACACACCACCCACACACCATCCACACACCATCCACACACCACCTACACACCACTCACACACCACCTACATCACCCACACACCACCTCCAACCCATCCACACACCATCCACACCCCATCCACACACCACCTCCAAACCATCCACACACCACCCACACACCACCCACACACCAACCACACACCACCCACACACCACCTACACACCACTCACACACCACCTACACCACCCACACACCACCTCCAACCCATCCACACACCATCCACACACCATCCACACACCACCTCCAAACCATCCACACACCACCCACACACCACCCACACACCATCCACACACCATCCACACACCACCTACACACCACCTCCAAACCATCCATACACCACCCACAAATCACCTACACACCACCCACACACCACCCACACACCACCCACACACCATCCACACACCACCTCCAAACCATCCATACACCACCCACAAATCACCTACACACCACCCACACACCACCCACACACCACCCACGCACTACCCACACACCACCCACACACCATCCACACACTACCCACACACCATCCACACACCATCCACACACCACCTACACACCACTCACACACCACCTACACCACCCACACACCACCTCCAACCCATCCACACACCATCCACACACCATCCACACACCACCCACACACCACCCACACACCAACCACACACCACCCACACACCACCTACACACCACCCCCACACCACCCACACACCATCCACACCCCACCCACACACCATTCACACAGCACCCACACCCCACCCACACCCACACACCATCCACACACCACCCACACACCACCTCCAAACCATCCACACACCATCCACACACCACCCACACACCACCCACACCCCACCCACACACCATCCACACACCATCCACACACCACCCACACACCACCTACACACCACCCCCACACCACCCACACACCATCCACACACCACCCACACACCATCCACACACCACCCACACACCATCCACACCCTACCCACACACCATTCACACACCACCCACACCCCACCCACACACCATCCACACACCACCCACACACCACCCACACACCACCTACAAACCACCCCCACACCACCCACACACCACCCACACCCCACCCATACACCATTCACACACCACCCACACCCCACCCACACACCATCCACACACCATCCACACACCACCCACACACCACCTACACACCACCCCCACTCCACCCACACACCACCCACACCCCACCCACACACCATTCACACACCACCCACACCCCACCCACACACAATCCACACACCACCCACACACCACCCACACACCATCCACACACTACCCACATCGCACCCACACACCATCCACACACCATCCACACACCACCCACACACCACCCACACCCCACCCACACACCATTCACACACCACCCACACCCCACCCACACACCATTCACACACCACCCACACCCCACCCACACACAATCCACACACCACCCACACACCACACACCACCCACACAACATCCACACACTACCCACATCGCACCCACACACCATCCACACACCATCCACACACCACCCACACACCACCTACACACCACCCCCACACCACCCACACACCACCCACACCCCACCCACACACCATTCACACACCACCCACACCCCACCCACACACCATCCACACACCACCCACACACCACCCACACACCACCCACACACCACCCACACACCACCTACACACCACACACCACCCACACACCACCCACACACCACCCACACACCACCTACACACCACACACCACCCACACACCACCCACACACCACCCACACACCACTCACACACCACCCACACACCACCCACACACCACCCACACACCACTCACACACCACCTACACACCACCCACACACCACCCACACACCACCCACACTCCACCTACCGAGAACCCACTTTAACCTCACGTGGCTCATACCATAAATGACAACATTATTATTATTAGCATTATTATAACGAATGCGTTGAGTTTTCTTTCTTCATATGCCCATCATTTCAAACCTTGCGAACGCGTATTCGCTATACAGCAGTGGCTTCGAGCGGCATTCGCCCAGCGCTAAGATTGCCCGAGGCTGATTGATGATGAGAGCTGAAACCTGCATTCGAACCGAGGCTCTCAGCGGTTCCAGCTCAGTGCCTCTGAGCCGGCTTGGACCCCCTCCTGAGTCAGCCGCTCGTCTCGACACAACCCCGCTCTACAAGTGGCACTCGTTACACAAAAGGGGATTTGGAAGGGGTAGCTGTAGTGACATTCCCAATCCGGGCTAAGCTCCTTTGGGGCTACACGAACACCGAGAGGCAAGGACGTCCGAGCGAGCTTGCAGCCGGAGGAGCGTTTCCCCGCTGCGTGCGCCCGTGTTTTTACCGTTTTACGCGCTGGGTGTTTTGATAATTATCGAGATGCCTGGGCGCTTCTGCAGGAGGGGTGAGAGTATTACAGAGACCGGATTCTCAGGACCCCTCCCTCTCCCCCTACTCTCTCTTACTCACCTTCTCGACAACTGATTGAGTGTCGTGAAATGTGACGGCTCCGTGCTCTCACGGCAGATTATGTTCGCGTGTTCGGGGTGCACATTGGTGGGAGACGTGGAGGAGAGGATTTTTTTATTTTAATAACACGCAGCCTCCTCCAATAATGTATCTCATTTCTCCCCGTGATTCTAGTGGGGGGTAATCTCATACGTGGTGTTCATCCTCGTGCTATGAAGGAGGGCCAATGCGCAACACGTTCGTTTGTTCGTTTCCCAGCCCGCTTGTCTTGGTGAGTAGTGGTGGTCCACACCTCCCTTGCCCTGGCGACGGACTCCAGCACGTTTACACTATACACTACACTATACACTACTATACATTAATATACACTACACTATACACTACTATACACGACTACACTACACTTTACACTTACACTACACTATACACTACTATACACTCCTACACTACACTATACACTACTATACATTAATATAAACTACACTACACACTTCACTATACACTACACTATACACTACACTATACACTACTATACACTCCTAAACTACACTATACACTACACTATACACTACTATACACTCCTACACTTCACTATTACACTATACACTACACTATATACTACTATACACTCCTACACTACACTATACACTATACACTACACTATATACTACTATACACTCCTACACTACATTATACACTATACACTACACGATATACTACTATACACTCCTACACTACACTATACACTACACGATATACTACTATACACTCCTACACTACACTATACACTACTATACACGACTACACTATAACCTACTATACACTCCTACACTACACTATTACACTATACACTACACTGTACACTACTATACACGACTACACTACACTATACACTACTACACTATATACTACCATACACTTATACACTATACACTACACTATACACTACTATACACTCCTGCCTTATACACTGCTATACATTACTATACACGACTACACTATACACTACTATACACTACTACACTATACACTACTATACACTACTACACTATACACTACTATACATGAATATACACTCGACTACAATACACTAACTATACACTACTATAAACGACTACACTATACACTACACTACTAGACGCTACTACACTACACACTACAATACACAAACTCTAGCCCTTCCTGGGGGGAATTCCCAGGTGTTCCCAGGCCAGCTGAGCGACATCATCCTGCCATCGTGTCTCGGGCCGGCCACGGGGTCTCCGTACAAAACGTTGTTTTCCTTTAAAGGCCACAACAGTGCTATTGACGAATGCGTTGAGGCTTTTGCTCGTTGCATACGTGGAGCGATGCTCATCTCACCGCGCTATGAACCGGGCCACGCATCGATCGTTGTGTCAATGTGTAGCCGATAATCTTCAGCGGTGAGAATTCACGAAGAACACTGACCTCATGGTTGTGAATGCACGGAGGTCCACAGCGGCATGCATCGACAATGGGCGCGTGCTGCTCACGAACCTATTTCATTAACCGTGGTGCGACAGTGACTGGGGGGGGGGGAGCGGTGGGACAGTGGTTAACACGCGCGCGCTGCTTGCCAATCCGCGTGCATCGAAAGCGAACACACTTCCAGCAGCAAGCGCGGCGCGGCACGACTTGCGTCCCAGTGTTTCGGAGCAGCGGGGCTTCGGTTGACCAATTGCAAGGGGTGGAGGGTTGGTGGGGGGAGTGGAAGGTAGGTGGGGAGGGTGGAGAGGGGGTGAGGGGGTAGAGGGTGGGTGGGGTGGGGGGTGGAGGATGGTGATGGGCAGCCGCAATCGTGGCCATGAACTCCCCCCCCCCCCATGCGAAGGGTCTTTACGTGTTCATTTTTCCTTTGACAAACACCCGCAGCCCTCCACTACCCTCCTGGGCTGCCCAATAGGGGGGAGGAGGGGTGGGGGGAGGGCTCTCAACATTTATGTCGTTGTTGTAAGTTTTTTAGTTTTTTTAGTCTCCGTTGTCGTCCATTCGCTTTGGTGTCGGGATCAAGGAAGGCGGGGGGGAGGTCACAGGCTGATGGGAGCGGTCGGGACATCCGGGTTTGTCAAGACCGGGGAGGAATCGTGCGCGGAATTTTGAGCCGAGAGTTGGTGACGACTGTGTGTATGTATGTGTGTATGTATGTGTGTGTGTATGTGTGTATGTGTGTGTATGTGTGTATGTGTGGGGGAGGGCCAACTTAGATTGGCCTTTCCCTTCATGGCGTTTGCAACCACCACAATGGCCAAATAGGGGCTCTGCACGGGTGCGAGGGGTTGGTAACCCCTCCACCTTTAATTAATTACCACCAAACCACTATTTAACCACATTACCACCAAACCACGCCCCAGGGTGACAGGCGTCTATAACGTCTCCTGGCCAAACCCCATTTGGCGGAGCCAGGAGACTGAATCCTTACCCTCGGGGCTCCTCCAGAAACAACAAAAAACCACTTCGGATGGCCACGTGGAATGTTCAAACGCTCACTGCGGAGGAGAGGCTACCACTCCTCTGTCGGGAGCTGGACCGGTACCGCCTGGATCTCTGTGGTATTCAGGAGGTCCAGTGGACCGGCTCTGGCTCCTGCCACCATGAGGGGTGGACAACAGGGAGTGGCCCTTCTTCTGAACAAAAGAATGAAGGTGGCGTGGGAGCGTGACGGTGAGGTGTGGAAAGCTGTAAGCCCCAGGATAATTTGGGCTCACCTTCCCATCAACCAGAGGCAAGGAGTGGTGGTCTTGGTTACTTATGCCCCCACCGAAGACGAACACCCGTGGAGAGATGCAGGCAAGGTCGATGAGTCAGATGCCTTCTATGACCTCCTGTCACAGGTGCTAGCTAAAGTGGCCCCTCGGGATATAGATCATCTTGTTGGGTGACTTAAATGCCCGAGTTGGTCATGATGCTGGCACCTTGTCTGGAGTGATTGGAAGGCATGGGCCAGATCAGCTAAATAACAACGGCAGGAAGCTGCTCGATTTTTGTGCAGCCCATGGGTTTGTAATTACCAACACACTGTTCTGGCATTGGCAAACCCACACAACATCATGGATGAATGGCGGATCCAAGCAAGAACATCTGCTGGACTACATAGTGACAGAACAGCGGATGCGAGCCCATGTACTTGACACCAGGACCTACCGTGGAGCTGATCTGCTCTATGACCATCGACTTGTCATCTGTAAGATGCGCCTGCCATTCTTCCACTCCGGTGGTGAGTGTACACCTAGGACCCCATTCAAACTCGTAGTGGCATGGTCTCAGCTAACTGATGAAAGTTGCAAGTGAGAATTTCATCATCGCTTGCGGCTGGGGTTGGCATCATCCCCCACTCCCTCTGATGTTGAGGAGAAATGGGCGAGGTTTAGGACTGTGGCTCATGCAGCTGCAATGGCTGCTTTGGGTACATGGTCCAGACCTCCCCAGTGACCCTGGCTGACAGAGGAGGTGTTCAAGCTGGCGGAGAAAAAGCGACAGGCCCACTCTCATCGTCTACAGCATCCCTCAGAAAATGAGGAGGCTTGCCAAGCCTTCGCTCGGAGGTTCGGAGAGCCGTGAGGCGCTGCAAGGATGGGTGGTGTTCACGGGTTGCTGAGGACATGGAGTCTGCCTCAATGGCCCGCGATTACAAATCGCTCTTTAACTCCATCAAAAAAGTAACCTGCAGCGCCACACCTATTACCATCATTAGGGGAAAGAACGGTGATCCAATCTCTGACCCCCAGTAACAAGTTTGCAGATTTGCTGAGCATGTCTGTGAGGTCCTGGGGGAGGATAAATCCCTCAGCCTGGAAAACATTGTGGGACAAAGTGGGGATGGCCCTGCTGAGGCTGCGGTGCCTCAAATATTGAAAGAAGTCACCCCCTGTGAGTGGCTGGCTGAGGTGCCGTCTTTTCAGGAAGTAGTGAAGGTGATCCGGAGTCTAAGACCAGGAAAGGCACCAGGCAGAGATGATCTCCCAAACAAAATTCTGAGGGAGGGTGGCGTTTGTGCACAGACTGCCCTACATGACATCATAACAACAGTCTGGACCACTGAACGGGTCCCGCAGAATTAAAGGAGGCCCTGGTGGTCCCCCTCTTTAAGAAGGGGGACCCACAGACTGTAACAAGTACAGGGGCATCTCACTCCTCAGTGTGTCGGCAAAGGTCCTGGCAAGGATTATTCAACATCGCCTTGCCAGGCATGCTGAGGAGAGGCTTGCGGAGCCCCAATGCGGTTTCAGGAAAGGGCGGTCCTGCACAGATGCCATTTTATCTGTCCGTCTGCTACAGCAGAGGTGTAGGGAATTCCAACAAGACCTACATCTTTGCTTTATTGACCTGGTGAAGGCCTATGATACCATCAGTGGGCCTGGGCTCTGGGTTGTTCTTCGTGTTTTCGGAGTACGTGACCCTATGCGCCATTGGAGAGACAAAGGTGTGGTGTTGGCCACGCGCCCCCTCGTGTGCCGTGTCGGCCTTTATATGTGCTCGCTAACAGCACTTGCCCCAACAGCATGTTAAGGCGATACGGGGATCTTTGTCTTTGTCTTTGAGCGTGTGAGGAACGGTGGCGTAGCGGTTAGCGCACTGCACTATGAACCCGGCGGCCGGAGTTCAATTGCCGCTCACGGCCAACACCAGTGACGATTATTTGAACCCACCCCCTCGTGTGCCGTTCTGGCCTTCATAGGTGCTCGCTAACAGCACTTGCTGAGGCGACACGGAGGGAACTTTGTGTGTGTGTATCTTGAACCTCTTTCACACCGTACGCATCCCAACCCTGCTCATCGGTCGGCTCACTCACGACGGTGACCGAAGCGCTTTGGAGGGCGAGCGAGGGGGTTGGTGGATCGCTGAGGGATTCGTGAGATTCTCCAAATCTGCCGCTGCCGCTGGCGCTGCCGCCGCTGCCGCCGCCGCTGCTGCTGCCGCTGCTGCTGCCGATGCCGCTGCCGCTGCTGCTGCTGTGAGGTCCCCAGCTTGTAGCGGTGCAGCAAGTAGTGGGTTCGTGAACCCATCTGTGCGGACGGGTGAGCGCGCGGGGGAGGAGGGGGTGTTCTCTGGGAATTCCTCAATGCACAAGTGGCGAATGAAGGCCGCCCCAAGCAGTCGTCGTCCCTCGCCGTCGTCGGATGCAACGATCCGCCTCGAGGCCGCACCACGAATCTGATTCCATGGCTCCGTCTCCGCCGCGGACGCCACCTCGGGCACGACACCTTCCCCTGGCTACCACTCCGTTGTTAGCTTCGCCATCAACAAAACGACAACAACAACAACGCATCTCATGATGTTGTCTCTCTGGTGCGTCCATCCCCATTCACAACAACAACAGCACCAACAGGGAACTTAAACATTTAAACACGAACCACGCCCGAACATAAACCAGCACAGCAACAACAACAACAGCAGCAGAGGCGACAACAACAGCAGCGACAGCAACAACAACAGCAGCGACAACAACAACAACAACAGCAGCGACAACAACAACAGCGACAACAACAACAAGAGCAGCAGCAGCGACAACAACAGCAGCGACAACAGCAGCAGCGACAACATCAGCGACAACAACAACAAGAGCAGCAGCAGCGACAACAGCAGCAGCGACAACAACAACAGCAGCAGCGACAACAACAACAAGAGCAGCAGCAGCGACAACAACAACAGCGACAACAACAACAGCAGCAGCGACAACAACAACAAGAGCAGCAGCAGCGACAACAACAACAACAACAGCAGCAGCGACAACAACAACAGCAGCAGCGACAACAACAACAAGAGCAGCAGCAGCGACAACAACAACAACAAGAGCAGCAGCAGCGACAACAGCAGCAGCGACAACAACAACAGCAGCAGCGACAACAACAACAAGAGCAGCAGCAGCGACAACAACAACAGCGACAACAACAACAGCAGCAGCGACAACAACAACAAGAGCAGCAGCAGCGACAACAACAACAACAACAGCAGCAGCGACAACAACAACAGCAGCAGCGACAACAACAACAAGAGCAGCAGCAGCGACAACAACAACAGCGACAACAACAACAGCAGCAGCGACAACAACAACAAGAGCAGCAGCAGCGACAACAACAACAACAACAGCAGCAGCGACAACAACAACAGCAGCAGCGACAACAACAACAAGAGCAGCAGCAGCGACAACAACAACAACAACAGCAGCAGCGACAACAGCAGCAGCGACAACAACAGCAGCGACAACAACAACAGCAGCAGCGACGACAACAACAGCAGCGACAACAACAGCAGCAGCAGCAACAACAACAGCAGCGACAACAACAACAGCAGCGACAACAACAGCAGCGACAACAACAACAACAGCAGCGACAACAACAGCAGCGACGACAACAACAGCAGCGACAATAGCAGCAGCAGCAACAACAACAGCAGCGACAACAACAGCAGCGACGACAACAACAGCAGCGACAACAACAACAGCAGCAGCGACGACAACAACAACAGCAGCGACAACAACAACAGCAGCGACAACAACAGCAGCGACAACAACAACAGCAGCAGCGACGACAACAACAACAGCAGCGACAACAACATCAACATCAGCAGCAGCGACAACAGCAGCAGCAGACAATCGGCCGCGCGCAAGGGAACAATGGGAAACGCGTCCCATGATGTAAACAACAACAATAGAAGCTTAGGCGATGTATTCCACGTGAGTGTATTCACGTCACCTGGCCGAGTGTCAGAACGACAGCGGCAACGGAGAGCGGCCACAGTCGATGGCACCTCCCCCCTCGCTGCCATTGCCCCACTGCCATCGGACGATAACGAGGAGCAATTGTCCGCTTTGTTGCACGGTGGGAGTGGGGGCGTGGGGGGTGTGTGGGGGGTGTGTGGGGGTGTGGGGGGTGTGTGGGGGGGGGTGTGGGGGGTGTGTGGGGGTGTGGGGGGTGTGGGGGGGGTGTGGGGGCTGTGTGTGTGTATTGGGTGGTGTGTGGGGGTGTGGGGGGTGTGTGGGTGTATTGGGTGGTGTGTGGGGGGGGGTGTGGGGGGTGTGTTGGGTGGTGTGTGGGGGTGGTGTGTGGGGGTGTGTGGTGGGTGTATTGGGTGGTGTGTGGGGGTGGTGTGTGGGGGTGTGTGGTGTGTGTGTTGGGTGGTGTGTGGGGGTGGTGTGTGGGGGGGGTGTGGGGGGTGAGTGGTGTGTGTGTTGGGTGGTGTGTGGAGGTGATGTGTGGGGGTGTGTGGGTGTATTGGGTGGTGTGGGGGGGGGGTGTGGGGGGTGTGTGGTGTGTGTGTTGGGTGGTGTGTGGGGGTGGTGTGTGGGGGTGTGTGGTGTGTGTGTTGGGTGGTGTGTGGGGGTGGTGTGTGGGGGTGTGTGGGTGTATTGGGTGGTGTGTGGGGGTGGTGTGTGGGGGTGTGTGGTGTGTGTGTTGGGTGGTGTGTGGGGGTGGTGTGTGGGGGTGTGTGGGTGTATTGGGTGGTGTGTGGGGGGGGTGTGGGGGGTGTGTGGTGTGTGTGTTGGGTGGTGTGTGGGGGTGGTGTGTGGGGGTGTGTGGTGTGTGTGTTGGGTGGTGTGTGGGGGGTGTGTGGGGGGGGGGTGTGTAGGGGGGTGTGGTGGGGTGTGGGGTGTGTGAGTGTGTGGGGGTGAGTTGGGGTGTGGGTGGTGTGGGTGGGGGGTGGTGTATGGGGTGGTGTGGGTGGTGTGGGTGGGGGGTGGTAACGCCCGGCGTTAAACTCACTCATCCATCACCCCTCACAGCTGTCCCCCACACGACTCGCGCGCTCTCCCTCCCTCTCTCGTCTCTCTCTCTCTCCTCCCTCTCCCACAGACAAGGTCCACACACACCCCTCCCCCACACCCCGTCCATTGCCCGCTCACTACAGCCACTGGCCCTCCACCATCCCCTCTCAGCACTCCACAAGCCTGACCCTGCCACTCACCACCACTGCAGCCTCGCACTCCGCATCTCCAATGCCCACGGAATGCCCCATCCTGTCTCTCTCTCTCTCTGTCTCCCACTGTTTCTCGTTGTCTCCCGCTGTCTCTCGTTGTCTCTCTCTCTGTCTTTCGTTGTCTCTCGTTGTCTCACATCGGCTGAGGCCGCGTGTGTTCGCTTGAGATTAACGCCTCGGAACCTGGAGACAGCTGTCACGAACCAACCCCATCTCCCTCCTCGGCCACAAACACACACACAGGCTAACACACACACACAGGCTAACACACACACACACAGCCTAACACACACACACAGCCTAACACACACACACAGCCTAACACACACACAGCCTAACACACACACAGCCTAACACACACACAGCCTAACACACACACACAGCCTAACACACACACACAGCCTAACACACACACAGCCTAACACACACACAGCCTAACACACACACACACACAGCCTAACACACACACAGCCTAACACACACACAGCCTAACACACACACACACAGCCTAACACACACACACACACACAGCCTAACACACACACACACACAGCCTAACACACACACACAGCATAACACACACACACACACAGCCTAACACACACACACACACAGCCTAACACACACACACAGCCTAACACACACACACACACAGCCTAACACACACACACATCCTAACACACACACACAGCCTAACACACACAGCCTAACACACACACACACACACAGCCTAACACACACACAGCCTAACACACACACACACAGCCTAACACACACACACACAGCCTAACACACACACACAGCCTAACACACACACAGCCTAACACACACAGACACAGCCTAACACACACACAGTCTAACACACACACAGCCTAACACACACACACACACAGCCTAACACACACACACACAGCCTAACACACACACACACACAGCCTAACACACACACACAGTCTAACACACACACACACAGCCTAACACACACACACACAGCCTAACACACACACACAGTCTAACACACACACACAGTCTAACACACACACACAGGCTAACACACACACAGCCCAACACACACACACAGCCTAACCCACACACACAGGCTAACACACACACACACAGCCTAACACACACACACACACAGCCTAACACACACACACACACAGCCTAACACACACACACACACAGCCTAACACACACACAGTCTAACACACACACACACACAGCCTAACACACACACACAGCCTAACACACACACACACACAGCCTAACACACACACACACAGCCTAACACACACACACACAGCCTAACACACACACACAGCCTAACACACACACACACACAGCCTAACACACACACACAGCCTAACACACACACACACTCTAACACACACACAGCCTAACACACACACAGCCTAACACACACACACACACACAGCCTAACACACACACAGTCTAACACACACACACACAGGCTAACACACACACACACACAGCCTAACACACACACAGGCTAACATACACACACTCTAACACAGACACAGCCTAACACACACACAGGCTAACATACACACACTCTAACACACACACAGCCTAACACACACACAGGCTAACATACACACACTCTAACACACACACAGCCTAACACACACACACAGCTTAACATACACACACTCTAACACACACACAGCCTAACACACACATTACAAACAGAACGACGCCTGTTATATCCTTACTGATATCTAAACACCGCACCAGGAACTCATAAGGCTGAAGCTACTTAGCGAAAACGAACTCGGATCGCCGGATTGACCACGCGCTAACCGCTACACCACCGCTCCCCACAGCCTACCACACACACACAGCCTCTGTGCACAGCCTAACACACACAGCCTCCGTGTGTCTATCTCGCGTTTTGTCTCTCTCCTCTTATAGGATCTCTCTCTCTCTCCCGGTGTCTCTCTCGGTGTGTCTCTCTCTCGGTGTGTCTCTCTCTCTGTGTCTCTCTCTCTCGGTCTGTCTCTCTCTCGGTGTGTCTCTCTCTCGGTGTGTCTCTCTCGGTGTGTCTCTCTCTCGGTGTGTCTCTCTCTCGGTGTGTCTCTCTCTCTCGGTGTCTCTCTCGGTGTGTCTCTCTCTCGGTGTGTGTCTCTCTCTCTCGGTGTCTCTCTCGGTGTGTCTCTCTCTCGGTGTCTATCTCGGTGTGTCTCTCTCTCGGTGTGTCTCTCTCTCGGTGTGTCTCTCTCTCGGTGTGTCTCTCTCTCTCGGTGTCTCTCTCGGTGTGTCTCTCTCTCGGTGTCTCTCTCGGTGTGTCTCTCTCTCGGTGTCTCTCTCGGTGTGTCTCTCTCTCGGTGTGTCTCTCTCGGTGTGTCTCTCTCTCGGTGTGTCTCTCTCTCGGTGTGTCTCTCTCTCTCTCTCGGTGTCTCTCTCGGTGTGTCTCTCTCTCGGTGTGTCTCTCTCTCGGTGTCTCTCTCGGTGTGTCTCTCTCTCGGTGTGTCTCTCTCGGTGTGTCTCTCTCTCGGTGTGTCTCTCTCTCTCGGTGTCTCTCTCGGTGTGTCTCTCTCGGTGTGTCTCTCTCTCGGTGTGTCTCTCTCTCGGTGTGTCTCTCTCTCTCTCTCGGTGTCTCTCTCGGTGTGTCTCTCTCTCGGTGTGTCTCTCTCTCTCGGTGTCTCTCTCGGTGTGTCTCTCGGTGTCTCTCTCTCTCGGTGTCTCTCTCGGTGTGTCTCTCTCGGTGTGTCTCTCTCTCCCCTTTGCTGCATCTCTGCTGGGGATAATCCTCCCAACCGGCCCCTCCCACGCTGACGCGCGTCTCAATATATCTCAGGGCTCGTCTGCGCCTTGGGAATACCGCAGCCACCAGCCTCCTCCACCCGTGCCACCCTCCACTCTCACCTCCCTCCCTCCCCCCATCGACCGCCTCCTGCGGTGGAGAGAAGCGTGCACCCCACTAATGAATAGCAGCACCCACACCACTCCCCCCATTCAGAGGCAGCTCCTGCCCCTCGCCTCCTATGTACTCCACCGGTTCAGGTGAACAAAGAGGACACCACGGACAAGACGTTCAACACCGCTTCCTCCATCAGCAATCACCACCATCACCACCATCACGCTCACACGCCGCATTCCAATCGTCACGCGATCCACCTGCACGCGGTGTTCGCCTGCGACTGGAAACCCCGGGGTGGAGTGTTTCGCCTACTCGACAACCTGGAGTCCCACGAGGCCACGCTGTTCATCACCCCCCCCCACCTTCTCTCCATCAGCCGCTGTCAGGAGATCCGCAGGGCGAGACATTTGATATCGGGCAGACAGGCGCACAAATAAAACCACGCCGCCGACACCGCCTCGCTCGAGTGAATTCGCGTTGCCACTAAATTATTCGCGACTGTCAGCGGCCGTGCGAGGCGCGGGCCAGGTGCAGATTGGCTGATTGCCGCCGGAGCAAGCCACAAGTGTGGGAACGGAGGTACGGGGAGGAGGAGAGGGACGTGTGACTGACTGGGAGAGTGGGGAGGTGGGTGAGTGGGTGAGTGAGTGGGTGGGAGAGTGGTGGGTGGGTGAGTGGGTGGGTGGGAGAGTGGTGGGTGGGTGAGTGGGTGGGTGGGAGAGTGGTGGGTGAGTGGGTTGAGTGAGTGAGTGAGAGAGTGGTGGGTAGGTGAGTGGGTGGGTGGGAGAGTGGTGGGTGAGTGGGTGGGTGAGTGAGTGAGTGAGTGGGAGAGTGGTGGGTGGGTGACTGGGTGGGAGAGTGGTGGGTGAGTTAGTGGGACAGTGGTGGGTGGGTGAGTGGGTGGGTGGGAGAGTGGTGGGTGGGTGAGTGAGTGGGTGGGTGGGAGAGTGGTGGGTGGGTGAGTGGGTGGGTGGGAGAGTGGTGGGTGGGTGAGTGAGTGGGTGGGTGGGAGAGTGGTGGGTGAGTGGGTTGAGTGAGTGGGTGGGAGAGTGGTGGGTGGGTGAGTGGGTGGGTGGGAGAGTGGTGGGTGGGTGAGTGAGTGGGTGGGTGGGAGAGTGGTGGGTGAGTGGGTGGGTGAGTGAGTGAGTGAGTGGGAGAGTGGTGGGTGGGTGAGTGGGTGGGAGAGTGGTGAGTGAGTTAGTGGGACAGTGGTGGGTGGGTGAGTGGGTGGGTGGGTGAGTGGGTGGGAGAGTGGTGGGTGGGTGAGTGGGTGGGTGAGTGAGTGAGTGGGTGGGAGAGTGGTGGGTGGGTGAGTGGGAGAAAGGCGGGTTGATGGCTGGGTGGCTGGTGGCCGGGTGGGTAGTTGGGTGGCTGAGTGGGTAGGCGGATGGATGTCTGGGTAACTGGTTGGGTAGTTGGGTGGCTGAGTGGATAGGTTAGTTTTGCTGTACTGCCCCAGCACGATTGGTTACGTGCGGTGTGAATGAAGTTCAGTATACAGTACGTACATGCAGGTGGCTGAGTGGCTGGGTGGGGTCGAGTTGGTGGTGGCTGGGTGGCTGCGGTGTGTATCTGGGCAACTGCGTGTCTGTGTGGGTGGCCAAATAAGTAGCTGAATGCCATCGTTATCAGCAGCATCCTTCCCTTATCCACTGCTGAAATCCCCCCACCCCCCACTCTTCTCCCCCCTACCCCCATCTCTGGCGCCATTCCTCCATCCTTCGCACTTAATCCCATTCTCTGGGAAACTCGTCCCTGCACGGCCGGAGGATTTCTTGTCTCTGTTCTCAAGACGCGGGAATTGCGACCCCCGTACGCGGGGCTCCGGGACCCCCCGGGGAGGGGGGGGGAAGCGGCGACTCCCAGAGTCGGACGCCACGGGGGGCTCCTCCTGGCGCGAGTGGAGAGACACCGCGTGTTGAGTGTGTGTGGTGTGTGTTTGTTGTGTGTGTGTGGTGTGTGTGTGTTGTTGGGTGTATGGGTGTGTGTGTATCTTGGTGTGTTGAGTGTATGGGTGTGTGTGTTGAGGGTGTGTGGTGTGTTGAGTGTATGGTGGCGTGTGTGTGGTGTGTTGAGTGTGTGTGGTGTGTGTGTGTGGTGTGTGTGTGTGGTGTGTGTGTATGGTGTGTGTGTGTGGTGTGTGTGTGTGGTGTGTGTGTGTGGTGTGTGTGTGTGGTGTGTGTGTGTTGGGTGTGTGTGTGTTGTTGAGTGTATGGGTGTGTGGTGTGTGTCTTGGTGTGTTGAGTGTATGGGTGTGTGTGTGTGTGTTGAGAGTGTGTGGTGTGTTGAGTGTATGGTGGCGTGTGTGTGGTGTGTTGAGTGTGTGTGTGTGTTGTTGGGTGTGTGGTGTGTTGAGTGTATGTGTGTGTGTGTTGGGTGTGTGTGTCTTGGTGTGTTGAGTGTATGGGTGTGTGTGTGTTGAGTGTATGGGGGTGTGTGGTGTGTTGATTGGGGAGCGGTAGTGTAGCGGTTAGCGCGCTCACGGCCAACAACAGTGACGATTATCTGAACCGGTCCTGGGCCCCCCTAGGTCGACTCAGCCTCGAATGAGTACCTGGTGAGGTGTGTAAACATCACCACTGGGGAGGCAAAAGCGGCCGGGCGTGGTGCTGACCACCCACCCCCTCGTGTGCCATTCCGGCACATTCCCCAACAGTCTGTGTTGGCTATACGGTAGAAAGATCCCCCGTGTAGCCTTGAACAAACTGTTGGGGCAAGTCCTGTTCGCGAGCACCTATGAAAGCGGGCACGGCACACGAGGGGGTGGGTGGCCAACACCACGCCCGGCCGCCTTTGTCTCCCTAGTGGCGATGTTTACACCACCGCACCAGGTATTCATTTGAGGCCGAGTCGACCTAGGCGAGACCCAGGACCGGTTCAAATAATCGTCACCGGTGTTGGCCGTTAGCGGGGAATCGAACTCGGGTGTGCGGGTTCGTAGCGCAGCGTCGCGCTAACCGCTACCGCCACCGCTCACCACACGCGCACGCGCGCGCACTCGCACCGTCGTCCCTGAATGATCGCGTTCGCAGACCTGCGCGTGGCGGGCGGGCGAACGTCGCCAGGGCCTTGGTCTGAGTGGGCGCACGATTATCGTCGCCGCTCGGTGCTGCTGCCCGTGTCTCGCCTTGCAGGGAGGTCGGGAGGTCAACTCAAACATTCCTCAGCAAGCCCCTCCCCCACCCACCCCCCTCTGCCCCCTCCCCCTCTCCACCACTTCAGCCCCCCCCCCACCTCCTCCTCCCCCAAACCCCTCCCCCCGCTCCTGCCCAGATTGATCTGAGATGAGGCTCCCGCGTGGAAATGCGTCCTTAACACTCGCCTACTAATCACTGCCTCTCTATCTCATCGCCTCGGCTCTACAGTGACGGAGTTGTTGTTGTTGCGCTCTCGACAATTGCTGTGCTGCTGCTGTTGTTGTCAACGGGTTGTTGACAGACAGCGAGGTCTCTAGGCGACACAGTGAGAGAGAGAGAGACAGGGGGTGAAGGTCCGCCGTTCCGTGCCGAGCCATCCTCGACTCGAGGGTTCAGATGGACTCGCTTGTACAGAGCTCTGGCGAGGAGTGGCCCCACACGCTGTGTGCTCTGTCACAAGCAGCGTTCACCAACCGCACGCTCGCTCTTCTGTCTGCATGTACGACGAACATCTTTCGCAGCGCACGTAGTCGACCGCGCTCATCGGAGGTGGGTCCTGGAACCCGAGCTTTGAGGTTCCATCTTCTCCCAGACGTCAGGGCCGTGTCCCAGGCCGGGTGATCATCACCTTCCTCTTCTCGATCGGTTCGCGGAATCTCGACCCTTCCACGGAGGAGGATCGATGTCTTTGATGACGGCCACTGGGCTGCCCAGGGGGTCCGGAGCAAGCAGCGAAAGTCCTTTCATCTCAAAGGTCTCGTGCCTCGTGCCTTCATCTCTTTGCGAAGTGACCAAGCCGGTAGTGTGAGAGCATCGCTGGGGCGGAGCGGTAACCCTCTGAACTTCGTGCCGCCGCAAACTTCAGTTTGGGTTTTCCCGGTCACGGCTACAGCTCCATGGTCCAGAGTGTCGAACCGCTCCCCCACAATTCCCACAAGTCCCACAATTCCCCACTCCTTCAACCTCGTTGTGTTTCGTTTGTTGTCCTTCCACCGCAGCTTCCGATGTTGCACGGTTGGCCACTACGTACGGTGGTGCGTAGGAAGTTCTACATACGTACAAGCAACTCCCGCAACTGACCAGCGTGGTGAAATATGGTCAAGCAGCCCCCACGGCAATTGACACGGCACTGAGAGAGAGAGAGAGCTTGCCCGTCATCCAGCAGGACATTGACAATTGGCTCTAAACTATAATTCGAATTTTTGCATTCAAAAAATAAGAAAATCACTCGGAATCTGACCACGCAGCTCACAGATTACCAGCATCCACATCTGTGCAGTTTGTGGGCAAGAGTGTTTATTTGTCGGGGGGGGGGAGGGTGGGGGAGGATGTTGTAAGAGCGGCACGTGAAGACGTGGGGGGTCTCGGTGGGGGTGGGGGTAGGGAGGGAGATGATGGGGGGGGGGGATGCGTTTTGAGGATCCGTGCCTTGGCCCGCAGCGGCTTCCTACAAACTCGCTGATGGTTATTGTCGGGCTCTCAGTAGCCGCGGCGGCTACGGGATGAACAAATTAGAGCGCCATTCGCGCTGGAGCCAGAAGCATCATCGCCATCATCACCGCACGCACGGACCCCCCCCCCCATCTCCCACTCCCCCCCCCCCAGCTCACCCCCTTCCTGTGCCACTGGCGATTATATTAATATTACATTCATTTATTATACATTCATATAAAGTGGCCTTCTTACCCGTTTCTCCATCTTGCACTCCTGCCGTGTTTTATTGTTTGTTTTGATTGTTGTGGTTGCTGTTGTTGTTGTTGTCACGACTCGCTTGACCCAGTGTCCCTAGTGGAGGACGTATGTGGATTAAAGAGCTTCCCAGCTCATCGGATTCATCCTCCTGCAGTCTGAATAAAGATTTTGATTCTGAATTATTCTCGTTTCCATTCGTGGATTCCACCATGACGCTCGAGATGAAACTCCGGCTTAAACAATTAAACTATTTTATTATTATTATTATTTTACCAGGTTTAGCAAATTAGCCCACTGAGCCATGTAGATATGTTTCAGAAGCGACCTGGCCACAACAAATGAAAACTCAACGCAGTGGGCTTATCAAGTGTAAATACATTGCAACCAGATACTCTAAACGCGTGGTGATGTTGATTCTAAATGTAAGGGAACCCCTCCCCCCTGCGGAGGACCCGGAGAAAAATCCACGCGACCACACGGAAGAGAAGGAGACGCATAAACTCTAAACATACAGCAGGCGTCGGGGTTGGGATCGAACCCACGACCTCCTGTAAACCAGGCGAGGTAGTCAACATCTCCTAGCCACCGCTTGCAGGCGGGTGTTCACTCCCGATTGTATTATAATCGATGGAGGGCCGGCTGGTTCCGTGCCTGGCTCGTTGCCGCCGTCTCTCCGGTGTCGTCTCGAACAATGTTGGCGACAGTCAGAATCGTCGTCGTCTGGCGGAGCGCAATGGGGCGACACGAACCGTGCGCCACAAACACAATCACATCCATACACAAACACAATCACATTCATACACAAACACAATCACATTCATACACAAACACAATCACATTCATACACAAACACAATCACAGCCATACACAAACACAATCACATTCATACACAAACACAATCACATTCATACACAAACACAATCACAACCATACACAAACACAATCACATTCATACACAAACACAATCACAGCCATACACAAACACAATCACAGCCATACACAAACACAATCACATTCATACACAAACACAATCACAGCCATACACAAACACAATCACATTCATACACAAACACAATCACATTCATACACAAACACAATCACATTCATACACAAACACAATCACATCCATACACAAACACAATCACATCCATACACAAACACAATCACATTCATACACAAACACAATCACATTCATACACAAACACAATCACAGCCATACACAAACACAATCACATTCATACACAAACACAATCACATTCATACACAAACACAATCACATTCATACACAAACACAATCACATCCATACACAAACACAATCACATCCATACACAAACACAATCACATTCATACACAAACACAATCACATTCATACACAAACACAATCACAGCCATACACAAACACAATCACAGCCATATACAAACACAATCACATTCATACACAAACACAATCACAGCCATACACAAACACAATCACATTCATACACAAACACAATCACATTCATACACAAACACAATCACATTCATACACAAACACAATCACATCCATACACAAACACAATCACATCCATACACAAACACAATCACATTCATACACAAACACAATCACATTCATACACAAACACAATCACAGCCATACACAAACACAATCACATTCATACACAAACACAATCACATTCATACACAAACACAATCACATTCATACACAAACACAATCACATCCATACACAAACACAATCACATCCATACACAAACACAATCACATTCATACACAAACACAATCACATTCATACACAAACACAATCACAGCCATACACAAACACAATCACAGCCATATACAAACACAATCACAGCCATACACAAACACAATCACATTCATACACAAACACAATCACATTTATACACAAACACAATCACATTCATACACAAACACAAGACAATACAAACACAAACACAATCACATTCATACACAAACACAATAACATTAATACACAAACACAATCACAGCCATACACAAACACAATCACAGCCATACACAAACACAATCACATTCATACACAAACACAATCACATTCATACACAAACACAATCACAGCCATACACAAACACAATCACATCCATACACAAACACAATCACATTCATACACAAACACAATCACAGCCATACACAAACACAATCACATCCATACACAAACACAATCACATTCATACACAAACACAATCACATTCATACACAAACACAATCACAGCCATACACAAACACAATCACATTCATACACAAACACAATCACATCCATACACAAACACAATCACATTCATACACAAACACAATCACAGCCATACACAAACACAATCACATTCATACACAAACACAATCACATTCATACACAAACACAATCACAGCCATACACAAACACAATCACAGCCATACACAAACACAATCACAGCCATACACAAACACAATCACATCCATACACAAACACAATCACAGCCATACACAAACACAATCACATTCATACACAAACACAAGACAACACAAACACAATCACAACCATACACAAACACAATCACATTCATACACAAACACAAGAACATACAAACACAAACACAATAACATTCATACACAAACACAATCACATTCATACACAAACACAATCACATTCATACACAAACACAATCACATTCATACACAAACACAATCACATCCATACATAAACACAATCACATCCATACACAAACACAATCACATTCATACACAAACACAATCACATCCATACACAAACACAATCACATTCATACACAAACACAATCACAACCATACACAAACACAATCACATCCATACACAAACACAATCACATTCATACACAAACACAAGAACATACAAACACAATCACAGCCATACACAAACACAATAACATTCATACACAAACACAATCACATTCATACACAAACACAATCACATCCATACACAAACACAATCACAGCCATACACAAACACAATCACATTCATACACAAACACAATCACATTCATACACAAACACAATCACAGCCATACACAAACACAATCACATTCATACACAAACACAATCACATTCATACACAAACACAATCACATCCATACACAAACACAATCACAGCCATATACAAACACAATCACATTCATACACAAACACAATCACATTCATACACAAACACAATCACATTCATACACAAACACAATCACATCCATACACAAACACAATCACAGCCATATACAAACACAATCACATTCATACACAAACACAATCACATTCATATACAAACACAATCACATTCATACACAAACACAATCACATTCATACACAAACACAATCACAGCCATACACAAACACAATAACATTAATACACAAACACAATCACAGCCATACACAAACACAATCACATTCATACACAAACACAATCACAGCCATACACAAACACAATCACATTCATACACAAACACAATCACATTCATACACAAACACAATCACATTCATACACAAACACAATCACATCCATACACAAACACAATCACATTCATACACAAACACAATCACAGCCATACACAAACACAATCACATTCATACACAAACACAAGACAACACAAACACAATCACATTCATACACAAACACAATCACATCCATACACAAACACAATCACATTCATACACAAACACAATCACATTCATACACAAACACAATCACATCCATACACAAACACAAGAAAATACAAACACAAACACAATAACATTAATACACAAACACAATCACAGCCATACACAAACACAATCACATTCATACACAAACACAATCACATTCATACACAAACACAAGAAAATACAAACACAAACACAAGAACATTAATACACAAACACAAGACAACCATACACAAACACAATAACATTAATACACAAACACAATAACATCAATACACAAACACAAGACATTCATACACAAACACAATCACATTCATACACAAACACAAGACATGAATACACAAACATAAGATATTCATACACAGACACAATACATTCATATACAAACACAAGAACATTCAAACACAAGAACATGCATACACAAACACAAGAACATACATATACAAACACAAGAACATACATACACAAACACAAGCACCACAAGAACACATACATAAACACAGGAACACATACATATGCACAAACCTATGCACAAATACATGAACACAAACAAAATAAGAGATGTATGCGAATCGTGCGTGTAAAAACGAAACCAATGCAAGACATTATTTATATGATGTGTTTTTTTAAATATATATAATTGAATCGAGTCGAGGCGATTAATTCAATCTCCCGTGGGTAATAATCGCCCCCGGGGGGGTGGGGGTAGTGGAGTGAATGATTGTGCAGCGTGCGAGTTGTTCCTTGTGATGCATGGAGCAGCATTCTCCCACCCCCCACACCCCCCACACCACCCCCACCCCCCACACCACCCCCACCCCCCACACCACCCCCCACCCCCACACCCGCCCCTCCCCCCTCGGCTCCTCCGCTAGCGGCAGTAACTCAGCGCTAATGGCCGCGTGTCTCCTCCCTTCACCGCTGACCAAGCTTCTCTCCTTAATCTCCCCCCTGCATCCTCCCCTCCTCCTCCTCCTCTCAGCCCTCCCTCCCACCTCCTCCTCTTCCTCTCAACCCTCCCTCCTCCTCCTGCTGCTGCTGGGCGTGAGACGCGCGGCGTGGCGCATACCAAGCGCGACGTGTCACGCTGACGCCCGGCCGAGGGGTGGTGGAGGACACCGCGTTTCACAAGTGTCCCAGGGGGCTGCTCGGGGTGGCAGGGGGCCCCACGATGGCGAGATGCTCGTCAGATGCAGCCATTCGCGTGCTGCAGGTCATCCCATCGTAGCCGTCGCGGGGCTTTTGGGTTAGGTCTTGTACGTGTGAATGCGTCGTCAAAACCCGCCACCACCCGACGGGGTTTGTCACGTACACAAAATAAAAAAAAACATGCCGGTTCGTATTATTGGTTCTTTCGGTAAAGTCACGTAGAAGGGAAATAATAAAATAATACAAATAAAACAATAAAAATGTGCAGTCACGAAAGCTTGAAATCAAAATTTAACCGCCTCTACGGGGAGGGTTTCCACATAGCTTGTGATAATTTTTATTGTTTTATTTTTGTATTATTTTATTATTTACCTTCTACGTGACTTTACCGAAAGAACCAAGAATATGAATCCCTGCAGTCACGAAAGCTTTAAATAAAAATTTAACATGCCAGTTCGTTGGAGAGTAAACCCACGACATTTACAATGACTCTGTCGGGTGGTGGCGGGTTTGACGACACGCTTATGTTGACGCGATCATACCCAGAACACCTCTCTTGTGGATGATGCTGGACACGAAATCCTCCGACTGCTACGAGGTCGTTCTGGCATTTGTCAAAGCGACGCTGGGTGACGGTCCCGCCACGCTGTGTGTGTGTGTCGGTCATGGGGGATTTATTTGACCATACTTCACCGCGCTGGTCAGTGCAGGCTGGCGATGGTGAGTGGGGTCCTGGCTCGGACGCGTCGCTGGAACGAAGGCCGAGACTGTGGACGGAATAGCGGCCGAAAGGAGTGAACACGCCCAGGAGCTGGTGGGAGTGAATGATTGTGGAGATTGAGAGTTGTTCCTTGTGAAGCACAAAGCAGCTTTCTTCCCACCCCACACCCCACCACATACCACACCACACCCCCACACCCCCACACCCCTCACACACCACACCCCACCACACCCCCACCACACCCCTCACACCCACAAACCCCCCACACCACACCCCACCAAATCCCACCACACCCCCCACACCCGCTCGTGTGCGGAAGCGAGATAGGTTGTCGTGAGGAATGGCAATAGCTTGGAGGTGTACAGCGGGGGGGATGCGGGGGGGGGTTCATCCAGCAGTGGATAGATCACAGCTGATGGTGGGAACGTCATCTTCCAGCAGCGGACGATGTTGCTCATGATGATGATGTTGATGATGTTAATGGTGTCGATGATGCGTGGGTCGGTGTGGACGGCACGCACCACGAGCTGCAACCAAGCACAACGACATTTGCCGTTCTCAACTGAAGCGGCCGTGACATCACCGCGGCGCGTCGTACCAGGCTAGGTTCACCCCGAGGCCACGTGGAGTGTGGCGACGGCTGGCTGTTCTGGCGAGAGGTCACGGGGTCAGATCCAGATGTTATCGAGTATGTGACCAAAATGACAGATGCACCAACAAAGACAAAGATTCCCTGCATGGTCGTTCATAGACTGTTGTGGGGAGTTCTGTTTGCGAGCACCTATTAAGGCCGACATGGCACACGAAGGAGTGGGTGGCCAGCACCACGGCCGGCCGCCTTTGTCTCCCAAGTGGCGTTGTTTACACATGGCACCAGGTACTCATTTGAGGCTGAGTCGGCCTAGGGGAGCCCCAGGCCCGGTTCATATAATCGTCACCGGTGTTGGCCGTGAGCGAGAAATAGAACTCGGGTCGCCGGGTGCGTAGCGCTAACCACTACACCACCGCTCCTTCAGTCGCTCGAACACACACGCAACACACACACCATCTGTTTCACCTGCGTGCTTGTCAGATTCCCAGTGACATTGTTGTTGTTGTTGTTTTTCCAACAGAACGAGCCACTGTTGTCGCAATGCCACAGTCAAGTCGAGCAAACTGAATTCGCAATTAGCGATAATTATCGCTCTGACGGCCTCTTACCGCGAATGGCGCCCGTGTGCGCGTCAAGTGGCCCTTGAGATGCCAATAGAGGTCAGCGCTAGCACGGGGTCAAACGATTGACCTCCCCTCCCCATGATCCCTGCCCCCCCGCACCCCCCGAAGATAAATCCCACACCCCCAGCAGCGATCCGATGACTCGTGACGATTCAAGACCGCGATTCGACTGACATCCAAATCGGCTTCGTTGAGCACTGCCGTGAATTGTCGCGTCCCTAGCGGCCGAAGGGGTCACGCAAACCCTTCATGGACAACATGCAAATGGCATGACGTGAGGTTTGACACCTCGCCACGTTTGCCTTTAACGCTGCACTACAACATATGTCTATAAAATATCACCAATAAAGTGAAAGGCTAACATTTCCCGCAATGGCCCTTCTTCACGTACAGATCGAGCTGTATATTTAACATCAAATAATACGAACTCACAATGCACGCACTCGGCAATTTCACCAGCAGCAGGAGTCTGTATGGTGACTTTTTTTTACAAAGTGCCTCGGCATCTTCGCCACGTGTGGAACCCCATGCGTTTAAATAATTAATGTTGGATCGCATCAGTAGAAATGTGTCGATACCCTACACCACCCGACACGGCCAATCAGTAATGGATTTGTCACGTAAACAAAACTCCAAATATGATAATTGGTTCTTTACCCTTCTATCTGGCAACAAAACTGACACCTTTTTACAAAGAGTCATGTTTGAATAGACCGCAATACCTGCAGTCATAATACAAACAAAAGAACATAACTCTGATAATGTGCACTGTCCTTGAAGTTGATTGATCCACACCCGAGACAGCTTTCCTTAGAGCCTAGTCTCATATGGGTTGGACCAGATGACGCCAAAAGGCGCACAACTCAAAGACAATGCACCATCAGAGTATGAGAGCTCGGCGCAAGCATCTACACTATGGGAACCTCATTTGCCAGTAAAAATATGATAATTGGTTCTTTACCCTTCTATCTGGCAACAAAATGACTGCAGGTATTGCGGTCTATTCAAACATGACTCCTTGTAAAAAGGTGTCAGTTTTGTTGCCAGATAGAAGGGTAAAGAAGCAATTATCATATTTTTACTGGCAAATGAGGTTCCCATAGTGTAAAAACTCCAAATAGTTTAATACTTCAGCCCACCGGAGTGTTGGAGAGTGAATCCACAACATTCACAATCTGAGTAGTACGACGTTTCGCTGGTAATTACATCAACCAACATCATCGGGCGATTTGCCAGAATAGTGAAGCCCTCCACCTGCTTCCCCCCAAACCGTAAGAGTCCCAAGATTCTTTTAGCAGCCTTGGGCTGTTTGACCAGTTCCAATAAAGACCTTCAGAGTGCGAGGAAAACAGAGTCTACAGAGCGCACAGATGGGTGCATGAACCCGCTTGCTAGTTCCTACCTTGCGGTCCAGGCCGACAAGACCTGGTGTCTCCCCTCCAAACAACTAACCAGGCTCAACTCTGCTTAGCCCGAGGATTGGGTCGGAGGTCAAAATTACATCTGCGGCATTTACGCTAAGCGCACATTTGACATGCGGACAGACAACTGACGATTTCATAGAAATATGCATCTCTCTCTCTCGCTCGCTCTCTCTGTGAAAGAAGCAGCGAGCCCTTTTTTCGTCAAAACATTTGTCAGTCGACCGCGGCGACGTGTCACGCGCGGACGGATAAATCGTAGATAGAGTAATAACCTGAAGCAGCCTTATCAGCCATTCTCTCTGAGCTCCGATCATCACCTCCCGATATGTCTCAGCGCCAGCCTGCACTTCCCTCCGTTCAATACGGAGACAGCAACCTCCCCCTACTCCCCCACTCCCATCCCTCCCTCTCTCCTCCTCCTCCCCCCTCCCTTCCTCCTCCTCCTCCTCATTCCCCCCTCCTCCCCCTCACTCCTCATCCTCCTCCACTTCACTCCTCCTTCTCATTCCCACACTGGCTCCTTCACCCCCCCCCCCGCCCGCCTCCCCCCACCCACCCACCTCATCCTCCCCACTCCCCCTCCTTCTTCTCCTCCTTATTTCTAGCCACGGTGTTGTGCTTGCCCAAGGTCACGTGTCCATGCAGCAGCGGATTGACTGTGGCTGCTGATCGCGATGACCGTGACGATGAAGACAGAGAGAGAGAGACAGGGCACCCGAGATGTCCTGGGGCAGAGTCGCGACCCGCAATGCCGTGAGCTCGACTCCCACCCCCCTCTCCACCGCGGTGGGGGGGGGGGTGCAGCTCCTTCGATCGCGATAATCGTAGGGGGGGCGGTGGCGGGGGAGAGAGAGGGGGGGACAAGGGGTCACCAGCCACAATCTTCGCCATCTCCCGTCACTCGTTCATCCTCCCCAACTCCAAATCTCTCCCCATCTCTCATATCCCATCTACATTCTCCCAGCGTCGTCCTCCCAATCTCTCATCTCTTTATAAACCGCCACATCTCTCTCCTCGTCGCTCCCTTATCCACTCAACTCCACTTCCTACGAATTTAATTTTAATATTTTTTTTCCGACAATATCAGCCTCTTAAATCTCGCTACGTTTTCGCGATGCGTGCTGTGCAGCTCTCGTGGTGCGTGTTCGAGTGTGGTGCCGCGTGACCGCGAACCTTCCACGCCACGTGCTTGGGAACTTAGCGAGGAACTGAAATTGGAGCGGCTCACGCGGGGACGGGCGTGGGCAGTGGCGACCGGAGGAGTTCTCGGGAGGGCAGAGGTCCTTAAATAATCTGGACGACATTGGGTCCCAGTCTCTCGCAGTGTCTCTACATCTACGCTCTCTCCACTCTCCCACCTCCATCCTCCCATCGCTCCCTGCCTCCCCTCCCTCTCCCTCCTTGCCAGCTGCCCAGCCGTGAATCGATCTCTGGCACGTGTAATTACAATTTTATTTTACACGCGTTTTCCCTGCATTCATCAGCGGGCGGGTGGCTGAGCAGATTAGCGGGCCAGTGGGTTTGGCAGGGAGGAGGAGGTGTGTGTGTGTGAGTGGGTGAGTATGCGGGTAAGTGGATGGGTGGGTAAGTAGGTGGATGAGTGCGTGGGTGAGCAAGCGAGCGAGCGGACGGGATTGTGAGTGAGCGGGCGAGTTGGCGGACGAGTGGGTGAGTGGGTGAGCGAGCATGTGAGTGGGGGAAATCAATCTTCTGGTGAGTATGTGAGCGGGCGTTTGAGTGGGTGAGTGGGTGAGTGGGTGAGTGGGTGAGTGTGGTGAAGGTGAACGGGTGAGCTTGTGGTGGTGAACATAGCCGCCAGTAGCCGCTTCCGAAACCACGTGAACCGAATTCTACCCTCGCGCAAATAATCCAATCGAAGACTCTTATCTAGGATTTCATACGGCACTTTTGTCAAAGCGCTTTACAAGAATTATAAATTGTGCATTAGCATTTGGCTGATGGGGGGGGGGGGGGGAAAGGGACGGGGTTTGAGCGTTGGAGAGGGGAAGGGATGGTAAAGGGAGGGTGATTGTAGGCAAAACGGAGACAAAGTGTTTCACGCGCAATATTCCCCGAGCTCTATCACGGGCTCAACAATCGATGTTATGAATCGATGACCCGAAGCGCCGTCACGGCCGCGGTGATCGACTTGCGCGATGGACCGCGCTGGAATTCCTTTTACAGCAACAAACCCAAAAAAAAAAGGGGCCGCATAGGAGACGGCGTGAAATACACAAATAAATAAATATCTAAATTATAAGCAAGCAATTACCTCGCTGGATAAATGAAACGCATTAATATTGTGCGGGCGCGTCTGGCGGGCTGGGAATATGAATGTTGTACTGTACCCATCACGACACCCCAGGGAGGAATTGCCTGGATAATGCACACCGCCTCGCGTGACACCACAAAATGAAAAGAACCCAATATTGTGGCCATATTGTCATTATTATTCTCGATCACAATTAAACAACGGCGCGCAATCTTACGGAGATTGAACGGCGGTGGCGTAGAAATGAGTAGACGCGTCCTTGGAATTGCACCGAGAGAGAGAGACTGAGATGAACACGTGGATGAGAGAGCACACGCGGGCTAATAACATCATCCAAACGATACCGCTTGCAGTTTATTTCTGTTTAACCAGCTGAGAAAGTCAAGAAGATTCTCATTTGCGAGAGAGGCCTGGGTCACCAACATGACAAGGGCACAAAAACGATATCAATCAAAGTACAGCGATAAAGCAAATATCAATAAACACGAAAGCTACAATATGAACGAAAAACTACCGTGTGGTCCAGATGTCTTGTGATCCCCAATTAATTGACTCCTAAAATAATAATTTGCATATTAATTTCTGTTTTAAATAAACCTTACTGACGTTTAAGATAATTGAATGGGGGTGGGGGGTGGGGGTTGGGGTCACAAGACATCTGGGCCACCCTGTAAGTTTTAGCGTTGAATCGAGTTTGCGTAGTTGGTCACCGACACGCTCCGGGTAAGGAAGAGACGCGCCGCGTGTGGGTGACCTTCGCGTGAAAATCGGCGGTGCCGACACGTCAGGAAGCGGTGAGCTCTTGGCCAGAGAGGCACGTTCCTGCTGCACAAGAGGAGAGGGACGTTTGTTTTAGGTTGTTTTTGTTTAACAAATGTGCTTGCATCTAAGCAATGCTCGCTGATGAGAGGCATCGCTCCCCGTGCGGTCGATGGATCGCGACGGCGAAGGGAAGAACGCGGGGCAGCAGGTGCCGCTGCGCTGGAGGGGCAGCGCGGGGCAGTCGTCGTCCCGAGTCAGCGCGAGCGCGCGCAGGCGGCGAGGAGGAGGAGGAGGAAGAAGAGAAGGAGGAGGAGGATGAGGAGGAGGAGCAGGACGATGGTGAGGATGAGGAGGAGGAGGCGACCGCTCGGGCCGTCATCGCGAGCCCAGCACAGCAACGCGAGTCACACCGCAGGGATCGAGTCATCCGTCTTCATTTGCTCCATCAATTTGTATCGGTGCCGTCAATGTTCGCCAGAGCCATCTCTCTCTCTCTCTCTCCCCCCACCCCCACGCACCCCTTTCTTTCCTGGCCCTCACTCACCCCGCTCATCCCCTAGATTCCCCCCCCCCGCTTCCCGTCACTGCCCAGACGCACCGCTCTCTTGATCTCCATCCCGCCTTCATCTCCCCTATCCACCGCACTGCCCCCTCCTGCTGCCCCCATACCCCACCCCCTCGCCTACCCCACCCCCCTCCATCACCCCACCCCGAACAAAGCTACGACATCCATCCTCGAGCAGGCGTCCGCGATCCCGTCGCCCGTGTGGAGTGTCCCCGACATCACGAACCGGCTCTGCTCGCAGCTGCTCGGAGCGGGCGAGAAGCCCCGAGGCTCCGCTCGCTCTCGTGGAGCTCAGACGAGCCACGCGAGGGTGACCGCACACACACACAGACACACACACGCAGACACACACACAGACACACACACACAGACACACACACACAGACGCACAGACACACACACAGACACACACACACGCACAGACACACACACACAGACACACACACGCACAGACACACACACACACGCATGGACATACACACACGCACAGACACACACACGCAGACACACACACACAGACACACACACACACAGACACACACAGACACACACACAGACACACACACATAGACACACGCACACGTAGACACACACGCACAGACAACAACAACAACAACCGCCATTCGCCACTAAGTGGCGGTGACGTCACCACGACGCACAGACACACACGCACAGACACACACACGTAGACACACACGCACAGACACACACACGTAGACACACACACGCATGGACGCACACACGTACACACACACACGCACAGACACACACAGACACACACACAGACACACACACATAGACACACGCACACGTAGACACACACGCACAGACGCACACACACGTAGACACACACACGCATGGACACACACACACTATAGACACACACACATGTAGACACACAGACGTATAGACACAACAACAACAACTGCCATTCGCCACTAAGTGGCGGTGACGTCACCACGACACTTGTGCCAGGCCATGTGCACCTTGAGGCCACGTGAATTGTCGAACGCCCGCTGGCAGGAGGTCACGGGGCAGACCCAGCAGGTGCCACGGGTCGACTGACTGAGATGACACAAAGACACACATATATACAAACACGCGCGCCCATTTACACACGCACATTATTCACACGCGCACATACATACGACTGTACAAACAAAGACGCAGATCCCCCCTATAGCCTTTAACAGATTGCTGGGGCAAGGGCTGTTAGCGAGCACCTATGAAAGCCGGCACGGCACACGATGGGGTGGGTGGCCAGCACCACGCCCGGCCGCCTTTGTCTCCCTAGTGGCACTAGGTAGGCACACACACGTGCTCACACACACACCTCGCCAGCCGTGTGGCGGCCGCCTTGTGATTACACGGATTGTAGACTCAGCGGCTGTTAACCGCGCGCTCGGTGCTGTGTCGGCTACCCGCGGTAATGGAACGGATTGATTTTTTTAAGTCGGAAAAAGAGGGAGAGACCCCCCCTCCCCTCCCTCCTCCCTCCCCCCACCGCCCCCCCCCTCCCCCGCTCTTCGGTCCGTTCAGAGGAGCAGGAGGAGGGGGTGGGGAGATTAATTTGCCTGCGAGCGAGGCGTGCACGAGATTATTATTTTTTGTATCGGACAGATGGGGTGGTGGCGCAGTGGTTAGCGCGCTGAGCTCTGCGCTGGGAGATGTACAGCAAAAATAAAAAATAAAACGACAAACATTTCTTTTTATTTTACCAGGTAAGGCCCACTGAGCTGTATAGCTCTTTTTCAGAAGCGACCTGACCATCACAAATGATAGCCCAAAGAAGTGGCTTATCAGGTGGAAATGTACGTCAGCAGCCAAATATTCTGAACGCGTGATGTTGATTTTAAATGTGGAGGGAAATACCGGAGGACCGGGAGAAAAAAACCACGCGACCACGGGAGAGAGAGAGACGCAAACTCCAAATATACAGCAGGCGTCAAGGTCGGGATCGAACCCCACGACTTCCTGCACACCAGGCCAGGCAGTTAACATCTCCTAGCCACCGCGAGATGCTCTCCGCAGAGAGAGAGCGCGCGAGGACGAGGCCTGGCCAAGCGAAACATGAAACCGATCACTGGCCGGAGTGGAGTGGTGGCGCAGTGGTTAGCGTGCTGCGCTATGACCCGGGCGATGCACCTGCGTTCGATTCCTGTCAAGGTGACATTTTTGGAGAGCGGCCCTCTTCTCAGACTCCTGCCCGGTGAGGGTCTCCCCCCCCCCTCCCCACGCGGTGCCGGCCGTGGAAGTTTGCTCGACCATACTTCACCACGCCAGTTCGGGTCTAATCTGATGAGCTCTCGCGAGAGTTGGTGCTATTTATTTATTTATTGCTTCGCTCTACAAAAGTTGTGTCCCCGTCTCCGGGTTTCGCTGGCAATATTCGCTCAGCAATGGGGCAGCTCCATCAGAAATTTTCTCTATTTTTATTTTTCCCCCCTATCCCTCCTTCCTAAACAACCTCGCGAGATCTCCAAGTTCCCAACGGAGGCCAAAACGCCAAAAACGCTGCGATTGGAACCGGTAGAGGAACACCGCTGATGCATCTGCCAGTCATCTCAGTCACGGTGACGAGATGTTAACTGCCTCGCCTGGTATGCAGGAGGTCGTGGATTCGATCCCTACCCTGACGCCCGCTGCTGTATCTTTGGAGTTTGCGTGTCTCTCTCTCTCTCCCCGTGGTCGCGTGGATTTTTCTCCGGGTCCTCCGGGTTTTCTCTCCACCTTTAGCAACGCGCGTTTCGAGTCTTTGGCTGCTATAAATGTCCACGTGATAAGCCACTTCGTTGAGCTATCATTTGTGGCCAGGTCGCTTCTGAAAAAGAGCTACATAGCTCAGTGGGGCTTACCTGATAAAATAAAACGTCGGTTTTCTGTTGCTGTTTAGACTATTCATGTAGACAGACGCGGATTCTGGATTGCAAGTCGGATCACGTTTGGAAACTCCAGCGCCAGGAGTTCAAAACGAAAAGGCGGATTCTGGATTGGTAGTCCCGTCACGTTTCTAAGCCGGCGGATTCTGGATTAGAAACACGCATTGAGATTATTTAGATTATTTTGGTGCCATAAATGTCCAAATGATGGGCCACTTTGTTGAGCTATCATTTGTGGCCAGGTGGCTTCTGGAAAATAAGTGAATATCTCAGTTGGCTTAGCCTGGTAGGATGGAGATGGTTTAGTTTCATTGGTATGTGTTTGGGTAATACTGGTAGGAACCTCCTGGTTACACCAGCCCACAGGGGATTATTGGGTCCGTCCGTCGTGCATCCAAAAATGGGAGGGGTGGCGCTGGGTGGAGAGGGGAGGGTGGGGAGGGGCTGGGTGGGGAGGGTGGGGAGGGGCTGGGGGGTGGGAGGGGTGGGGCTGGGTGGGGAGGGGCTGGTCACCCCGTGGTGCCCTTATAAAACTCAACGTTTAACCTACTCACGCCGGCTTGTGCCCGCCCTCACAGTCGGGCATATTTGCGGAATACACCACGCCGCCGTTGACCCTGGACATTGACCGAGCAACCCAACGTTCCTACCAGCTCCCTCCGCAGGAATGTGTTATGTTAACTTTTTCTGTACTTTACACTACTATCGTGTTTGTGTGTACTGTTTGTTGTTGCACTGTTTGTTGTCGTACTGTTTGTCGTTGCGCTGTTTGTTGTTGTAACGCTCTTACCCCGTGCCGCTACTGGACATCTGTGAAAAAGAGCTCCATAGCTCATCGGATTCTTCCTCCAGCACAAAAACAATATTCCAATTCTGCTTCTGAAGCCCAGTCACGTTTAGAACTCGAGCGCCCGGAGTTCGAATCGAACCGGCGGATTCCGGATTGCAAGTCAAGTCACGTGCCGCTTTGCTCACCGGCACGCGACCGCGGCTGCTCGACGTGCCACGTGACCACGTGGGCACGTGACAGTGGGCACGTGCTCATCATCGCCCTCGAGGGTCGGTGGATATGGCTGGAAAGCAGAATTGTGGGGGAAGCCAGAGAATTGGGGGGCTGGGTGGGGGGGTGCAGTTGTAGAGAATTTAGAATTGGGGGGGGGGGGTATGATTTGGGCTGGGTAGGGGGTGGGGTAGAGGAATCTGGAGAGGTGAGAGATGTTCCGGTCATTCTCGCAGCAGCGGCATTTGGCTCAGCCATCGAACAAAGGCGGCGGTCACCGCATCGCGCGCTTTCAGAAGCGCTCCTGCGGCCGTCTGGAACGCTCATCCCTTCCGACATTCGGAAGCCATTGGAAGCTGTGCACTTTTAAATCATCTACCTTGACGAACTAATTTCGTTAGAACTTTTTTTGTCATCAGTTTGTGTTACCTAAAATTATCACGCTTGGCTACGTACGGTGCGAATGAAGTTCAACATACATGTCAGCAGTCAGATTGGGGATCGGGAGAAAAAAGAGGGAGAGAGAGACAAATCAGCATGTGGTGGATGGGAGGGGGGGCAGTCAAATTGTGATGCTGCTTCTAGAGCCTCCGGCTACAGACGAGGTCCAAGAAGTCTCAGTCATGGGGAGGTGGTGCCGGGGTGTTGGGGGTGTGGGGGGGGTGTGGGGGGGTGTGGGGGTGGGGGGTGGCGCTGTGGGGGGTGGTGGGTGACACGTGTTCACCGCACGGGCCGGCGCCTCGCGGGGAAATGGCAGCGCGCGGTGTTGGATGGGATGACGTGCGATGGGAGGGGGTGGGGGACACGGAGAGTGGGGTGTGTGTAGGGGATGTGTGTGTGTGGGGTGTGTGTGTGTGGGGTGTGTGTGTGGGGTGTGTGTGTGGGGGATGTGTGTGTGTGGGGTGTGTGTGTGGGGGTGTGTGGGGGAGATGTGTGTGTGGGGGGTGTGTGTGGGGGGTGTGTGTGTGGGGTGTGTGTGTGGGGGGTGTGTGTGGGGTGTGTGTGTGGGGGGTGTGTGTGGGGGGTGTGTGTGGGGGATGTGTGTGTGTGGGGTGTGTGTGTGTGGGGTGTGTGTGGGGGATGTGTGTGTGTGGGGGGTGTGTGGGGGATGTGTGTGTGCGGTGTGTGTGTGCGGTGTGTGTGGGGGGATGTGTGTGTGTGTGGGGGGGGGTGTGTGTGTGGGATGTGTGTGTGGGATGTGTGTGTGTGATGTGTGTGTGTGGGATGTGTGTGTGTGAGATGTGTTGGTGGGATGTGTGTGTGTAGGATGTGTGTGTAGAATGTGTGTGTGTGGGTGTGTTTGGGGAGAGGTAGTGTGTGTGTATAGGATGTGTGTGTGGGATGTGTGTGTGTGATGTGTGTGTGTGGGGTGTGTGTGTGAGATGTGTGTGTGGGATGTGTGTGTGTAGGATGTGTGTGTGTAGAATGTGTGTGGGTGTGTTTAGGGGAGAGGTAGTGTGTGTGTGTAGGATGTGTGTGTGGGATGTGTGTGTGTGTAGAATGTGTGTGGGTGTGTTTAGGGGAGAGGTAGTGTGTGTGTGTAGGATGTGTGTGTGGGATGTGTGTGTGGGATGTGTGTGTGTAGGATGTGTGTGTGGGATGTGTGTGTGGGATGTGTGTTTGATGTGTGTGTGTGGGATGTGTGTGTGTGGGATGTGTGTGTGTGAGATGTGTGTGTGGGATGTGTGTGTGTAGGATGTGTGTGTGTAGAATGTGTGTGTGTGGGTGTGTTTGGGGGAGAGGTAGTGTGTGTGTGTCGGATGTGTGTGTGGGATGTGTGTGTGGGATGTGTGTGTGTAGGATGTGTGTGTGTAGGATGTGTGTGTGGGATGTGTGTGTGGGATGTGTGTGTGGGATGTGTGTGTGTAGGATGTGTGTGTGTAGAATGTGTGTGGGTGTGTTTGGGGGAGAGGTAGTGTGTGTGTGTCGGATGTGTGTGTGGGATGTGTGTGTGTGAGATGTGTGTGTGGGATGTGTGTGTGGGATGTGTGTGTGTAGGATGTGTGTGTGTAGGATGTGTGTGTGGGATGTGTGTGTGGGATGTGTGTGTGTGAGTTGTGTGTGTAAGTGGGGAGGGAGAGTGCCATGGGTGGGGAATGTGTGTCATGGGTTTGTGTAAGTGGGGAGTGTGTGTGGGGAGGGGGCAGTGTGTGTGATGTGTGTGTGTGGTGGGAGTGTGTGTGTGTGGTGGGGAGTGTGTTAGAGGTGTGTGAGTATGTGTGTCAGTAGGGAGTGTATGTAAGTGGGGAGTGTGTGTGGGGAGGGGGCAGTGTGTGTGATGTGTGTGTGTGGTGTGAGTGTATGTAAGTGGGGAGTGTGTGTGGGGAGGGGGCAGTGTGTGTGATGTGTGTGTGGTGGGAGTGTATGTGTGTGGTGGGGAGTGTGTTAGGGGTGTGTGAGTATGTGTGTCAGTCGGGAGTGTATGTAAGTGGGGAGTGTGTGTGGGGAGGGGGCAGTGTGTGTGATGTGTGTGTGTGGTGTGAGTGTATGTAAGTGGGGAGTGTGTGTGGGGAGGGGGCAGTGTGTGTGATGTGTGTGTGTGGTGGGAGTGTATGTGTGTGGTGGGGAGTGTGTTAGGGGTGTGTGAGTATGTGTGTCAGTAGGGAGTGTATGTCAGTGGGGAGTGTGTGTGGGGGGGGGGTGTGAAGGGTGTGTGTGTGTAATAACAGTAATTAATATTTGACAAATGACATTCACTAATATTTTAATCGGTCCTGGGTCTCCCCTAGGTCGACCCAGCCTCAAACGAGTATCTAATACATTGCTTGAACGTAAGTATTAAGCGGGGGGGGGGGGGTACAAAAACGGCCGGTCGTGCACGATACTAACCTCACCACTCCCACGCTCTTCCCGCACCATATCAGCCCAACCTTAATCTTGTCTCTGCTCTGAACGAGGACGATCACCCGAAACGTCGAGTCAATTACGTTACCGTTTTAGTGGGGGGGGGGGGCAGTGTTATTGGCGAACATGTGAACCCAAAAAGTATCTCGCGTGGGGGGGAATCTCTTTGGGTGCCTCCTCGTCTGGCTCATGAATCCTGGTGAGGGTGAGGAGTGACGGCGAGCAACGGGGAGCTGGGGGTGCCGGGTCATCCCTCCCCAGGTCTCGCTCCACACAGACAACCCCCCCCCCCCCAACGTCGTATCTGTTAATGTATTGCCTCTTCTCTCCCCCTCCTCCCTCCCTCACTCTCTATTCCCGCTCTCTCTCCCTTCTCTCTCTCTCCCTTCTCGTCCTCTCCTCTCACCGCTAATTCACTCGGCTCTGGCGGCGAGCACGGATTGACACGTGGATCGATGACGCGCCGCCAAATAATTTACCCGTCCTGGGTGGCCCCTTCCCTGCCTCTCCGATGTCGCTTCTGGCTTCTGTTGTTCACATTCGTCGTCGTGGGGGAGGAGCGGCGGAGCGGCGGTCGGCGCAGCTGAGCCCGAGACTTTGGCCACCCGAGTTCAATTCCAGGCCGCTGCGAACGCCAGTGTGTGGCGAGCGACATCCTTCTAAGCGCGTCTTCTTTACGCGTCTAGTCTCCCTTCGGCAACCCGGGCTCGCCAGCGTGGTGCAGTGAGGTCAAAACACCCACCACACGATCGACGGGGTGTTGGGAGGCATGCATCCAGTTGTGGATTAGCAACGGGGTTGTAAATGATTGTTTTACAAGGGATGATGTCACTTCGACATGGACGATGAATTATAATATTTTTAAAATAAAACTACGTTTCTTGGTCTAGCTCTGCGGCCGACCTTGGGATTTTATATCGCTTTGCAGACGTTGTAAAGTGCCTTTGTCTGGCTCTGTGAGCTTCATAAATTAACATTTTTTACCGTAGGAAATCTGAGTGGGTTCCTTAATCTGGCTCGGCGAAGACTTGGGGGAAAATCCATATTGAATTGCAGGACTCTCATAAAGTTGCATTAGTCCGCACGGCTCTCTCTCTCTCTCTCTGTGAGCGTTGCCATTAACAATGAATAAGCAGACGGCTCCTAAAGTGCATCGGATGGGGTGACTCTTTGATGCTGGGAAGTTAACATTTAGCCCTTAACCGCATTAAAGGTTATCTCGCAAATAACGACGAACCCGCCAGAATCCGCCACGTGCAGTTGGTTTGGCCGTCTGAGCTGCCTGGAATTAACAGCAAAACAAATCCCCTCCCCGTTACCCTCCGCATGAAGGCGCTCAGCCTACGGGGTTAAAAGGGTGACCCTGCCGAAGAGGAAGTAGAGAAAGTAGAGTATGAAGCGGACGCTTTATCGTTTTGGCGGAAACCATCGCGGAGTCTCAAGACGTCTCGAGGTTGTCGCGGACACACACAGAGAGCCGGCGATATCGCACGGCGAGTTTACTAGTCGCATCATCGTCGTCACAATTCAGACGTACTACGCTCGCACAGAATAGGCGCGCTCCGACAATTAGTGCCTAGAGTGCGTCGGCGGAGCGAACTTCGCGAGCGACAACTAAACAGACTGCGGCGTTCTGCGGGTAAATAAACGACATTGGGGACACTTATTTATTTAATGTAATCGGCATATGCGCTACGAAGCACGTGGTGCGCGTGTTTCCCTTTGTGGTGTGGTGGGGGGTGGGGTAGTACATACATCTGTACAAACACGGAGCGAGCCGCCGACGGTCCCGTATTCATCATCCCCCGTAATGAGCTCCACAAAGCTGGTTGCGATTTCGCTCCGGAGGCAGTCGAGGGGGGTGGGCGGTGGTGGTGGTTGTGGTGGTTGTTGTGTGGCGGCGGCGGCGGCGGTGGTGGTAGTAGGTTGACTGAGCCCTCATTAAATGAGTACTTGGTGCGCTGTGTCAACATCGGGCGTGGTGCTGGCCACCCACCGCTCCATGCCGGCTTTCGGGAGGTGCTGCACGCTCACAGCACTTGCCCCCCAGCTGTTTGTTAAAGGCTGCACGGGGGACCTTTGTCTTTGGTGGTCATAAGTGGTGCATGTGGTGGTGGTCAGGGCCGGATTCAGATTGTGTAGGCCCCCCTGGGCTACAGGTACAGTGACCCCCCCCCCCCCCCAGTAATATTTTCTAAAGGAAAACAAAGTGAAAGAAAAATATAATTTTATTTTTTACAAGGCTAACAACAAATAAAATTCACCATTCGCAACGAAATAAGTTTTCACTTCATCTCTGGAGGCCTTCCAGCTGGCGGAGGCCCGTGGGCTGTAGCCCCTAAAGCCCCGCGCCTTAATCCGGCTCTGGTGGTAGTTAGAGTAGTTGGTGGTGGTGGTAGCTACGGTGGTGATGGTAGATGTAGTGGTGCTTCGTGGTGAGGTGGGGAGCGGTGGTGTGGCGGTTAGCGCAATGCGCTGCGAACCTGGCGAGCCGAGTTCGATCCCCGCTCACGGCCATCAACAACGGTGACGATTATCTGAACCGGTCCTGGAACTCCCCGCGGTCGACTCAGCCTAAAATGAGTACCTGGTGCGGTGTGTAAACATCGCTGCTGGGAAGACAAAGGCGGCCTGGCGTGGTGCTGGCCACCACTGCCCTCGTGTGTGGTGCCGGCTTTCATAGGTGCTACTCGTTAACAGCACTTGTCCCTACAGTATGTGAAGGCTACACGGGGGATATTTGTCTTTGTTGCAAGTGGTGAGCGACGTTCACAACAACGAGCAGACCGCCGTGCAGATAAAACATCATCATCAAGGCAGCAGCTGCGGTGGCTGTGGTTTGTGATAGTGGCAGTGGCTGTCGTGTTGCTCGTTGCTGTTGGTGGTGGTGGTGGAGGAGGCGCTGCTGCTGAGTGGCGTGAGACGGAACGGGGCTTGGCAGCTGCCTCCGCCTGGGGCGAGACTCGCTCAGCCGCTCTCCCTCCCTCCCAGCTCACCCCCTCGCCTCCCTCCCAGCTCACCCCCTCGCCTCCCTCCCCAGCTCACCCCCTCGCCTCCCTCCCAGCTCACCCCCTCGCCTCCCTCCCAGCTCACCCCCTCGCCTCCCTCCCAGCTCACCCCCTCGCCTCCCTCCCCAGCTCACCCCCTCGCCTCCCTCCCAGCTCACCCCCTCGCCTCCCTCCCAGCTCACCTCCTCGCCTCCCTCCCCAGCTCACCCCCTCGCCTCCCTCCCAGCTCAGCCCCTCGCCTCCCTCCCAGCTCACCCCCTCGCCTCCCTCCCAGCTCACCCCTCGCCTCCCTCCCAGCTCACCCCTCGCCTCCCTCCCCAGCTCACCCCCTCGCCTCCCTCCCAGCTCAGCCCCTCGCCTCCCTCCCAGCTCACCCCTCGCCTCCCTCCCAGCTCACCTCCTCGCCTCCCTCCCCAGCTCACCCCCTCGCCTCCCTCCCAGCTCACCCCTCGCCTCCCTCCCAGCTCACCCCTCGCCTCCCTCCCAGCTCACCCCCTCGCCTCCCTCCCAGCTCACCCCCTCGCCTCCCTCCCAGCTCACCCCCTCGCCTCCCTCCCAGCTCACCCCCTCGCCTTCCTCCCAGCTCACCCCTCGCCTCCCTCTCAGCTCACCCCCTCGCCTCCCTCCCAGCTCACCCCCTCGCCTCCCTCCCAGCTCACCCCCTCGCCTCCCTCCCAGCTCACCCCCTCGCCTCCCTCCCAGCTCACCCCCTCGCCTCCCTCCCAGCTCACCCCCTCGCCTCCCTCCCAGCTCACCCCCTCGCCTCCCTCCCAGCTCACCTCCTCGCCTCCCTCCCAGCTCACCCCCCCCCCTCCTCTGCCACCACCACCACCACCCTGGCCCAACGCCAGTCACCGAGTTCGCCTTCTCATCGACCGCGGCGCCTCCGCCGACTTCTCCTCGCGCGAGCGACGCCGATAGCCACCGCACTTTGTCTCTCCCTCTGTCTCTCCCTCTGTCTCTCCCTCTGTCTCTCCCTCTGTCTCTCCCTCTGTCTCTCCCTCTGTCTCTCCCTCTGTCTCTCCCTCTGTCTCTCCCTCTGTCTCTCCCTCTGTCTCTCCCTCTGTCTCTCCATCTGTCTCTCCCTCTGTCTCTCCCTCTGTCTCTCCCTCTGTCTCTCCCTCTGTCTCTCCCTCTGTCTCTCCTTCTGTCTCTCCATCTGTCTCTCCCTCTGTCTCTCCCTCTGTCTCTCCCTCTGTCTCTCCCTCTGTCTCTCCCTTTCTCTGTAGAAGCCGGCGGCGGTGGTGGTGGTATCGGTGGCGGCGGTTGCCACAATATCCATCTGTTTCCATCTGTACGGCGGGTGAAGAGCGTTGCCCTCCTGCGGGCGCGTGGGTTTTCTCCCGGTGCTCCGGTTTGCTCCCACGTGTGTCATCAAGAACACTTATCATTAATTGACTGATGACATCTTTAAAAACAACATTTGCCACAGCACTCTCCTAAAAACGAGTCTTACCACTCAGTATGGATCTCATGGATAAATAAATAACTGCGGTATAATCATTATTATAATTACGTCTCTCCATTGCTCTCCGCGCCTTTCTTTACCCAACACACACACACTCCATCTTACATCACCACCAACACACACACACTCAAACACTCAATCTTACACCACCACCAACACACACACACTCAAACACCACCCCACACAACAACAACAACAACCGCCATTCACCACTAAGTGGCGGTGACGTCACCACGACGCTTGTGCCAGGCTAGGTGCACGTTGAGGCCACGCGAAGTGTCGAACGCCCGCTGGCAGGAGGTCACGGGGAAGACCCAGGTGCCACGGGTCGACTGACTGAGATGACCGAGATGACTGGCTGATGCACCACCTGTGCCCCCTACTGTGACAACTTGCTGTGCTTTAGCCACCCGGCGCTCCGCTCGTTGTTGTGAGTGTCGCTCCTCTGCCCTCCGTTGTTGTTGGACAGTAGCGTCCTTCACGAGCTTCCTGCACAGGGACTGATCTTGACACCGCTGGTACCAGTCATCGGCAAGTCCACTCAGCTCCCCGTCCTCCTGTACCACATCACTCCATCTCTTCTCTAGCCCGTGCCGCGCCCGTTTAGCCCCCTCGATCCGGCCGAACAAAAGCTGTTTAGGCATGCGGTGGCTGGGCATGCGGTGGCTGGGCATGCGGTGGCTGGGCATGCGGTGGCTGGGCATGCGGTGGCTGGGCATGCGGTGGCTGGGCATGCGGTGGCTGGGCATGCGGTGGCTGGGCATGCGGTGGCTGGGCATGCGGTGGCTGGGCATGCGGTGGCTGGGCATGCGGTGGCTGGGCATGCGGTGGCTGGGCATGCGGTGGCTGGGCATGCGGTGGCTGGGCATGCGGTGGCTGGGCATGCGGTGGCTGGGCATGCGGGATACATGACCCAGCCAACGCAGCCTTGCCTGCCGGAGGAGCTCACCCACATAACACCACCACCACCAACACACACACACGACGCAAACACTCCACCTTACACCACCACCAACACACAGCCCTACCCACCAACGCCGTGTTATTGTGTCTTTGTGTGTGTGGTCGACCCAGCCTCAAGTGAGTATTTGGTGAGCTGTGAAATTGTCGCCACTGCGGAGACAAAGGCGGCCGGAGCGGGGTCCTGGCCGCCCACCTCCACCTGTGCCTTCGTTGCCGGCTAACAGCACTTGCCCCACCAGTCCTTTAAAGGCTACACGGGTGGTCTTTGTCTTTGTGTTTTTTTGTCGCGTGGCTTCCTGCGCGCACGCACGCGCTTAATCTCGTGTAGAGGCCGAGATCGTTCTCCCCCCCCCAATCTCTCCCCCTTCCCATTTCTCTCTCGCCACCCCGTCTCTCTCTCTCTCCTCTCTCTCCCCCCTCTCTCTTTTTTTTACGATCAGAGGAAACAAGAAGATGCTTGGTTTAGTCGGCACTTTGCTTCGTTCATCATTTCCAGGTTTTTTTTGTCCCATTGCTTTGCATTACGTGCCCCCCCCCCTCCCCCTTTTTTTAAATGAAATATTTACGTGTTGTACCATTGTGCAACGACATCGATCTGTGCTACTTTCTTCGTAGACACAAAGATCAGCACGAAGAAGCACACTCTGCTCCTCCTCCTTACACCTTCCCTATCTCTCTACCCCCTCTCTCTACCCCCTCTCTCTCTCTAACCCCTCTCTCTACCCCCTCTCTCTCTCTACCCCCTCTCTCTACCCCCCTTGCCCTACTCAGTTTCTATATGTTCCCCCTGTTTTCTATGTAATTTTTTTAACTACGACAAGTGCTGCATCTGCACCCAGCACTCTTCGCAGTCCTACGGCCTCCGACGGCAGCTCGTGTCTCCACGCAGAGCTCCCCGTCATCTGCCACCGAGCACACGGCCTCCTCCAGCGCCCACTGCTCCTTGAAGGCCGGCACGGCGTGGGTCAGCCGCGCATGGCGGAACTCCAGCCCACACACCCTGGCTCCGACCAGAGCGCGGAAGATGCCCCCAGGCTGCTGGCCGGACGTTTCCCCTCCAGGGCCACCTTCCTCGCCCTGCACATGGCGAGCTTGGCGTAGCCGACGAGTACATTGACCAGCCCCTGAAGATGTTGGGATCCGTCGCCCTTCGGGTATCCAAAGATGATGACCGTCGGAGAGAAATGGAGGCTGAACCTTAGGAGGATGTTTCTAAGGACCTTGAACAGCGAGGCGTCAGCGATGGTGGACGAACAGGCGGTGGTGTCGGCTCAGCAAGCGGCCGAGTCGCAGTCCTAGGGACCTGAAAAATCCACAAGCAGAGTTCGGACTTGCAGACAGTCTCCAGAAAACCATGGAGAGCGAGAGGGTTGGCGGGGACCGTTCCAAGCAGGAGGAGGACCTGCAGGCGCTGCCTACGCGTGCATATCTTCACCAAGCCCTGATGCCGATCCTCCTTCAGAAGCTGTCTGTGCTTGCCAAGGACAGACCACCAAGTCCCATTGAGTACCTTGCAGCATATTTAATGAAAAACAAGGCCCAGTATGAAGACAAGAACTAAACCGCAGAAGAATGTGCTTGAGAGGTAGAACTATTTTATTTGCAAATGCGTGCTCTGGATGAGGTTATATGAACTTGTTTGTTTTTTGGAGAACTATGGTTTTTGCTATTTAGATTTTTTTTCCATCAGTTCTATTGAATTATGACCATTGGCTGTTAAGACGCAGTTGACTTGCATTTTGAATCAAGTGAATCACAATGATTTGACATTGTATTGTTTAAGCTGTCTCTGCCTCTCTTTTTTACGATCAGTGGAAACAAGAAGATGCTCGGTGTAGTCGGCACTTTGCTTCGTTCATCATTTCGTAATTTTTTTTTACTTTGCTTTATGTAAACCCCCACTTCTCGCTCACTCTCTCGCTCACTCTCTCGCTCACTATCTCGGTCACTCTCTCGCTCACTCTCTCGGTCACTCTTTCGCTCACTCTCTCGCTCTCTCTCTCGCTCTCTCTCTCGCTCACTCTCTCGCTCACTCACTCTCTCGCTCACTCTCTCGCTCACTCTCTCACTCTCTCGCTCTCTCGCTCACTCTTTCGCTCACTCGCTCACTCTCTCACTCTCTCGCTCTCTCGCTCGCTCACTCTCTCGCTCACCCTCTCGCTCTCTCTCTCGCTCTCTCTCTCTCTCGTTCTGTACGCAGCCCTCCTCGCAGTCCGACGGCCTCCCCACTCTCTGCCTCTCTCTTTTTTTCCCTCTCGCCGTCGCTGAACATCCACCTCCGATACTCGCGGCCATTTGCCGCGCCTCTGGTAGGTCGGCAACGGTCGCTGAGAAGTGCTTGGAGAGATGCGACGATTGGCGATGTCTTCTCAGAGGCGAGATGCCCGGGTGTGCGCGAGTGAGTCAGAGACACAGAGATAAACAGAGAGAAGGAGAGGGGGGAGCGCTGGAATTTGTGAAATGCGAGTCTCTTGATGGCTTTTTCTCAGAATTCACTCCGGCAGTCCCCCTCTCTGTCTCTCTCTCTCTCTTTCTGCCCATTAGTCCAGAACACTTTTTTGTTCAGCTCGCGAGGAGCTGTGCAGCGGAGGGGGACGAACGAGAAGGGAGATCGGCTGTAATCACGCGTGACCTGGGTCCATTGTTCTGGCAGTGACCTCGTGACCTTGCTCAACAATACGAGCCAGCCATCACATACACACAGACATCACACACACACAGACACACACACACAGACAACCCAGCCATCACACACACACAGCCATCACACACACACAGACACACCACATACACACAGACACACACACACACAGACACCACACACACACAGACATCACACACAGACGACCCATCCATCACACACATACAGACGACCCAGCCATCACACACACACACAGACGACCCATCACACACACATAGACGACTCAGCAATCACACACACAGACAACCCAGCCATCACACACACACAGACATCACACACACACACACAAACGACCCATCTATCACACACACAGACATCACACACACACACACAGACGACCCATCACACACACACACACAAACGACCCATCCACCACACACACACAGACGACCCAGCCACCACACACACACAAACGACCCAGCCACCACACACACACAGACGACCCAGCCACCACACACACACAAACGACCCAGCCACCACACACACACAGACGACCCAGCCACCACACACACACAGACGACCCAGCCACCACACACACACAGACGACCCAGCCACCACACACACACAGACGACCCAGCCACCACACACACACAGACGACCCAGCCACCACACACACACAGACGACCCAGCCACCACACACACACAGACGACCCAGCCACCACACACACACAGACGACCCAGCCACCACACACACACAGACGACCCAGCCACCACACACACACAGACGACCCAGCCACCACACACACACAGACGACCCAGCCACCACACACACACAGACGACCCAGCCACCACACACACACAGACGACCCAGCCACCACACACACACAGACGACCCAGCCACCACACACACACAGACGACCCAGCCACCACACACACACAGACGACCCAGCCACCACACACACACAGACGACCCAGCCACCACACACACACAGACGACCCAGCCACCACACACACACAGACGACCCAGCCACCACACACACACAGACGACCCAGCCACCACACACACACAGACGACCCAGCCACCACACACACACAGACGACCCAGCCACCACACACACACAGACGACCCAGCCACCACACACACACAGACGACCCAGCCACCACACACACACAGACGACCCAGCCACCACACACACACAGACGACCCAGCCACCACACACACACAGACGACCCAGCCACCACACACACACAGACGCAGAGTCCCGTGCTCGGAAGACGCGTGGAGCACCTGAGTCGGCGCGGAATAAATCACGAATCGGGTTCAAGGGCGTCCGCGGGCACGAGATGAGAACAAGCTGGACCCTCGCTCCCGCGGGAGCAGCCGCGACTTAGCAAGGCCTTCGTGTGTGCGTGGAGACGGAGGGGGATGAGGAAGGGGAGGGAGAGAAACAGGAGAGAGTGACGGAAGAAAGAGTGTCAACAGGAGGGAGGGGAGGGGGAGACGTTGGGGGCAGGGGAAGGAGAGAGTGAGCAGTAAGAGAGGGAAGGGTAGAGAGAAGGGGGGGTGGGGGGAGTAGGAACGCACGAGAGTGGAGAGAATAGAGTTGGTAGACAGAGGATAGAGAGGGGGGAGACAGGCAGGGGAACTAGAGGAGGCGGCAACGGGTAAAGCAGAGAGACTTTGACTTTTAAACAACTTTTTATTGCCGCCAGCAGCAACAGCACTGGAGGCGATTCTGATATGAAATACACAAAGCCACCAGCAAACAAACTAATAATCGCAATAAATCCACGCGCTGTGGCGCTAAATCCAGCGCGCACAACACGAAAGAAAAGGGCGACGGACCCCAACATCTTCAGGGGCTGGTCAACGTGCTCGTCGGCTACGCCAAGCTCGCCATGTACAGGGCGAGGAAGGTGGCCCTGGAGGGGAAACGTCCGGCCAGCAGCCTGGGCATCTTCCGCGCTCTGGACGGAGCCAGGGTGTGTGGGCTGGAGTTCCGCCATGCGCAGTTGACCCACGCCGTGCCGGCCTTCAAGGAGCAGTGGGCGATGGAGGAGGCCGTGTGCTCGGTGGCAGATGACGGGGAGCTCTGCGTGGAGTTATGAGCTACCCGTCGGAGGCCGTTGGACTGCGAGAAGGGCTGCGTGCAGAACGAGAGACAGCGAGAGAGTGAGCGAGAGGTGGGGAGTTACATAAAGCAAAGTTATAAAAAAATTACGAAATGATGAATGAAGCAAAGTGCCGACTACACCGAGCATCTTCTTGTTTCCTCTGATCGTAAATAAAGAGAGAGAGAGAGTGGGGTACACGGGGAAGGAGCTGGCGAGAGAGAAAGAGAGAGATTAGAGGGACTGGAGTAGGAAGAGAGAGGAGAGATGAGCGAGAGTGTTGGCAGATGCTCGAGTGGTGGGTGGCGGGCACGGCTCTGCCCGCTCTGCCCTCGGTGCGTGGACCAATCACAGCGCTCCTCGCGAATCCTCCTCGCGCCGTCTGGGGTATCGTCGAGTATATTTATTAAAATGTTCCATCGTGTTATTACAATTATCATTTTTTCTTTCGTATGTAACAGGAATAACACCCGTGTTTGAAAAACGTACTCAGCCGTGGTGGTGCTGGTGGTGGTGATGGGTTTTTTTTTATATATTAAATTAAGCTTCCGAGAAATGTTCTCAGTTTCTCGGCGAATAATTCATTTTGTTTAACCGCATCCTGAAACTTAAAGCAGCGGCAGCAGCAACAGCAGCAACAACAGCAGCAGCAACAGGAGCAGCAACAGGAGCAGCAACAGTAGCAGCAACAGTAGCAGCAACAGCAGCAGCAACAACAGCAACAGCAGCAACAGCAGCAACAGCAGCAGCAACAGCAGCAGCAGCAACAGCAGTAATAGCGTGTGTAGCAGCAGCAGCAGTCATAGCAGCAGCAGCAGCAGTAACAGCAGCAGCAGTCGTAGCAGCAGCAGCAGCAGTAGCTGCAGCAGCAACAACAGCAGCAGTAGCAGCCGCAACAACAGCAGCAGCAACAGCAGCAGTACCAAAAGCAGTAATAGCGTGTGTAGCAGCAGCAGCAACAGAAGTAGCAGCAGTAGCAGCAGCAGCAACAGCAGCAGTAGCAGCAGCAGCAGCAGACCGCGTGGACATGCGGCCACATTCTCAAGACGCCGCGCGGAATGAGAGAGGGCACGGGTCGCTGTGTGGAGAGGCAGTCGGCCATCGGCAGGGCGAGACGGGGACAAGTCTGGGGCCCGGCAGTCAACAGCACGGACCGCTGGGGAGAAGACATTCCAGACAATGGGGGCAGCAGAGGAGAATGAGCGACCTCCCGCTGAGCAATGGGGCGGAGGGGAGGGCTTTGACGGAAGCCTTGGGTTGCTGCAGCGGAGAGAGAGTCAGCGTCGGTGAGCCGAGTGAGGTGGGAGCAGAGTGAGAAGGGAGCAGAGTGAGATGGGAGCAGGGTGAGGGGGGAGCAGGGTGAGGGGGGAGCAGGGTGAGGGGGGAGCAGGGTGAGGGGGGAGCAGGGTGAGGGGGGAGCAGGGTGAGGGGGGAGCAGGGTGAGGGGGGAGCAGGGTGAGGTGGGAGCAGAGTGAGATGGGAGCAGGGTGAGATGGGAGCAGGGTGAGGGGGGAGCAGGGTGAGGGGGGAGCAGGGTGAGGGGGGAGCAGGGTGAGGGGGGAGCAGGGTGAGGGGGGAGCAGGGTGAGAAGGGAGCAGAGTGAGATGGGAGCAGGGTGAGGGGGGAGCAGGGTGAGGGGGGAGCAGGGTGAGGGGGGAGCAGGGTGAGGGGGGAGCAGAGTGAGATGGGAGCAGGGTGAGGGGGGAGCAGGGTGAGGGGGGAGCAGGGTGAGGGGGGAGCAGGGTGAGGTGGGAGCAGAGTGAGATGGGAGCAGAGTGAGATGGGAGCAGGGTGAGGGGGGAGCAGGGTGAGGGGGGAGCAGGGTGAGGGGGGAGCAGAGTGAGATGGGAGCAGGGCGAGGTGGGAGCAGGGTGAGGGGGAGCAGGGTGAGGGGGGAGCAGGGTGAGGGGGGAGCAGGGTGAGGTGGGAGCAGGGTGAGGTGGGAGCAGGGTGAGGGGGAGCAGGGTGAGGTGGGAGCAGGGTGAGGGGGGAGCAGGGTGAGGGGGGAGCAGGGTGAGGGGGGAGCAGGGTGAGGTGGGAGCAGAGTGAGATGGGAGCAGAGTGAGATGGGAGCAGGGTGAGGGGGGAGCAGGGTGAGGGGGGAGCAGGGTGAGGGGGGAGCAGAGTGAGATGGGAGCAGGGCGAGGTGGGAGCAGGGTGAGGGGGAGCAGGGTGAGGGGGGAGCAGGGTGAGGGGGGAGCAGGGTGAGGTGGGAGCAGGGTGAGGTGGGAGCAGGGTGAGGGGGAGCAGGGTGAGGTGGGAGCAGGGTGAGGGGGGAGCAGGGTGAGGGGGGAGCAGGGTGAGGGGGGAGCAGGGTGAGGTGGGAGCAGGGTGAGGGGGAGCAGGGTGAGGGGGGAGCAGGGTGAGGGGGGAGCAGAGAGGTTTGCCGGGGCGAGTCCAATGAGGATCTCGAGGTGAGTAGTGGCTGAGACTCGAGGGGGAACCTGGGGGGTCAATAACGCGACGATGGAGAGAAACGTGAGGCGAATACACGGAGCCCGTCACTCTGTGGTGTGGCGGTGGTGGTGGCGGTGGTGGTGGTGGCGGTGATGGTGGCGATGGTGGTGGGTGTTCTTTGGCGGTGGTTGGGGTGGCGGCGGTGATGGTGGTGGCGGTGGTGGTGGTGGGTGTTCTTTGGTGGTGGTTGGGGTGGCGGTGGCGGTGGTGGTGATGGTGGCGATGGTGGTGGGTGTTCTTTGGCGGTGGTTGGGGTGGCGGTGGTGGTGGTGGCGGTGGCGTTGGTGCTAATTGCGAGTTGACAAAAGACTGATAATGACCCCCAAGTGCAAATTGTCAGCACAAAAAAAAGCCACCCCAACATGTTCGCTTAATCCTCGCCTCGAGTGAAGTTCATAAATTAGACGCCTAAGTGCAACAATGCACCAACACCCTCCACCCCCCCTCGAACCCCTTCCCTGAGTCGTCACGATGCAGGGAAGGAGTTTCTCTTCCCTCATTCGCGCCGCCTTTCGTCTCCGTTTGTTCCGTGTGTGTGGGAGTTTTCGGTGTGTGGCTGTGTGTACGTACGTACGTGTGTGTGTTGGACTTCTATTGCACCGTACGTAGCCAATCGTGCTCATCGGAGGTGACGTTTTTTGTAACGGCTCATTTGCTCAACCCCCATTGGGAGACACGCACAACATCTTGGGTCAGTCCCTGCTTCACGCGTTTTCACTCTAGCGCGGTTCTTCCATTAGGGATGTTTTCCCACCACAACTTAGAACGCGCTCCGTTATAACGCGGGACGTGCACCGTTATAGCGCGGTTTCCAAGCGGCTGACGACGAACTACTTTCTTTGAGCTGTGCGTTTGAGCGGTACAGTGATACAGTACGTGGAATGATACAGTAACCTGGCGGCGTACCCACAGTACATCCCATCTCGCCAAACCTGAACGCGGCACCTCTCAGGAACGCATCCACCGCCTTCAACGAGGACTGAGTGTAATGTTTGCACGCCAGTCACCTGCATGCAATCGTCATGAATATAAAAAAACATCAATCTATTCTCGTCACTCTCAAATCATTACCATCCAACAGCGATACGCCACCCGCCCCCCCCCCCCCCGGGACCTTTCGATATCAATAAACGTGCCGTCGATCCATTCATCCGTCGCCAACGTCCAACGGTGCTGTTTGCTGCTGGCCGCTCGACGTTCCGCGAGTCGCCGAGACGCGCCCCGCGATTGCGTCGGTGCAGTGCAGCAACAAGGATGAAGATGCTGGGACACCAGAGCGGAGATCATTTGACCTCGGAATCGAGAAGGCGAGAGGGGAGAGAGCCAGCGAAGGGTTAAGAGCAGCGGGTGTGTGGCTGATGGGAGGGGAGGGAGCTAGGACCATGCCTGGAGGAAAGCCCTGCCCTGCATCTCTCCGGAGAGGCCTCGCTGGAGGCAACTCTACTCCAGCCCGACGTACAACCGCGTCGGTGACCTCAGCTGGAGCATCGCCCACGGCACCGTCACCACCAACGCCTCCCTGGCGCGCTTCACCGACACGTCCCCGGAGTGCCGGTTCTGCGGAAAAGTGGAGACGGTGGCGCACCAATACGTGGAGTGCAAGAGCCTGGACTTGTTGTCCAAGGTCCTCAAAAACATCCTCCTAAGGTTCAGCCTCCACTTCTCGCCGACGGTTCTCATCTTTGGATGCCAAAAGGGCGACGGACCCCAACATCTTCAGGGACTGGTCAACGTGCTCGTCGGCTACGCCAAGCTCGCCATTTACAGGGCGAGGAAGGTGGCCATGGAGGGGAAACGTCCGGCCAGCAGCCTGGGCATTATCCGCGCTCTGGTCAGAGCCAGGATGTGGCTGGAGTTCCGCCATGCGCGGCTGACCCACGCCGTGCCGGCCTTCAAGGAGCAGTGGGCGATGGAGGAGGCCGTGTGCTCGGTGGCAGATGACGGGGAGCTCTGCATGCTGATATGAGCTACCCGTTGGAGGCCGTTGGACTGCGAGAAGGGCGGCGTGCAGAACGAGAGAGAGCGAGAGAGTGAGCGAAAGAGTGAGCGAGCGAGAGGTGGGGGTTTACATAAAGTAAAAAGTTTAAAAAAAATTACGAAATGATGAACGAAGCAAAGTGCCAACTACACCGAGCATCTTCTTGTTTCCATTGATTGTAAAAAAAAGAGAGTGAGGGAGCTGAGAGGGAGGGTAAGAGATCGGGAGAGTAAAATATGAAGAAGGGGAGGGATGGGGGGTGGGTGGGGGATGGGGGGTGGGTGGGAGAGAGGGGTTGGGGGTGATGAGCAAGCGAGTGAGAGAACGACCGAGGGAGCGAGGGAGCAAGTCGGAGTGAGTGAGAGCGCCAGCGAGAGTGTGAGAGAGAGCGAGGGTGAGTGAGAAAGAGAGCGAGCCAGCGAGAGTGTGAGCGAGGGTGAGTGAGAGAGAGAGACAGCGAGGGTGTGAGCGAGTGTGTGAGAGAGCGAGCGCGAGAGAGTTAAAGTGAGAGGGAGCGGGAGGCGATGCAGGAACAAAGGTGGAACGCGCCCGCCCTCTTCAACATCTCTGGACGCTTTCTCAGCTCCGGCTCGACGGGGAGGGCGAGTGGCGTAGAGCGAAGCGTGGGGGGCAGGGGGGGTACTGCATGACCCGGTGCCAAGTGGACAAGGGGACTGTAGAGGTGGGGGGGGCAGGGAGGGTGTAGGGGGGGGCCCAGTGGTTTGCGGGCGAGGTGAGTGGAGGAGGTGACTTGTTGACATTTCTTGTACGTTACACTCCCGGCGCGTGTTCTGTAGGGTTCGTTGTTGTCAACGTTCTTACCCCCCGCCCCTGCTGGACATCTGTTGGGGTAAAATAAAAAAAGATTAAGAGCTTAACAGCGCGTCGTATTCCTCTCCAGCATCAATACATAGTCCGATTCGGAGCAGGTCGTGGTGAATGGGCGCTGTTGTGAGGTGAGGGTGGTGAGGGAGGTGAGGGTGGTGAGGAGGAGGAGGGGTGGTGGTATGTGTGGGGTGGCGCTGGTGAGGGGGTGAGGTGATGGGTGAGGTGACGGGTGGAGTTGGTGGTGAGATCTCGTCTTGTATAGATATATTTACCTCGCAGCGCGTTAGTCCGTGATGCCTGATAATGAGTATAATAGGGCACGTGATATGGCATCGGTTGGTATCGTTATGGTGAAAGGTGGGACAGGTGGAGGGGGTGGAGAAGGGGGGAGTTTGTGGAGTTTGATTGACAGGTGGTGAGGTTAGAGGTGAGGCGAGAGGTGGAGGTCATGACGACTTGGAGGGGTGAGGTGTTAGCAGTGTTTGACTGAGACGGGGTGTGAGTGGTGAGATGTCAAATCCTTCGCCTGGTGTGCAGGAGGTCGTGGCTTCGATCCTGATCCTGACGCCTGCTGCTGTATATTTGGAGTCTGCGTGTCTCTCTCTCTCTCATGGTCGCGTGGATTTTTCTCCGGATCCTCCGGTTTTTTCCCCCTCCACATTGACAATCGACATCACGCGTTTAGAGAATTTAGCTGGTGTACATTTCCACACGTTCAGCCACCACGGTGAGAAAGAGCCGTACAGCGCCTTGGATTCCTCCAGTACAAATACATATTCTGGTTTGTGGCCAGGTCGCTATGTGAAGAAGAACAGCGATATAACTCGCTGGGCCTTACCTCGTCAAACAAATGAAGGTCGTGTCGAGGTGAGGGGTGGAGGCAGAGAGACCGCGACATCTCAGTGGAGGTGCTCCGTGCGTCAGGCCCAGCCGTGTCCCCTCGCCCGCAAAGCGGGGCCACTTACCGATTGGACCTCTCTCGCGATCACCATGTGTTGCTGCCCCCCCCCCCACTGCTTTATCGCTCTGTCGCCTTTACGAGAAGTGGGGGGGGGCAGGTGGGAGGAGGAGGAGGACGAGGAGTGACCGCGTCTCGTGCCTCCGCGTTGTTTACACTTCACTCACTCGGCCGGCTTGGTCCGGCAAGGTCCTCGCCAAAGTCGATTTCATGTTGCTGCTGCTGCTGTTGCTGCTGCTGTTTGTGCTTTGATGTTGCTGCTGTGTCCACGCAGCAGCAGCAGCACGGATCTCCCGTCTACAATATCTAGGTGCAACCGGCCGAACTGAACGGGAGCACCAGCAAATCAAGATAAACGCAACTCGTGACGAAGGCGATGATGAAAATCTCCCCCTTGTTGTTGTTGTTGTTGTTTTTTGGCTCTGATGTTTTCCTGCAGTTTAGTTATTTATTCTAATTCAGAACCTGGGCCGCGCTCCGGTGTCACGCGGGGCCGTGCTGCCGATTGGAATCCGCGCTTCGCTCGGGAGTTGTTTGTTTTGCTTTGCTACTTCATGTTCTACAACAAGCCTCCCTTATTTCCATTCCTTATTTCCATTCCGCGATGGATGTAAACGTCTCCAGGAATTCTTTTTTTTACCATGCCGCTGCTGCTCCTGCCGATGATAGGCCAATATAATTATTTATTATTTACCAAACAGACGCGTTTATTTATTTTAAACCGCGTACCGCCAATTCACGCGTAAATATACAACCACTGATACAACGGCAGGGGGGGGGTTCTTGTCACCCTCAGCTCTCTCTCTCTCTCCCTCTCTCCCCCTCCGCACGTGTTTGTGCCTCTGAGCTTAATCCCTCAGCCTCCTCCTCCTCGTGTCTTGAGAATAACAACAGTTCGCCTGTGTTTTGTTTTTGACACTGGGCGGCTTTCAAGCGGCATTCAAGTGCCGATGACTGACACAGCTGGGCTAATCAATCGAGATTACGCGATGCTCTCCGAGCCAGCCCCGACCATTCAAATCGTGCCAAGACGGCATTTTAGACCCGGCCAGACCCCTCCCGCTAACCGCAGCGCGCTGCTTCAAGCCAAGGAGACTAAATCTACGTTCCGACAGCAGCGCAACACGCCGCCCGACCTGCCATCTCGAGTCACGGAGCCAGACATCCATCCACCCCCGTGCGTGCTGCCAAGCCGTACAGCCACGCTGTTATCTCGCCGTAGGGACATCGAAGCCGGCCATCCACCCTTCCAGCCAGCCGTGCCCGCCATACAACCGTCCGTACAGCCACCCGTCTCGTCGCAATCTAACTCAAGATTTCCAGTCGGTGTAGTAAAACGAGTCATGCAGCCAGCCAGACAGTCAGTCATCTCGCCGGTCAGGCAGACAGTTTTTTTTGTTCATCAGTCATCCATCCATACATCCATCTGGCCGCTCAGCTATTCCGGGCACCAAAGCGAAGCGTCGACCCCCCGAGCCCGGCCCGGCCCGGGCAGATTCCTGAGCGGGCCCAGTACCGGCGGGGAATACAGCGGGTCGACAAAGCCAGAGGGGGGGGGGGGGGCTCCGCTCGGCTACGGGGGGACAGCGAACGGCTTCGACCGGCCACGAGCATCGTGAGCGAAGAAGCCAAATCGTAGAGAGAGGACGGCGAGGGGGGGGGGCACGCGAAGAGCGGGGGGAGACGCTGCCTGGCACGGGCCGAGCGAGCGCGGTCGGTCGATCTCTCACGGCGCGGAATGGAATCTGTTTTGGCAGGCGACCCGCGCCGTAAGAAGCCGCCGGCTGCATCAAGGACGGGAGGGGGTGTGACGATGGTGGTGGTGGGGTGGGTTGGGTTGGGGGGGGTGAATGGGGGTGAGGGAGTGTGGTGGGGGAGGCGGGGTGGGTGATGGTGGAGGCCAGATGGCTGTGTGGTCGGATTAGGCATTTGGAATGTTGGCACACACTTCTGCACCGCGCTTTTGCAGATTCCGTGTAGCAGTGTACGTGCGCGTCTGTGTGTGCGTGTGTATGTGCCTGTGGAGGATATGTGTGTGTGTACGTGTGCGAGTTGGAGGCAGTCGTCCTCCAACAACAACTCAGGGCAGAGGAGCGACGCTCACAACAACGAGCGGAGCGCCGGGCGGCAAAGATGCAGCAAGTTGGCACAGTGCGGGGGTACAGCTGGCGTGCATCTGCCAGTCATCTCAATCAGCCAACCCATGGCACCTGGGTCTATGCCGTGACCTCTTGTCATCGAGCCATCGACGTGGCCTCAAAGTGCACCTGGCTTGGCACAGGCGCCGTGGTGACGTCACCGTCACTTAGTGGCGAATGGCAGCTGTGTTGGTATTGATGTGTCCGTGGGGGAGTGGTGGTGCAGCGGTTAGCGCGCTTCACTACAAACCCGGCAACCCCGAGTTCGATTCCCGCTCACGGCCAACACCAGTGACGATTATCTGAACCGGTCCTGGGCCTCCCTTAGGTCGACTCAGCCTCAAATGAGTTCCTGGTGCGGTGTGTAAACATCGTCACCAGTGAGACAAAGGCGGCCAGGCGTGGTACTGGCCACCCACCCCCTCGTGTGCTGTTCCAGCACTTGCCCCAACCGTCTGATAAAGGCTATACGGTGAATCTTTGTAAGTTGTGTATCTGTAAGTATACAGTATGTGTGTGTGAGAGTCGCTCCTCCGCCCTCCGTTGTTGTTGGAGGGCGACTGCCTCCAACTGCCCAGTAGCGTCCTTCACGAGCCTCCTCCACAGAGGCTGATCTTGACACCGCTGGTACCAGTCATCGGCAAGTCCACTCAGCTCCACGTCCTCCTGTACCACATCACTCCATATTTTCTCGATGTAATGACAGGGTGACACCTGCTGGCAGGGTTAAAGTAACAACCAATCAGAGAAGGAGATGTATCTGGGGCAAAGGTAACAGGTGGGGCTAGCCGAGATAGAGGGCGGGGCTGGAGGCGTGGCCTAGCCGGAGGCGTGGCCTAGCCGGAGGCGTGGCCTAGCCACGCCTGGGGGGATATAAGGGGGAGCGGACCCGGGGCTCGTGTGTGGGGTCCTGGGTCCTGCGTGGGTTCCATCGCCGTCATGGCCACGCCGGCAGTCAGCGGCGTGGCAGAGTGAGGGCGGTGGGACCACACCGTGTGATCGGCCGTGTGTGTAGCCAGTAGAGACGTTAATATCTAAATGTTGTACTCGGAGTGAGAAGAATAGATGTTGGCCTGTGTTGTGCCCAGTGAGAAAAATAAAAGAAGTTCCCTCTACGCGACGTGTCGCGGAAGTCGCTCATTACATCTAGCTCGGACCTCCAATCAGTAGGGTTGGCTACGTACGGTGCGAAAGAAGTTCAACACACACACATACAGCCCCCTGGCCAAACAGAAGCTGCTTGGACATGCGATGGCTGGACATGCGGAAAACAGACAGACAAACACAAACTAAAACAAAAAATATTTATTTTACCAGGTAACACCCGCAGAGCTATGTAGCTCACCGGGATCGAACCCACATCCTCCTGTATACCAGGCGAGGGAGTTAACATCTCTGCACCGCGGCGCCCCAAACACACACAAGCACAGAGAGAAAGACAACAATCCCCGTGTAGCCTTAACAGACTATTGGGGCAAGTGCTGTTAACGAGCGTCTATGAAGGCCGGCACGGCACACGAAAGGGTGGGTGGCCAGCACTACGCCCGGCCGCCTTTGTCTCCCTAGTGGCGATGTTAACACACCACACCAGGTACTCATTTGAGGCTGAGTCGACCCAGGGGGAGGCCCAGGACGGGTTCAAACAATCGTCACCGGCGTTGGTGGTGACCCGGAGCAGGAATCCAACTCGGGGTCGCTGGGTTCGTAGCGCAGCGTAGCGCTGACCGCTGCACCGCCGCTCCCCACACGCGCTCGCACATCCACAATTCACTGGGCTGTCACGAGAAGCGAGCGCTCGGGAGGGATATCGTGTGACTGACGCAGCCGGGAATTTCATAACATCTGCCGCGCTTGACAGCTGGCGGGTGAGCACCTTGTGAAAGGTTTATCCAGCAACGTCTGCCGTCAGCCGGGCGATCGCTGAGCCACGGTCCTTGCTCTCACACGCACGCGGAAAACCAGCGAGAGAGAGACAGCGAGAGAGAGACATCGAGAGAGAGAGACATCGAGAGAGAGAGAGACAGCGAGATATAGCGAGGGAAAGGAGAGAGCGAGAGATAATGAGACGGCGAAAGAGATAGCGAGAGATATACGGCGGGAGAGAGGGAGAGAGAGAGTGAGGCAGAGATACTCTTGAATGTTAAAATCCATCCCTTGCGAGAAGCAACGCAAATCCATAATGTTACTGTACGATGCAAACACCTTAAATATTAAACAGGTCACATTTCTTCTCCACAAATACATAAAACGCACGAATGTGAGCGAGGGATCTGGAGAGATCGGGCGAGAGAGAGAGAGAGCTCGGTGACACAAGACGGGGAGCTCTGCATGCAGATGTGAACTGCCGTCGGAGGCCGTAGGACTGCGAGAAGGGCTGGGTGCAGATGCAGCACTTGTCGTGGTTTTAAAATAAATGTTTTACATAGAAACCAGGGGGAACATAGAGAGAGAGTAGGGAGAGGAGGGTTGAGAGAGAGGGGGTAGAGAGAGGGGGCTTTAGAGAGAGAGGGTAGAGAGATAGGGGGTAGAAAGAGAGAGGGTAGAGAGGGGGGGGGTAGAGAGAGAGGGGGTAGAGAGAGAGGGTGCTTGAGAGAGAGAGAGGGGGCTTGAGAGAGAGAGGGTAGAGAGATAGGGGGTAGAGAGAGGGGGTAGAGAGATAGAGGGTAGAGAGAGGGGGTAGAGAGAGGGGACTTGAGAGAGAGGGGGTAGAGAGAGAATGGGTAGATAGATAGGGGGTAGAGAGATAAGGGGTAGAGAGAGGGGGGTAGAGAGGGGGGGTTGAGAGATAGGGGGTAGAGAGATAGGGGGTAGAGAGAGGGGGGTAGAGAGGGGGGGTTGAGAGATAGGGGGTAGAGAGATAGGGGGTAGAGAGAGGGGGGGTAGAGAGGGGGGGGTAGAGAGAGAGAGGGTAGAGAGATAGGGGGTAGAGAGATAGGGGGTAGAGAGATAGGGGGTAGAGAGATAGAGAAGGGGTAAGGAGAATGGAGCAGAGCGTGCTTCTTCGTCTTGATGTTTGTGTCTACAAAGAAAGTATCACAGAATGATTTTGTTTCACAATGGGAAAATAGTAAAATATTTCATTAAAAAAAGGGGGGGGGGGGGAGCACAAAAAGCAAAGCAATGGGAAAAAACCGAAATGATGAACGAAGCAAAGTGCCGACTAAACCGAGCATCTTCTTGTTTCCTCTGATTGTAAAAAAAGAGCGAGATTGAGATAGCGAGGGCGCGAGAGGGCAGGCAGGAGAGAGAGATCGGGCGAGAATGATAACGACGACAGGGAGAGCGAGCGAGAGAGAGATCGGGCTAGAGGGGGTAGAGAGAGAGGGTAGAGAGAGAGAGGGAGAACACCTTTTGTTAGAGGTCGTAAATGTGTTCTCGGAGGCTCGTAATGAGCGGCCGGCTGGCGTGGCGCGGCGCCTGCTATAAAGCTCACGTAGCCGCGCTAAGTGTAGGTATCGCCGGACTTGCGAGGATTTAATGGGGCGACTATGGCCGGAAATAAAGAATAAAGTATGTATATGTGTGTGTGTATATGTGGAGTCACAAAAAAATGTGGAAATGTTCACGAGGCCTGAGGATCGTTCATCACGGCGTTGGCACCGATGGATTCGTGTCTGCTGGGGACTCGTGGCTTTGGGTGGGGGGGTTGGAGGGAGGGAGGGAGATGGGGTGGGAGGGAGGAGGGGCATGGGGTGGGAGGAAGGGGAGAGGGGGATGGGGGGGTAGCAGGGACCCGTCTGGTTACACCTGTGTGCTGCTGATATGTATTTCCGCGTGTGGCAGCAGCAGCAGCAACATCTTTAGTGGCAGCAGCAGCAACATCTTTAGTATAGACGCAAGTCAGTAGCAGTATAATCATCATCAGCAGCAGCAGAAGAAGCCGCAGCAGGAGAACCAGCAGCAGAATCATGATCAGCAGAAGCAGAATTATCATCGCTCGCAGTAGCAGCAGCAGCAGTAAAATCACCATCATTGTCAGTCGCAGAATCATCAGCAGTCGCAGCAGGATCGTCATTATCATCACACTCACCACAATCTTCACCACCATCCTCACCACCAAAGACAAAGATCACCCGTATAGCCGTCGCAGATTATAGGGGCAAGTGCTGTGAGAGAGCAGCACCTATGAAGGCCGGGACGGCGCACGAGGGGGGAAGGTGGCCAGCACCACGCCCGGCCGCATTTGTCTTCCCAGTGGCGATGTTAACACATCGCACCAGGTACTCATTTGAGGCTGAGTCGACCTAGGGGGAGGCCCAGGACCGATTCAGAAAATCGTCACTGGCGTTGGCCGTGAATGAAACTCGGGTCTCGGTGTCCGTTAGCGCAGCGCGATAGCCGCTACTACACTACCGCTGCCCACCACCACAATCCTCACCACCACCACCACGACCATCACCACCACCACAATCCTCACCACCACCACCACCACGACCATCACCACCACCACAATCCTCACCACCACCACCACCACGACCATCACCACCACCACAATCCTCACCACCACCACCACGACCATCACCACCACCCTCGTTGTCGCTGCTGCTGCTGCTGCTCGATCCCAGCTCTTCTCCGGGGCGTGGCGAGGGAGAATGGCGCACAAAGGGCGATGAGCTCCTGGTAGCGCCTAATGCGCTTTGACGACTCCCCAGGGGGGTAGGGGAGGGGGGGCTGGGTACACCCCCCCCCCCCTAATCCCCCCCCCTCATCCACTACCCCCCCACACCCCCGAATCGCCGGTGACTGCATCTGCCTCCCAGTGTTTAACGTGGTCGTGAAATGCCAAGTGTGTGTGTGTGGTGTGTGCGGTGTGTGTGTGTGTGAGTGGTGTATGTGAGTGGTGTGTGTGTGTGGTGTGTGTGTGGTGTGTGTGTGTGGTATGTGTGGTGTGTGTGTGGTGTATGTGTCGTGTGTGTGTGGTGTGAGGTGTGTGTGTGGTGCTTGTGTGGTGTGTGTAGTGTGAGGTGTGTGTGTAGTGTGTGTGGTGTGTGTGTGGTGTGTGTATGTGGTGTGTGTGTGGTGTGTGTGGTGAGGTGTGTGTGTACTGTGTGTGGTGAGGTGTGTGTGAGGTGTGAGGGAGAGTCGTGGTTGTGGGGGGGGGTCAGGATGGAGGAAGGGAAGTGGAGGGGGTGGTGTGGTGGGGAAAGGAGCGGTAGTGGAGGAGGGGAGTAGGGGAGGGGGTTGTAGGGGAGGGGGTTGTAGGGGAGGGGGTTGTAGGGGAGGGGTTGTAGGTGAGGGGGGGAGTGGCTCCGTGTGGTTTGGCAGGAGCTCGTGTCGCGACTGAAACTGCGTGCACAGTTTTCTGAGCCTGAGTGAGGATTACGTGAATCGGTCCTCGGCCTCCCTTAGGTCGGCTCAGCCTAAAATGAGTTCACCCGGTGCGGTGTGTAAACCGCACCCACCCCTCGCGTGCCGTGCCGGCCTTCATTGTGCGCTACTCGCTAACAGCACTTGCCCCGACAATCTTGTCAAAGGCTATATGGGGCATCTTTGTCTTTGTACGCGTGTGCCGGCCTTCATAGGTGCTCGTCAACAGCACTTGCCCCCACCCCCCCCCCCCCCAAATGACAGTCTATTAAAGGCTCAGATTCTAGTCATTGTGGGGGAGCGGTGGTGTCGTGGTCAACGCACTCCGCTACGATCCTGGCGACCCGAGTTCGATTCAATTCACCGGTCACATCCATCATCACCATCATCACTATCAGTGGCGACTGTGTGAACCGGTCCCGGAGTTTGCGTCCACGTGCTTGCGACCGGCTCACGCTTGTAAGTTGCTGTGTGCGTATGCTGGGACTTCTTTCGCGCCGTACGTAGTCAGTGTTCATAGTTCGCAAGAGGCAGCGGCAGCAGCTTGGTGAGAGGGGAAGTTTCTCTGCGAGAGATGCGCTTTGGCCCTCTGCTGCTCTGAGTGTGTGACGGTGGATATCGTTCGCGTCCGACGGTCGCTTTATGGACGCGACTCACGCCGCTGCGTCCAACATTCGTCCTCTGCAGGGTTCCAATCGCTGGTTTCTCAGAGAAACCGCAGCTTTTCTCAATTCGTGGATTTAGAGATTCTTTTTCTTTCCGTGTAAATGACAAAGTCTCCCCTACCCCCTACGCACCACCCCCTCCACCACCACCACCACCATCGCTATCTCCCCACAAACACCAGCTGTTGCCTCCCCCCTCCCTACCTCCCCCCACCCTCCCTCCCCCACCCTCCCCCCACATTCCTCCAAAACCCCATCCCTCTCCCGAACTTGGCCTCAACGCTTCCTGCCTTGAGTTTCACAGATTTCGTGAATCTCAACCCTGGCGCTCTCTCTCTCTCGGCTCTCACACTCACGCCTCGGGTCTCTTGCTCCATGCCAATGCGTGCACACAGACAAAGATCACCACGCTGTAGCCTCAACAGACTGTGGGGGGGGGGGCAAGGTTGCTGTTAGCGAACACCTATTAGGGCCGGAGTAGCGCACGTAGTGTGGTCAGTGCCACGCCCGGCCACCTTTGTCTCCCCAGTGGTGATGAGAGTTTGCGCATCGCACCAGGCACTCATTTAAGGCTGAGTCGACCTAGAGGAAGGGCCTGCAGGACTTGTTTGGGAATCGAAAAAAAGACAGAGTACAGTAGTTGGCCAAGCATTTCCAGCGCAGCAGGAACCTCTTGAAAGGGAGTCTTGAGACTCGGTGAGGCTTGTCCGGGAAAATAAAGGCATTATAAGAATAATTATTATAATTTGTTGCAGTAATGTCCCTGGGTTCCGCTAATCGACCCCCTCCCCAAGTGCGCCCCACTATAGCTGCCCAATCAATGCATTGATCACCCAGGGAGTCGAGTCCAGGCAGATTTCCGTGCCACTTAACGAGGGATTTGCGGCTGATTCACGGATTGATGTGAATAGTGGAGGAGGGAGGAGGGGTGGAGATTTGGACGGAGGGAGGGAGAGAGAGAGAGGGAGGGGACGACAAACGCGATGCTGGCGAGTCTGGACGGAATGTTGGTGTTGATATGCGTTGATAATAATTATTGATTTGTATTCCATGTTGCCTACGATGATATCGCTTTGTATGAGAGGGGGGAACGGCAAATGTCGAGACCTCCTCCCCTGGGAAGTTTCAAGACCATCCTCTGTATCGCAGCAACACCTCATTGAAGAGGTGCATTTATACTAAACTATTTTACCAGGTAAGGCCCACTTACCTGTGTAGCTCTTTTTTCAGAAGCTACCTGGCCACAAATGATAGCCCAACGAAATGGCTTATCATCACGGGGAAATGTATAGCAGCCAAATACTCTAAACGCGTGTTTCTGAATGTGGAGGGAAAAACCGGAGGACCCGGAGAAAAAATCCACGTGACCACGGGGAGAGAGAGAGAGAGAGCAGGCGTCAGTGTCGGGGTCGAGCCCATGACCTCCGGCATACCAGGCGAGGGAGTAAACATCGCGCCCTATAAAGGTAAGGGGCGGGCGGGGATGAGACTGACCCAGCCCCCCGCCCCTTCTTCCAGGAAGTTTGGTGGTCCTTTAAGAAATCTAAATCCTCCTCGAGTGGTGGACGTGAGTGCTTCGCTCCGATGGAAATCCAGATGCCACGCTTTCTCCAATCTCGGCTTCTTACAGGCGGGGAGGGGTGGTGCACGGGCCGGTGGAGGGGGCGTGGGAGGAGGGTACATGGGGGGAGGTGGTTGCGGGGTTGATGAGGGAGCAAGTGGGGGGGGGGGAGGGGGGATCAGGAGGCTGGAGGGAGGGGTGATAGCGAGCGAGGGCATTTAGGTTCACGGGACGCTGTTGATTCCACGTCTTTGTGTGGAGCATCACAAATGTGTTAATGCTTTTAGACTGCGCATGGAAGTACGTGAGCGCACGCGCGCGCGTGAGTGTGTGTGTGCGTGTGTGTCCGTGTAGTATGTCCGTGGGGAGCGGTGGTGTAGTGGTTAGCGCGCCGCGCTGCGAATCCGGCGACCCGCAGTTCGATTCCCGCTCACGGCCACCAACACCAGTGACGATTGTCTGAACCGTTCCCTGGCCTCCCCTAGGTCGACTCAGCCTCATAAGTGCTCACTCAGCCTCATAAGTGCTCGCTAACAGCACTTACCCGAACAGTTTTCTACAGCCTATACAGGCGATCTTTGTCTGTGTGAGTATATATAGTATCTGTGTATGTGCACGTGTCCGTCCGTGTGTGTGTGCATATTCACGCGATTTCTCTTTGTTAATCCCGCACAGCTCCAAGACACAAACACTGACCGAATACCGCGGACAATGCCACTGTCAGATGATGACCATTGTAAGATGATGATGATGACTTTGGTGGTGGTGGTGATTTTTTGTTCAAGGACATCTCTGTCCTTAGCTTGCATCGGACATCCGGAATCTAAACTTCCCACGCCGATGAAGCCCCCGCGTGGAACCAAGCGCCGAGAGATGCGGGCGCGGGATTTACACTGAGAGACAGAAGGCGGTGGTGGACACGTGGACCAGAGGCGGCACGCTGACTGCTAAGTCGAAGTAAGTGGACGGTTGGTGCAGGGGGGGGGGGTGCGGATGGCCAGGGGGGGGGGGGGGCACAAGCACAGAACCGGTTCAGATATCGCTCGCCGCTGGTGTTGGCCCTGGCTAGGAATCAGGTGGCCGGGATTAACAACGGAGCGCGACAATCACTGCGCCACCGCTCTCCCAACAAAGACAAAGGATCCGCCTATAGCCTTAATAAACTGTTGTTGGGGGAAAGTGCTGTTAGCGAGCACCTATGAAGGCCACCCGCACACACGCGCACGAGTCAGTGAATGCGTGAGTGATGCTAATACTGATGAAGCTGTAGATGGGTCGGAGCAACCGATCCTCACAGCCCGGAGTTATTTGGATCGCACCCTCCATTAAAATTATCATTTTAGCAACGTGATCCCATTCCTGGGGTCACGGGGAGGTCAGCCAGCCACTCGATCTCACGGCCACTCGTTATTTTTAGACATTTTCGGCAACACACTGCAGACGAGATGGATTGTAGATGAAATCAATTTTATATTTAAGATTCTCATTTTTTTCCTTCGAAAATAAATCCCTTTGTATGGTGTGTGGGCGTGTGTATGTGTGTTTGTTTGTGAACGTGGTGTTGGCCACCCACCCCCTCGTATACCGTGCCGGCCTTCATAGGTGCTCGCTAACAGCGCTTGCCCCAGCAGTCTCTTAAGGCTATACGGGGGATCTTTGTGTTTGTGGGGAGCGGTGGTGAAGCGGTTAGCGCGCTGCGTTATGAACTCGACAACCCGAGTTCGATTCCCGCTCACGATGACCACCGATAACGATTACCTGAACCGGTCCTGGACCTCCACTAGGTCGACTCAACCTCAACTGAGTACATCGTGCGGTTTGTAAACATCGCCACTGGGGAGGCAAAGGCGGCCGAGCGTGGTGTTGGCCACCCACCAATTCGTGTACCGTGCCGGCCTTCATAGGTGCTCGCTAACACCACTTGCCCATACAGTCTGTTAAGGCTATAGGGGGGATCTTTGTCTTTGAATCTATCTGGATGATCCAAGCCACTCAGCCCCCTCTCCCTCCCCTCCCACCAACCCCCTCTCCTCTTCTCCCCACCTCCATCTCTCACAGCTACCTCCTCACCCTTTCTCCGTTCCTGTCAGCCTCCCCTCCCCATCTCAAATCTCCGCCTCCCTCCCTCCATAAACTCCTTGCGAAGTCTCCCTCTCAACCTCTCCCCCCTCTCCGTCTCCATCTCCCAGCCATCGCCACGACCTCTCTCTCTCCCCGTCCACCCGATCACATCCCTCTCAGCGTCTCACCATCCCTCCCTCCGTCTTCCTGCCACTATCGCCAGCACCTACCACCAACCACCCCTACCGCCAACCACCCCTACCACCCCTACCACCAACCACCCCTACCACCCCTACCACCAACCACCCCAACCGCCAACCGCCCCTACCGCCAACCACCCCTACCACAAACCACCCCTACCGCCAACCACCCATACCACCAACCGCCCCTACCACCAACCACCCCTACCGCCAACCACCCCTACCGCCAACCGCCCATACCGCCAACCACCCCTACCACCAACAGCCAACCACCCCTACCACCCCTACCACCAACCACCCCAACCACCAACCACCCCTACCGCCAACCACCCCAACCACCAACCACCCCTACCACCAACCACCCCTACCGCCAACCACCCCTACCACCCCTACCACCAACCACCAACCACCCCAACCACCAACCACCCCTACCGCCAACTACCCCTACCACCAACTACCCCTACCACCAACCACCCCTACCACCAACCGCCAACCACCCCTACCACCAACCACCCCAACCGCCAACCACCCCTACCGCCAACTACCCCTACCACCAACCACCCCTACCACCCCTACCACCAACCACCCCTACCACCAACCACCCCTACCACCAACCACCCCTACCACCAACCACCCCTACCGCCAACTACCCCTACCACCAACCACCCCTACCACCCCTACCACCAACCACCCCTACCAACAACCACCCCTACCACCCCTACCACCAACCACTCCAACCACCAACCACCCCAACCACAAACCACCCCTACCGCCAACCACCCCTAATACCAACTACCCCTACCACCCCTACCACCAACCACCCCAACCACCAACCACCCCTACCACCAACCACCAACCACCCCAACCACCAACCACCCCTACCGCCAACTACCCCTACCACCAACTACCCCTACCACCCCTACCACCAACCACCCCTACCGCCAACTACCCCTACCACCAACCACCCCTACCGCCAACTACCCCTACCACCCCTACCACCAACCACCCCTACCACCAACCACCCCAACCACCAACCACCCCAACCACCAACCACCCCTACCGCCAACTACCACTACCCCTACCACCCCAACCACCAACTACCCCTACCACCCCTACCACCAACCACCCCTACCACCAACCACCCCTACCACCCCTACCACCAACCACCCCTACCGCCAACCACCCCTACCACCAACCACCCCTACCGCCAACCACCCCTACCACCAACCACCCCTACCACCAACCACCCCTACCACCCCTACCACCAACCACCCCTACCGCCAACCACCCCTACCACCAACCACCCCTTCCACCAACCACCCCTACCACCCCTACCACCAACCACCCCTACCACCAACCACCCCTACCACCCCTACCACCAACCACCCCTACCGCCAACCACCCCTACCACCAACCACCCCTACCGCCAACCACCCCTACCACCAACCACCCCTACCACCAACCACCCCTACCACCAACCACCCCTACCACCAACCACTCCTACCGCCAACCACCCCTACCACCCCTACCACCAACCACCCCTACCACCAACCACCCCTACCGCCAACCACCCCTACCACCAACCACCCCTACCGCCAACCACCCCTACCACCCCTACCACCAACCACCCCTACCACCAACCACCCCTACCACCCCTACCACCAACCACCCCTACCAACAACCACCCCTACCACCCCCTACCACCAACCACCCCAACCACCAACCACCCCAACCACCAACCACCCCTACCGCCAACCACCCCTAATACCAACTACCCCTACCACCCCTACCACCAACCACCCCAACCACCAACCACCCCTACCACCAACCACCCCAACCACCAACCACCCCAACCACCAACCACCCCTACCGCCAACTACCCCTACCACCAACTACCCCTACCACCCCTACCACCAACTACCCCTACCACCCCTACCACCAACCACCCCTACCACCAACCACCCCTACCACCAACCACCCCAACCACCAACCACCCCTACCGCCAACTACCCCTACCACCAACCACCCCTACCGCCAACTACCCCTACCGCCAACTACCCCTACCACCCCTACCACCAACTACCCCTACCACCCCTACCACCAACCACCCCTACCACCAACCACCCCAACCACCAACCACCCCAACCACCAACCACCCCTAGCGTCAACTACCCCTACCAACAACTACCCCTACCACCCCTACCACCAACTACCCCTACCACCCCAACCACCAACCACCCCAACCACCAACCACCCCAACCGCCAACCACCCCTACCACCAACCACCCCTACCACCAACCACCCCTACCACCAACCACCCCTACCACCCCTACCACCAACCACCCCTACCGCCAACCACCCCTACCACCAACCACCCCTACCGCCAACCACCCCTACCACCAACCACCCCTACCACCAACCACCCCTACCACCCCTACCACCAACCACCCCTACCGCCAACCACCCCTACCACCAACCACCCCTACCACCAACCACCTCTACCACCAACCACCCCTACCACCAACCACCCCTACCACCCCTACCACCAACCACCCCTACCACCAACCACCCCTACCACCCCTACCACCAACCACCCCTACCGCCAACCACCCCTACCACCAACCACCCCTACCGCCAACCACCCCTACCACCAACCACCCCTACCGCCAACCACCCCTACCACCCCTACCACCAACCACCCCTACCACCAACCACCCCTACCACCAACCACCCCTACCGCCAACCACCCCTACCACCCCTACCACCAACCACCCCTACCACCAACCACCCCTACCGCCAACCACCCCTACCACCAACCACCCCTACCGCCAACCACCCCTACCACCCCTACCACCAACCACCCCTACCGCCAACCACCCCTACCACCAACCACCCCTACCACCAACCACCCCTACCACCCCTAACACCAACCACCCCTACCGCCAACCACCCCTACCACCCCTACCACCAACCACCCCTACCACCAACCACCCCTACCACCAACCACCCCTACCACCCCTACCACCAACCACCCCTACCGCCAACCACCCCTACCACCAACCACCCCTACCACCAACCACCCCTACCGCCAACCACCCCTACCACCCCTACCACCAACCACCCCTACCACCAACCACCCCTACCGCCAACCACCCCTACCACCAACCACCCCTACCGCCAACCACCCCTACCACCCCTACCACCAACCACCCCTACCGCCAACCACCCCTACCACCAACCACCCCTACCACCAACCACCCCTACCACCCCTAACACCAACCACCCCTACCGCCAACCACCCCTACCACCCCTACCACCAACCACCCCTACCACCAACCACCCCTACCGCCAACCACCCCTACCACCAACCACCCCTACCACCAACCACCCCTACCACCCCTACCACCAACCACCCCTACCGCCAACCACCCCTACCACCAACCACCCCTACCACCAACCACCCCTACCGCCAACCACCCCTACCACCCCTACCACCAACCACCCCTACCACCAACCACCCCTACCGCCAACCACCCCTACCACCAACCACCCCTACCGCCAACCACCCCTACCACCCCTACCACCAACCACCCCTACCGCCAACCACCCCTACCACCAACCACCCCTACCACCAACCACCCCTACCACCCCTACCACCAACCACCCCTACCGCCAACCACCCCTACCACCCCTACCACCAACCACCCCTACCACCAACCACCCCTACCGCCAACCACCCCTACCACCAACCACCCCTACCACCAACCACCCCTACCACCCCTACCACCAACCACCCCTACCGCCAACCACCCCTACCACCAACCACCCCTACCGCCAACCACCTCACTCCCCAAGCGTTGCTTTTCCTCTCCCTCCCTCCCCCACTCAACATCCTCCCGCCCCCTCCGCCCTCACGGGGCAATGCTGCTCCATGAATGCCAAACGAGTGCACGCATGATTTATTTATTTATTTTGTCTCCTCCGTGGCATTTCCACTGACAAATACGCGCGCTCTTTACCGAGTAGAGCATAACACTGCTGCTGTGTAATTACATGGCGCGCACGTGTCTGTCCAGTGTGTGTACGTGTGTGTGTGTACGTGTGTGTGTGTACGTGTGTGTGTGTACGTGTGTGCAGTGTTTACGTGTGTGCAGTGTGTACGTGTGTGTGTGTGTGCACGTGTGTGCGTGTGTGTGTGTGTGTGTACGTGTGTGTGTGTGTGTACGTATGTGTGTGTGTGTGTACGTGTGTGTGTGTACGTGTGTGTGTCTTTGTGGGGAGCGGTAGTGTAGCGGTTAGCGCGCTATGCTACTAACCCGGCGACCCGAGTTCGATTCCCGCTCACGGCCAACACCAGTTACGATTATCTGAACCGGTCCTGGGCCTCCCCTAGGTCGACTCAGCCTGAAATGAGTACCTGGTGTAGTGTGTAAACATCGCCACTGGGGAGACAAAGGCGGTCGGGCGTGGTGCTGGCCACCCACCCCCTCGTGTACCGTTCCGGCCTTCATAGGTGCTCACTAACAGCACTTGCCCCTACAGTCCGTTAAGGCTATACGGGGGATCTTTGTCTTTGTGTGTGTGTGTCTTTGTGGGGAGCGGTAGTTGTAGTGGTTAGCGCGCTATGCTACGAACCCGGCCGCACAAGTTCGATTCCCGCTCACGGCCAACACCAGTGATGATTTTTTGAACCGGCCCTGGGCCTCCCCTATGTCGACTCAGCCTCAAATAAGTACCTGGTGCGATGCGTAAATATCACCACTGGGAAGACAAAGGCGGCCGGGCGTAGTGCTCGCCACTCACCCCCTCCTGTTGGGGCAAAGTGCTGTTAGCGAGCACCTATGAAGGCGAGTTTGGCGCACGAGGGGGTGGGTGGCCACCACCACGCCCGGCCGCCTTTGTCTTCCTCGTGGCGATGATTTATTTCCCCAACACACACCGCCCCAGGTACTATACTAATTTTCGGCTGAGTCGGCCTAGGGGAGGGCCCATGATAATCGGCGTTGGTGGTCGTTGGCTTTGTAGCGCGGCGCGTTAACCACTGCGCCACCGCTCCCCCCCACTGACACTCACACACGGACAACAGACCCGCACAGTGACACACACACGCACGCGCTGAGTAGCACCGACTCGCGGGTCTCTGGTTTATTTCCCCAACAGAAACAACCGCGGATCAGATTTCTCACGGACTGGGGAGGCAGCGGTAGCAGCCCCCCCTCCCCACCACCACTCCTCTCCACTACCCCCATCCTGCTCCACCGCTTTCTTAGGCAGGGGAGAGAGTTGGGGGTGTTGGGGGTGGGGGTGGTGAGAAGGGGAGAGCCACAACGGCGGGAGAGGGCAGGATGGAAGAGGAGGAGGAGGCGAGATGGGGGAGAGAGATGGGGCAGGGAGGGGGAGGGGAGGAGATGGAACGGGGTTGAGGCTAAGGGCTCTGCAGGCGGTGGTAATTCAAGAGTAAGGCTGGGAGCAGCTGTGAAGGCATCCGAACATTATGCTGCAAGTGCGCCCATCGAAGCGGGTTTCCCGTGCTGCCGCGCTGCAACTGCGGGCCCGGTCACGGCAGAGCTTGCCGCGTCGGTGCTGCGAGGGTAGCCGGCTACGTACGGTGCGAAGGAAGTTCAACAAACATTGCACACGAGGTCGAGTCGATTCCCATCGTCGTCGGCCCTGATCTATCCACTGCTGGACGGAGGCCTCCCCCCTGTGATGCAGCAACAGATTCAGCGCCTGCGGGTGTGGATATTGAGCTGATTTAATTGCGACATCCCCATAGGTGTACTGTGTGCTGAACTTCTTTCGCGCCGTACGTAGCCGACCGTGTTCATCGGCTGTGGTTCCCATCGTGCCACTGCCTCTTTCTCTCCGTCCTCTGTCTCGACTGAAGCGGGTTGGACTCGCTGGAAACTGACTAAGTCGTTGCGAGCTCTCGCCAGTGAACGCCTAAATGAAACAAGTATAATAATAGCGATAATTAAAACAACATTTACAAATGTGAGAGATTGAGTGGCGACGCATAGCACACGGTCGTCTTAATTAGCAGCACGGAAGAGTCCCTGTCGGGCCAAAACGCGGTTTGCATAATTCGCAAACAATGCGGTAGTCAAACAATGTTGTTGTTGTTGGTAGTAGGCCGACAAAAAGTAGTTAGCAGACCCCCTCGTCCTGCTTTGGGGTTTCCAAACTTTGGCCGACCCCTCTGCTATTTCGAGTCGAGTGCAGCCCGAATACCAAGACAGCTTCATCCTAATGCGTAATTATCGGAATATTTATATCCGCTCGAGGAATCCGATTAGCGATGAAGCTCTTTTCACAGATGTCCAGTCGTCATGGATGTCCAGTATATTGGAACATCTCTCCCCTCCCGTTAGGGACAGACAACGCACACACACGCGGAGCTAATGATGCACCAACACCACCTTCAGTTAGAAAGCCCTGCACAACATGAATGCTGCGTCTTGCAGCGGCGGGAAGGTACTTCTGGCTGCAAGCCGGGCTGCTCAGTCGCCCACCCCCCAGTGTTCGAAGGCATCTGAGGTTCGAGTGTTTGGTGTTGGGGTGAGATAGGGCGGGTGGCTCTCATTGGATTTCTAACCCCGGCACCTCCACTCCCCCTCCCCATAGCGCACACCGCCGTTGAAACGCGGGGGTGGGGGCCCACGTGCTAGCAAAGACAAAGATCCCCCGCGTGGCCTTAACAGATTGTCGGGGCAAGTCCTGTTAGCGAGCAGCGCTTGTGAAGGCCGGCACGGCACACGAGTGGGTGATCTGGCCGCCAGCACCACGCGCGGCCGCCTTTGTCTCCCGCGTGGCTGCGCCTACACGTCGGACACTCGGTACTCATTTGAGGCTGAGTCGACCTGGCGGAGGGCCATGGACCGGTTCAGATAAATCGTCACCGATGTTGGTGGCCGTGAAGCGGGAATCGAAACCGGGTCGCGGGTTTGTCGCGCAGCGCTAACCGCTGCACTTCCCCTCCCCAACAAAGACAAAGATCCCCGTGTAGCCTTAACAGACTCTCGGGGCAAGTGGCACAACAACAACAACAACAAACAGCCGCCATTATCCACTAAGTGGCGACTACGTCACCACGGCGCTTGTGCCAGGCTGGGTGCACGTTGAGGCCACGTGAAGTGTCGAACGCCCGCTGGCAGGAGGTTACGGGGCAGACCCAGGTACCACGGGTCGACTGACTGAGATGAGTGGCCGATGCACCACCTGTGCCCCCTACTGTGCCGACTTACTGTAGTTTAGCCACCCGGCGCTCCGCTCTTTGTTGTGAGCGTCGTTCCTCCCCCTCCGTTGTTGCTGGAGGGCGACTGCCTCCAACTGCCCAGTAGCAGCATCCTTCACGAGCCTCCTCCACAGGGACTGATCTTGACACCGCTGGTACCAGTCATCGGCAAGTCCACTCAGCTCCACGTCCTCCTGTACCACATCACTCCATCTCTTCTCCAGCCCGTGCCGCGCCCGTTTAGCCCCCTCGATCCGGCCGAACAAAAGCTGTTCAGGCATGCGGTGGCTGGGCATGTGGGCTACGTGACCCAGCAAGTGCCACACGCACGCCCTCGCCCACCAGGACAGCTGTCCCGGTGTGCCCCTTCGAGCCTTTGAAGGCGGTGATGTTAGCGAGCGCCTGTTAAGGTCGGTCTGGCTCACTGTGCAAGGAGGTGGGTGGTGTGGTCTGCACCACGCACGGTCGCCTTGGCCGCTGGTAGGAATTTTAAGGCTGAGTCAACCCAGGAGAGAGGGCCAGGACAGTTTGCACCACAACCTCGGCTGTATAGGTTCGATTCCCCGCAGTCGCGTACAAAACAACCGCTCCTCCGATGAGCGCGGTTGGCTCTACGTGCGGTGCGAATGAAGTTCAAGGTACGGTACAGTACGGTACAGTACATACATAAACGCCTAGGTCGGCTCTGGCTGAAATTAGTACCAGCTTCAATCACCACGTGGACGTTCTGCAGATTGAGATGCCCGGTCTGGTAGAGGGGCTCGCAAACAGCGCCCCCCCCCCCTCCGGCCCCCCCCTCTGCCATCAAAACGTTAACAACGGCTAAATGGGGAATCTGTGCGTGAACATTCAGGAGACAAAGACGGATCGGGTTCCTTTATCCGCTACTCCACCCATCGTCCAGCCCAGCCACAGCACGACCAAGTGGAGGGGGGGGTAGCTTTGGAAGTTCTACAAAACAAATAATGAGACCACTGCCTCCCTCCGTGTCTCCCTCCGTGTCTCCCTTCTTCCACTCCCCCTGCATCCCTCCCCGTCTCACCGCATTCAGCTCCACTACACAGCGCTCCTCCTCCTCCTCGCCCTCCCTCCTCTCCCAAGAGCTGACCACCCAATGAGACACACAGCGGAGGTGAGCCTCTCGGTGCGGGGTCCGGTTCGGTGAGCCAATTCTGCGTTTCCACTGCCCTTTAGCAAGCCAGACCCGAGCCGTGCCTCGAGGTGGTTCTTGGTACGGACCGCCAGCACGGCTCCCTTCTTGATGCAACACTTCACGGGCCACGTGACGTTGTAAACTTAAACATCACTCCACCCCCCACCCCCATCTCTCTCTTATACACAAAGCTAAACATCTCAAAAACATTTCCAGGGATTCTGGGCGCCCTGTTTATGTTCGGCGGCTCAAATGAGTTGGTGCGAGAATTCCCTACCCCCAAACACCCCCAAACACCCCCACTCTCTCACCCCCCCACACCCCTCACCACACTCTCACCCCCCCCACACCCACACTCTCACCCCCCACACCCCCACACTCACCCCCACCCCCCACTCTCTCACCCCCCACACCCCTCACCACACTCTCACCCCCCCCCCCCCAAACACCCCCACACTCTCACCCCCCACACACCCCCACACCCCCCACACCCCCACACTCTCTCACCCCCCCACACCCCTCACCACGCTCTCTCCCTCCCCCCCACACCCCCACACTCTCACCCCCCCCCACCCCCCCACACCCCCATACCCCCCACACCCCCCACACTCTCACCCCCCCCCCCACACCACCCCCCCACACCCCCACCCCCTCACACTCTCACCCCCCCACACTCTCACCCCCCACACCCCCCCCCACACCCCCCCCACACCCCACACTCTCACCCCCCACACCCCCACACTCTCACCCCCCCACACCCCCACACTCTCACCCCCCCCCACACTCCCCCCCCCCCCACACCCCCACACTCTCACCCCCCCCCACACCCCCACACTCCCCCCCCCACACCCCCACACTCTCACCCCCCCCCCACACCCCCACACCCCCACACTCTCACCCCCCACACCCCCACACTCTCACCCCCCCCACACCCCCACACTCTCACCCCCCCCCCCACACCCCCACACTCCCCCCCCCCACGCTCCCACACTATCACCCCCCACACCCCTCACCACACTCCCCCCCCCCAAAAAAAAAGGAGGGGGGGTGTGGTGGGGGTGAGAGTCAGGCAGGGCCAATGGCCCCGGCTGCATTGAGGATACACATCCCTTCGGTTGTAAACGTTTCCACTTGCGTGTATGCAATAGTGATTTGGAGTCGTGGGGGAGGACACGGAGGAGTGTCGAGCGAGGCGGTTCCAATGCCCCCACTCCGCCAGGGCCTCTCGGCCTCTGGGCCGCCACCTCTGCGCTGCCAAGAAACGGCGACGGATTTGGCAACGGCGGGCCGCAGAGAAACACGCGTCCCTGTGTGAGTAAGACTCTGTGTGTGTGTGAGACTGTGTGTGTGTATGAGACTCTGTGTGTGTGTGAGACTGTGTGAGACTGTGTGTGTGTGAGACTGTGTGTGAGACTGTGTGTGTGTGTGACTGTGTGTGTGTGAGACTCTGTGTGTGTGTGAGACTGTGTGAGACTGTGTGTGTGTGTGTGTGAGACTGTGTGAGACTGTGTGTGTGTGTGTGAGACTGTGTGTGTGTGTGAGAGACTGTGTGTGTGAGACTGTGTGTGTGTGAGTCTGTGTGTGAGACTGTGTATGTGAAAGACTGTGTGAGACTGTGTGTGTGTGAGACTGTGTATGTGTGAGACTGTGTGTGTGTGTGAGACTGTGTGTGAGACTGTGTGTGAGACTGTGTGTGAGACTGTGTGTGAGACTCTGTGTGTGGGGGGGAGCGGTAGTGTAGCGGTTAGCGCACTGTGCGACGAACCTGGCGACCCGGGTTCGATTCCCGCTCACGGCCAACACCCAGTGACGATTATATGAACCGGTCCTGGGCCTCCCCTAGGTCGACTCATCCTCAAAAATTAGTACCTGGTGCGATGTGTAAACATCGCCACTGGGGAGACAAAGGAGGCCGGGCGTGGTGTTGGCCACCCACCCCCTCGTGTGCCGTGCCGGCCTTTATAGGTGCTCACCTATATATTGTCCTATATATTGTCCCAACAGTTTGTTAAAGGCTATACGGAGGGTGGTTGTGTGCGTGTGCGTGTGAGAGACTGACATTATGCACACTCCCAGAAGGAAACCGTGTGGCTGATGTGATGTCTGCGTGCAGATAAAAATACGTGGTTGACGCCTTGTTGATGGATACATTACGATGTTTTAAATAATCGTTTGCATTGCATTAGACATGACTGCACTCCTATTAAAGTATGATTACACCATACTCTAACACTCAAGTATTAAAATATCTTGTAAGCATCTTGATAATTGTAACAAACAAAAAACCACTCAGCATTCTCGTGTAAAATCAATGTTTGTCAACCATTTCGCTTTGAACCCGAGAACCAAAAAGCAGCACAAAGGAGAGCATCACTTCTTGCCCAGGCCTCATTTCGGTTATAACATTTATCTATCTCTCTCTATCACCCTCTCTCCACCGTCTCTCTCAGCGTGGACAGCACCCTCGTGTCCACCTTCTGAAGCGCTCGCTCGTCACCGTGGCGTGCGCGATGACCACCACCACCACGTGACTTTTCTTTCGTGTTGTGCGCGCTGCATTTAGCGCCGCAGCGCGTGGATTTGTAGCGTTTTTTTTATTTGTTTGCTGGTGACTTTGTGTATTTCATATCGAAATCTTCTCCAGTGCTTTTGCTGCTGGCGGCAATAACAGTTGTTTAACAGTCAAATCTCTATATCTCTTCAAAAAGTCTCTCTCTATCTCTCTCCCCGTCTCTCTTTCTGGCCCCATCATCGTCCAGCCCCCTCGCCCGCTCTCTTACTTCCTCAGCCGCTCGCCAGCCACGCCGCCTCTGCACCTGCAAGTAGCCGCACGAGCGCCAGAATGAGCCCGATGGTTATCAGCTGATTAGTCGCCTTGCCTCCCCCCCGGGGTGAGTCGAGCCGGCTGTGGTTTCGGCCCCTTTCGCTGCCCGTGGCCACGCGAACCTCGGGGTCACCACCAGGACTCAGCACCGCGTCCGTGGTTTGGTAACCACGGAGCGTAAACCACCACCATCATCGCGCGCACTCCGTCCGTCACCCTGGCAGCAGCGGCAGCAGCAGCAGCGGCAGCGGCAGCAGCGGCAGCGGCAGCGGCAGCAGCAGCGGCAGCAGCAGCGGCAGGGGCAGCAGCGGCAGCGGCAGCAGCGGGGGCAGCAGCAGCGGCGGCTTTTTGGCTCAGCCATCGAACAAAGACGGTGGCCACCGCCTGAACCTTCACGACGCGGGCCGTCCGGAACGCTCTTCCTTCCGATATCAGGAAGCCACTGGGGCTGGGCACTTTTGAATCGTCCAGATTGACAAACTCGTTTCTGTAGAACTGCTTTTGGGGCTTAGTTTGTTGCATTTCGCCCGCACCTCCGATTCGCGCGGTTGGCTACGTACGGCGCTGAAATAAATTCAACACACACGCACACGTACGTACGGCCACGCTAGTCCCCCCCACGCACACATCCTCCTCCTCCCTCCCTTTCTCGTCGTCTGTAAACAAACGTCACTCGAGTTCCGCTTCATGTTTCCCGAGCTTTCATTCTTAATCCTGACTCTGCTGATATGTGGATGAGCGCGTGTCCAAACCCGGTCCAGAGTTGGCTTGCATTGAATCGATGCCGCTGAAATGTGTACACCCACGGAAAGACGTTTCATCAAGTTCAAGTTAATTTATTAGGTATAGCCCTGTGAGCCATTCGGCTCTTGAATCGGGTGCAACCGCAACAAACAAAAAACAAAAACATGAACAAGAAAACATCTTAAAGTGAATATGTGACTAAGTGCAAACAGAAAATCCAAGAAAAGACAGCACAATATTGCAGAAAAACCACCGTACACCAACGCTGTGTGCAAATATCCCAGTGGGATGCAAGTCAAACAACAACCACAAGACAACTTAGATTAAGGCCATCAGTCTTACTCCGTACTACAACAAACAAACATGGCCAAACCAAAAAACTTTTCGAAATCACCAAAATAAAGCAATGAAACAGTGATCATAGGAACTGTGACGGAATTTTCACAATAAACGACAAACAACTTGTACTACCAAAACCCTGCAGCCATAGCTGGCTGCATGAGTCACTCCACAACAGCAGGAGCATCAATCGGAGTATTATAATTTTTCAATGCACCTTTAAGATCAGCACACTAAATCAAAACACAGGTCATACTTTGCAGCGATCATCCGGAGCCAAACATTTTATTTTAGGCCACTGAATTGCAATGGCAGCTAGGGGTGTACAACTCCTCTAGAGCAGTTTTGAGTGACTCAAGTTGCAATTTATTGGCAATAGCATTCCAGACCCTGGGGGCATCAATAGCAAAGGCCCTTCCTCCAGTATATGTACGGCAATAGGGAATATGAAGCTGGTAAATGAGTGTAGACTTTAGGTCAAATGTGTTCTTTGAAACAGAGAGGAGATCCAGCAGGTAATCTGCGGATTTTTTTGTAAGTACATCATGAATAAATAAGATCTGGTGCACAAACCGTCGAACATTCAGAGATGTTAAGTTTGACCCAATGTAGAGATCACAGTCGTGATTCCTATATGGGCAGTTCAATGCAAATCTTACTGCCGAGTCATGCGCGGCCGATGGACTGTGCAGAAGAGTACTGGGTGTTTCAGAAAATGCTTTAGCACTTCTGAGAATTTGCAACAACACCACGAGAAATGTGCCGCCTCCGGGCCCTGGAGACCACCTGGAGAAGATTCCAGGCCACGCGTTGACGACGATGGCGAACGAGTGGAGACTCTTTGACTTTTTGAAGCTATTAGCACGCATTTGTGATTATACCACAGTGTATTTACCCGTTCCTTTTTCAATTAAAAACGATAGTCCCTTATAAGTGTTCACATTTTTTTAAGCACCCTGTACTTTTAGCATTTTTTGTTTTGCTATTACGCAGAGACACGGAGATGTGAAGGAGGCGATTTTGTCTGCATGCATCTTCAATGTGAGAGAGAGGGCAGAGGTCCATACTCCTCTGTGCCTACGTTCCCTCCCTCCCTCCTCCTCACCCAACTCCTCTACCCCCCGCATCACCTCCCCCCCTCTCCACTTCAATTCCAAACCCCCACCTCACCCACCCACCCACCCCCCTCACCCACCCACCCACCCACCTCACCCACTCACCCACCCATCTCACCCACCCACCTCACCCACCTCACCCACCTCACCCACCCACCTCACCCACCCACCAACTCACCCACCTCACCCACCCCCCTCACCCACCCACCCACCCACCTCACCCACCCACCCACTCACCCACCTCACCCACCTCACCCACCCACCAACTCACCCACCTCACCCACCCCCCTCACCCACCCACCCACCCACCTCACCCACCTCACCCACCCACCCACCTCACCCACCCACTTGGTGATGTCACTGCTGGTGTTACTGCTGCTGATGACGCTTGGTGATGGTGATGTCACTGGTGGTGCTACTGCTGCTGACGCTTGGTGATGTAGCTGGTGGTGCTGCTGCTGGAGGTGGTGGTGGTTGTAGTGGTGGTTGTAGTGGTGGTGGTGGTGGTTGCTATTGCTGCTGCTGGTGGTGCTGCTGCTGACGCTACTGCCGAGGTGGTGGTGGTAGTAGTGGCGGTGGTGTTGCTCGTGCGCCGGTGGTCCTGCTGCTGGTGATGCTGCTGCTGGAGGTGGTGGTGGTTGTAGTGGTGGTGGTGGTGGTGCTGGTGGTGGTTGCTGTTGCTGCTGGTGGTTGCTGTTGCTGCTGCTGGTGGTGGTGATGCTGCTGGAGGTAGTGGTGATTGTAGTGGTGGTGGTGGTGCTGGTGGTGGTTGTAGTGGTAGTGGTGGTTGCTGTTGCTGCTGCTGGTGGTGGTGATGCTGCTGCTGGAGGTGGTGGTGGTTGTAGTGGTGGTGGTGGTGGTGCTGGTGGTGGTTGTAGTGGTAGTGGTGGTTGCTGTTGCTGCTGCTGGTGGTGGTGATGCTGCTGGAGGTAGTGGTGATTGTAGTGGTGGTGGTGGTTGCTGTTGCTGTTGCTGGTGGTCCTGCTGGTGATGCTGCTGCTGGAGGTGGTGGTTGTAGTGGTGGTGGTTGTAGTGGTGGTGGTGGTTGTAGTGGTGGTGGTTGTAGTGGTGGTGGTGGTTGTAGTGGTGGTGGTTGTAGTGGTGGTGGTGGTTGCTGTGCTGTTGCTGCAGGGCTGGTTCGCCGGGTCACGCGTTGCACAGAGGGCGGCGGGAGCTGCTTGGCTGTCGTCGTCAAGCGAGGCACGAGGGGTGATTGCAGCGAGTGGGTGGGGACGTGCGGGTGAGCGAGTGGGGCTGCTGTTCGTCGTGGGGGAGGAGGAGGAGGGAGACTGGGGGCGAGAGACAGAAGAGACAGAAGAAAGAGCGAGCGAGGGAGAGAGAAGCAAACAGCGAGCCCTTTTGCTCAGCGCCGCGCCATCAAACAGAGACAGCGCCTCTCGCCTGGCTCCCGGCCAATGCTCATCCAGCACAGGCGCACTAATCTGGCACGGAGACACTCCACGCCAGCCGGAGGGACGGGGGCAAATTAAATGCTTTCACCGCGCCGAGCCGGAGAAAGAGGGAGAGAGAGAGAAACGAGGGGTGGGAGGGGGCCCTTTTCCGTGGCTCTTTAAAGGCTCTTATTGATTCGCTTGCACATCCGCAGGATTTTTTTTCCTCTCCCCCTCCCTCTCTCTCTCTCAAATTCTGCCTTTCACTTTCACCCGAGTCCGCCAGCTGCAGCGGCAACAACAGCTGTAGCAACAGCAGCAGCAGCAGCGGCAATAGTGTATGAATGTGCGTGTGTGTAGCAGCGGTAGCAATAGGAGCAGTTGCAGAAGCAGCAACGACAATAGCAGCCACAGAAGCAACAGCAATAGCAGCAACTGCTGCGATAGTAGCAGCAGCAGCAGCAAGGCAGCAGCAGCAGCAACAAGAGCAGTAGTAATAGCAGCAGCAGCATCAGCAGCGGCATCAGCAGCGGCAGCGTGGATTCCCTGCTGCTCCTTGCCACGTGCGTCCTAGCGCTCACGTGCCTCGCAAAGGAAGACCCCCCCCCCCCAAATACCCCCACCCCCCCAACCCCTCCCCCCACCCCCACCACCCCACCCCCTACCTTTGGGAAGCCTTCCCCGAGATGACATTTCCATAACATTTTTTTGAGTCACCCGTGGCTGACTCGGGTGGTCTAATCTGAAGATTAGGGATGATGATAAGTCAGCGCTGTGAGCCCTGTACCTGGGCCGCCTGTCTGCTCCTCCTCCTCCTCTTTGTGTCGTGCGGCAACGTTTCTCATCTTCCCCAACGAATGATCTCGTCGGGAGATTAAACCCCGACAATTCTTATTTTATTTTGCATGGCGGTATCGTCGCCGTGTTTTGATTGCGCGGCACGGCCGGGTAAGCGGCAATCGCCAAACACAGCCCCTGCTGCTGCTGCTACTGCTGTTGTTACTGGTGCTGCTATTGCTGTGCTACTGCTGTTGCTATTGCGGTTCCTGCTGCTATTATTGCTACTACTGTTGCTCCAAATATTGCTGCTGTTGTTGCTGCTGCTGCAACATCAGGGTGGGAGTCGGGGGATGAGAGAGACGCATGGGCCGCACATTGTTTTGGGGGTCCAAAATGTTTTTTGAGGAATTAAAATGAAGAAATTTTTAATAAAAAAAATACAATGCCAATGGAAACAAAAATCGGGCACCGCGAATCTACCCACCGACGCGCACCACGTGGCCGGCGTCGCCCGGCCACGTGGTCGAGGCCGCTGTGGGGGAGCACGCGGGGCCCGGCCCCGCACGAGGCGACGGAATCAACATTTGTAGCTCGGGAAATGTCTCAAGCCGAGCCGCTTGAAACCTCTCATCAGGCCCGGCCACGACATAAATCCATCGGCGATCCTCACCAACTCGTGGCCGCAGGGACCCAGCCCAGACTCACTGCTGCTGCACCCCCCCCCCTACCTCGACCCCTGCCCCACCCCCGCCCCTCGTCCCACAAATCCCCACCTCCCAAACTCCACCGCATCCACCCCGAACTCTCTATGGGGTCCTTCAAGCTCCCTCCCACGTGTGTTTGTCGTCTTGTTTTTGATCTGCTGCTGCTGCTGCCGCCGTCTCCATGGGTCAGAGTCCCCCCCCCCTCCCCACGGCCCCTTCGCATCCACGAGGCCTCCACCCCGTTCGGTTTGAAGATGGTGAAATGTACCCCTGTCGGACCCCCGTGGCAGGCGGTCAACAACAACAACCACCCAACCCCGCCCGCCACCCACCCACCGACGATTTCTAGCGCATCAAATCAACCCGAGCGCGACAGAGAACCACGGCCAGAGAGACGCCGCCGCCGCCGCCGTCGTCCGCGGTGTCGCCACGGCGTCTCGCATCGTCCCATCCTCCTCCTCCTCTGTTGCCGGGCGAACCCGTCTCGACACCGTCCACAGGAAGGCGCGGGGAATAAAGACATCGTCGGCGTTGACGGAGCCATCCGCCGGCACGCAACTCGCCGTGCCCCAGCCAGCATCGCCGCCGACAAAGTCGCCGGCTTCAAGTTGCCGAGCTCACGCACGTGGGGCAGCTCCAAGTGTCACCGCACGCCTTGGGAGGGGAGCCGGGTCTTGGAGCTGCAGTGAACCCAATGATCGTGTCGATGAGATGTACTCAGGTCTGATATATGGCTGTTGTTCACAATTGCACCCGAATAAAAAAGAAATCACCACAACTCAACCGCCCCTTCTCAGCCTCCCTATCGCCAAGTCTCCTCATCCTCACCCACTGCCCTCATCCTCCACCTCATCAACCATTCTCCCCCTCATCCATTTGTCGTCTTCTCCTCATATCTCATCTTCATCATTGCACGCCACATCATCTCTGTTCAGCCGCCCCATTACCCACTCCAAACATCCTCACCCCCTCCCTCCCTTCTCTCCCTCCTCGTCCTCACCACCCACCTCCTCCTCCTCACCCATTCCCCTCCTCACTGGTGACAGCCATGGCGACGCGGGGTATGCGGCAAGTCAGGCGCCCATGTCAGGGGCCACCTCTTCCACAACTCACGTTGGCCCAGAGACAGCGGTACAGCAAGAGGGGGGTGGGTTCATGTCCCATCTGTGTGGATTTTCAAGTGTCGCTTTTCCCCTCCGCACCATCGGTGCACCCCCCCCCCCCCCCAGGTTACTCCGGTTTCCTACCACGTGCAAAAGTCATTAAGACAACAACAGCAAACTATTTTTTTTAATGAACCGCGTTTTCTCGCTGCAGCCACGAGCCCGCTTCAAGATCGTCCCTGGACTTGGGCGATGCGTTTCCCAGATCGATAGATTCGTTAATAAAGAATAACGCCGCTAATGAATGTCGCGGCTCGTGATCGTATCAGGACATCGACCCAACACCTCCGAGGGACTGGGTTCAAGCCCCGGGGCGAGACGCCCCGTGTCCCTACATACATATACAACGCAACTCATTAATTACAGACACAAGCGAGAGCCGATGATACAACGTGGGAGAGAGAGAGAATGAGTAGAGGGGGGTGAGTGAGTGAAAGATGGTGCGTGGTGGCCGAGATCTCGCGCGATGGAGAGAACTCGAGGGAGATTGAGAGGCAGAGCGAACGGACGCTGCCGTGCGAGAGCGAAGAGTGGGAAAGAGCGGAGCGAGAGAGAGAGCGTGAGAGACAGCGAGAGAGTGAGCGAGAGAGTGAGCGAGAAAGTGAGCGAGAGGTGGGGGTTTTACATAAAGATAAGTTTAAAAAAATGTTTTAACGAAATGATGAACGAAGCAAAGTGCCGAATACACCGAGCATCTTCTTGTTTCCACTGATCGTAAAAAAAAGAGAGACAGCGAGGGAGAATCATGGAGGTAGCGAGCGAGCGAGAGATGTGGGGAGGAGGGGGGGTGTAGGAGGATGTTGCTTTAAGAGGAAGCCTCCCATGCAGCCGCTTCCTTTGTTACTGCCTAAACACGCCGCGCGGGCAGGAATGTGGCGGCGTGACGAGGAATCCGACCAACAGCAAGAAGGCGGCCAATCATCCACAACCACCCCGCCCTCCCCCTGTTCAATCAATCACTCAATTACCAGCCATTCTCAATCCACTGTTGAATTAATCCAACAACCCCTCCCGCCCCCCAAAGCCATGTCGGTCGTTCGTACGCGTTGGTGGGAATCGATTCTGAGATGGCTTGCTACTGATGTTAGCCGTGAGCGGGATTCTAGAACGTAATCGTGGGCGAGTTCATAGCTCCGTGCGCTAACCGCTGCGCCACCGCTCTTCTCGGTGTGGAGGTTGTTTCATAAATGACTCCACGTGGTTTTTTTTTACACTCAGTTTAAATATGAGTATGAGTAATAATAAGTAATACGTCGTGTAGTAGTAGTAATACGTGATAAATAGTGTAGTAGTAGTAATACGTGATACATAGTGTTGTAGTAATACTAATACGTGATAAATAGTGTTGTCGTAATACTAATACGTGATATCGTCTGTTATCGGGCATGTGTGGGTGCTTCTGTGCGACCAAAGATAAAAAAAAGGTTTCCTTTAGTGTTTCGTGTTTTTCATTTAACTCCTGAATAAGGCTGCAGCCTAAACCACACACACACACGCGCGCGCGTGCTTGTTAAATGATAATAGCAACGCCAATTAACCTATCTTTACCATCTCGGCTTTGATTTCTTTTCAGAGGCAACAACATCTGTGTGGTGAGTGCACTAATCATTAGCACGCCGCAGGCGAACCAGCAGCTCGCCTTGCTGTCCACGCGAATTCGCCCCCCGTCACCGCCCGCACCTCCATCCCAACAAACCCCGTGCCATATCAGGCTGCAGGGTCTTCATTTCAGACAGGATCGGGAGAGATATGTCCGCGCCCGGCACACCACGTCGAGTCGACTGCCCGTGGACGGTGGCGACTCGTTACGGCACCACCCGTACGTACTTCAGAATCAGTATTCATACTGGGGGAATCCGATGAGCAATAAAGCTCTTGTTCACAGATGTCCAGTATAGGGGCACGGGGGGTAAGAACGCGACAACAACAACAAACAGTACACAGGCTAACAAAGCACCCCAACACAGACGACTATAACTAAACCATCCCCATCACAGCAGTCAAGGACCCACTGAGGTATGAAATTATATTTTCAGAAGCGACCCGGCTGCCACAAACGATAGCTCAACAAAGTGGCCTGATCATCACGTGGGAAATCTACAGCAGCAACATAATCCAAACGCGAGCTCCCACACTCCCACCCGGGTGAACACAAAGCAGCCGGCGACCGTGGTACCAGCGGTAGCTGAGTTACAAAGAGGCGAGTGCCCGGCTGGTGTCGAGGTGGCCGAGTTAGCAGACGCGAGCGAAGGCGTTTGATGACTGCAGGGGTCTGGGTGGCGTGCTACTCGGGTTTGTTTGGTGCATTACGATTCTCTCTGAAGTCTGATAATGCGAACCCACTCCTGCAAATAAGACGCGCGCGTTATTTATTAATTTAGTTGTGGTGGGGGCGGGGAGGAGGTGGTGGTGGTATATTTATGTATTTACTGCGTGTGGTTTGTGTGCGTGTGTGTGCGCGTACGCGCGCCTTGATCGAGGAGCCTTTGAAGAGAGGGGTCCTGGGGGAGAGGAGGTGAGAGGTGGTGGGAGCTGGGCGGACCAATTGGGATCGTCGTCATCATCATCGTCATCGTCGTCATCATCTTCATAAACATCGTCGTCATCATCGTTGTCAACATCATCGTCGTCGTCAACATCATCGTCGTCAACATCATTGTCATCGTCGTCATCATTTTCATAAACATCGTCAACAACATCCTCGTCAACATCATCATCGTCGTCATCATCATCGTCGTCAACATCGTTGTCAACATCATCGTAGTCAACATCATCGTCGTCAACATCATCGTCAACATCATCGTCGTCATCATCTTCATAAACATCGTCAACAACATCGTCGTTGTCATTATCGTCTTCAACATCGTCGTCAACATCATCGTCGTCAACGTCATCATCGTCGTCAACATCATCGTCATCATCGTCAACATCGTCTTCAACATCGTTGTCAACATCATCCTCGTCTTCAACAACATCATCGTCGTCGTCATCATCGTCGTCGTCGTGTTCTGTTCAAAGGTTACATTCGGTGCGGGGTCAGGCAGTGGATGATGGGGATGGTGATGACGTTCAAGACAGATCATGAATTCGACCTCATCGGATAGACGCAGCGTTGAAAAGCTAAGCAGACTTCGAGACTGGACGAGGCAGCTCTGTTGTTTATAAAATGAAGAAAGATCCTGCAAACACGTGGGAGACAAAGTAGTATCGGAGGGGGGTGGGTGGAGGGGGGAGATTCTACGACCGTGAAATCTCTCACGGTCGTTTCGTCGTCTTGTCGACACCTCCCTGGGGCCCTCTGTGTGCCCCCCCCCCCACAACGTGAGTGAGAAGCCACGATCGCGGAATCCGTGGCGTGCGTTGACGGGCTAGAGTCGTGGGCTCGCGGTTAAGGTGTTGTCGGTTTTTTTTATTTTTATAAAACACAACTCGAGTTTGTAACCAGCGCGTGTAGAGGCGCGTCGCGACCCTTCGTGAAGAAACTGAATCGTGGGCTTGCGAAGGACGCGTCGCGGGTAGGACACGCACGATGGCCCGTGGGCGAGACTAAGGGCGGAGTGGCAGCCAAGGAATCAAATGCGTCCGAGAGAGAAACGTCGACCGTGGGGAGACCGCGCGTACTCGATGCACGTTGGACTTCTTTCGCGCCGTACGTAGCCATCCCGCGCTAATGGGAGGCGCAGCAGCGAGATGCCGCGAGGCCTGGGAAGGGATTGAGGAGGCCTTCGTCCAGCAGTAGATAGAGCATCGACAACGATGATGCTGCTGCTATCGAGGCTATGGTGCCTTCAAGATGAGCGTTATATATTGTTCGTGTCGGATGTTTCTCACTGGCGGGGGCTGGATTAGAGAGCGACACAAATTGTTGGTTTCACCAACTCGCACACCGCCCTCTCTCTCTCAGCGCGCTCTCTCTCTCTGTGTGATTCCCTCCCTCTCTCCACCCCCACACCGCATCTCCTTCGCTCTTCACCTCCAATCACCCCCCTCTCGCACCCCCTCACTCCAGCCGTATCCCCTTTCCGCGTGCAAATCGACCGACAGCGGGCAGCTCCCCACACCTCCCCTCCCCCTCTCTCTCTTCTCTCTCCATCAGCTCGCACGACTAACCCCACGAGACCCAATCCCTGCACCCACCCATCCCTTACACGCTCCCCTGCACCCCCTCGCCAGACCCCCTTCACCTCCCCGCCACCCCCACGCAGCCCCGCCTACGAGTGCAGCCTCCCTCCCTCCCCCCTTTCCCTGAGCTGTGATTGAAGCCCCCTCTGTCCGAGAGGGGGGGCTCAATAAACAGCTCCCCTTTCTCCCTCCCTGTGCTACTCTTGTCTGTGCCTCTTGCCTGTGTCTTACATCTCTTGTCTGCCTTCACCACGTCTCCCCTCCACGTGTTGTCCCACCCCCGTGTCTCCCGCTGCCTCTCCCCTCTCTGGCTGTCTACACGTCCAAGATCTCCCCTCTCCGAGTCTCCTCCTCTCAGCGCATCATCTTTTCCTTCCTTCCCAGCGTCTACCCCCCCCCCTCTCAAAGAATCTGAATTAAGTTCCAAAAGAAGTTCCAAGCACGCAGAGCGAAACGTCGGATATCAGTCGGTGCAGACCCCCCCCCCAAAAAAAAACCATGGATGTTTGTTTATCTGGAACGCAGATCGCCTCTGTCTGTGGCCGTCCCCTAAAGTCCGACCTCTCCCGTGTCTTTGATGCGCCATGCACACGGCGAGAAGGATGAAATTATAAATACATTAATGGAACACAAACAACGAAGCAGCGACAAGAACAACAACCGGCGTGGAAGTGTACACATATTCTTTGGGTCTTTCGGTAAAGTGACGTAGATAGGTTAAAAGAAAATAACAAAAAACCACGACGTTTCGAACGCAACACAAACGGTCGTCATCAGGAAGAGGGGGTTAGCTTCTAAAGGCAAACTGTTTATAAAGGTTTTAAATGGGCGGAGCCCAAATGTCAGCAGCCAATGTTAGTGCGAGTGGTGGGCAGCGACCACGATGGGGGTGGGTTTTCCACCAATCAAAGGGCTGCCAAGTAAAAATTAGCATGTTAATGTAATGTTAATGTGTGAGATTAGCATGTTAATGTAAGATCGTTGAGCGGCCTCTGCAGCCAGCGCCCTGAGGTGGCTTGTTCATCGAAAGGAGACCAGATGGCTCAATGGGACATTCTGTCTACAGGAAAGCCACCCATACGGATGCATATCTAAAACCTGACGCCCACCACCATCTTTCCCAGAATAATTCCCCCATCAAAACTCTACACCATAGAGCTCAATGTATTTCCGACCTTGATCACCTAGCCAGTGAACTGAAACACGTACACCAAGCTCTCAAGATGAATGGATATTCAGACTACACAATGCGTATCACCTCAACCGTTGGGAAAGAACCATCTGAGGACCCAATCAAAACCATCACCTTGCCATACATAGCAGGGGTCACCAAAAGGATCTCCAAAATCATGAGGAAACATAAGTTCCAGGTTCGATTTAACACAGTACATAAAATTCGTGATCTGATCCCATCTGTGAAGGATGTGATCCCTGACATGCAATACCCCAGCGTCTACAAACTCAGCTGTGCTTGCGGCAGTAGTTACATTGGGGAAACTAAGCGACATGTCTCGGACCGTGTTCGTGAACATATAAGGCAGATTTGAAACACGGCAGGACCAATACCTCAGCCGTGGCTGATCATTGGCCTCACACGAAATAGATTTTTCTAAGACGAAGGTACTTTGAAAACCCACTGGCCATCAACAAAGATTTGTTCATGAAGCCATCCACATTTACAGACACGGACACAATTTCAATCGAGAAGATGGGTATAAACTGAGCAATCATTGGAAGGACGTTATCAACCAGTTTAAGTCATAACTGGCTGTGATGTTCCCATCCTACCACCTTCTGATGTTAGTTGTTGTTTTCAGGCTCTCTGATTTGACATTAACAGGTTAAATTCCCCACACTAACACAGCCACCTCGCTCGCCCAGCTCTAAGTTGCTGCTCTGTGGTCTCCCATTAACATGCTAATCTCTCACATTAACATGCCAATATCTCCCATTAACATGCTAATCTCACACATTAACATTACATCAACATGCAAATTTTTAGCTTGGCAGCCCTTTGATTGGTGGAAAACCCACCACCGTTGCGATCGCTGCCCACCACTCACACTAACATTGGCCGCTGATATTTGGGCTCTGCCCATTTCAAACCTTTATAAACATTTTGCCTTTAGAAGCTAACCCCCTCTTCCTGATGACGACCGCTTGTGTTGCGACCGAAACGTCGTAGCTATTTTGTTCTTTTCTTTGAACCTATCGGCGTGACTTTACCGAAAGACCCACAGAATATGAAACCCTGCAGTCACGAAAGCTTTAAGTCAAGAAGTGTACACATCTCGGGCGGGGGGAGGGGGGAGGGGTGGGGGGTGGGCGGGGGGAGAGCCTCAAGCCGCCGGCGTCGGGACTCGGATTCATTCAGCAGCGTTCCTTGCCCCATTAGCGGTTACATTTGCCGTGCCCTGGAAATGTCCGTCTTGGCACCGGTTTTATTGGGCTGTTAAGTAAGAGAAGAGCGAATATGTTGGACTGCGAGAGAGCAGAGAGAGAGGGGAGAGAGAGAGAGAATAGAGAGGGAGTGGAGGGGGCAGATTAACCCACCCACCCGAGTTCGATTCGCGTTCACGGCCACCAACAACAGTCACGAATATCTGAACTCTGTCATGCGCCGGCCCCTAGGTAGACTCAACCTAAAATTATTACCTGGTGCGATGCGTAAAACATCGCCACTGGGGAGATAAAGGCGGCCGGGCGTAGTGAGTGCTGGCCACCCACCCACATCGGTGCTTACCGATAGCATTCCACTCCCACAACATCTACAATAGCGATTGCGATGTCTTTTGGTGTGCGTCACTCACCCGACTTGGCTTACCATCCCCCACCTCGTCCAACCGCTACCGCCCCCCCATCCCCCCCATCCCCCTCACCTGTACACCCCCCATTGTCCACCACTTTAGTCACACCTGGGCACCTGGGCCAGTGCCCCTGAACCCCTCCCAGTGCCTCCCTTCTCTTTCAAAAGTCCCCGCTTGTGTCTGAGCCCAAGTTAAGCTTTGGCTTTACCTTGTTTGTCAAATAGGCGAGGTGAGGAATTGTACAACACGTGGGCCACGCGTGACAGCCTATAGCTCCTGGGAGAGAGGCAACACGCACCGCGTTCACGATTCACCCTCGTGTTGACCTCTGACCAAGCCGCCTCTAAATCGCCCCCACAATCTGATAGGATGGGTGGTTAGGTGACCGGGTGGGTGGGTAGGTGGGTGGGTGACCGGGTGAGTAGGTGGGTGGGTGGGTGACCGGGTGGGTGGGTGGGTAGGTGACCGGGTGGGTGGGTGGGTAGATGATCGGATGGGTGGGTGGGTGACCGGGAGGGTGGGTGACCGGGTGGGTAGGTGACCGAGTGGGTGGGTGGATCGGTGTGTGAGGATAATGTGTGTGAGGGCGGTTAGTTGGGTGGATAGGTGGCTGAGTGATTCGGGTGGGTTGAGAGATTGCAGTGGTGTGTGCTTGATTAGTGCGAGGCGGCTGGGTGGAGGTGAGTGGGTAAGTGTGTAATGGTGGTTCGTTGGGTGGTAGGGTTGCTAGGCGGTGGGGTACTTCAGTGATAGATGATGGAGTGGTTGGGTGGGTGTGTGTTGATGATGTGTAATCCCTACGCGCATGTGTATGTACGTGGGAGAGCGGTAGTGTAGCGGTTAGCGCGCTGCACAACGAACCGGACGAGCCGAATTCGATTCCTGCTCGCGGCCAACACCCAGTGACGATTATCTGAATCGGTCCCGGGCCTCCCCTAGGTCGACTCAGCCTCAAAGGAGTGCGTGGTGAGATGTGGAAACATCGCCACTCGAGAGACAAAGGAGGCCGGGCGTTTGTGCTGACCACCCACCCCCTCGTGTGCCGTGCCGGTGCTCGCTAACAGCACCTGCCCCAACAGTCTGTTAAGACTATACGGGGGATCTTTGTCTTAGGACGTCTGTACGCATGGCTGTGTCGATCTGTATATCCCTCGTCTGCTCAGTGCCCGGCAGTCTGTCCAATTCGTTTGTCTATTGCACCATTTGTTTGTCGGCAATATCCGCCAGTCCGTCGAGTGTTCTGTTCATTTTCGTCCGTCCGTTTTCTCTGTCCGCCCGTCTGCCCATCTACCTGTATAGCAGTCCATCTACCTGTATATCAGTCCCTTTGTCCAACTCTCCGTCCACATCGGTCGCGACACATCCGTCTGTCTCCATTCCTCATCATCGTCGTTCTAGAGGACCGTAGACAACCAAATGAACACAGACATACATCTGCCCCTATACGTATTTACTTTGACACATCCCATCATCCGCACGGCATCCTGGGAGTGCATCCTTTCAGCAGGACTCATGGTTCAACACGAGACAAACTCTGGACCGGTTTCCACATTCAGTGCCTCATCAGCAGAATCAGGCTCCGCTTGATCCAAATACACAAAGACAAAGATCCCCCTTAACATACTGCTAGCGGGCACATATGAAGGCCCACATGGCACACGAGGGGGTGGGTGGCCGGCACCACGCCCGGGTCGCCTTTGTCTCCCCAGTGGCGATGTTTTTACACACCGCACCAGGTACTCATTTCAGGCTGAGTCGACCTAGGGGAGGCCGCAGACCGGTTCAGATAAACGCCGGGTTTGCAGCGGAGCGCGACCCGCCTACACCATACAAAGACAAAGATCCCCCGTGTAGCCTGAATACACTGTTGGGGCAAGTGCTGTTAGCGAGCACCTATGAAGGCCAGCACGGCACACGAGGGGTTGGCTGGCCAACACCATGCCCGGCCGCCTTTGTCTCCCCAGTGGCGATGTTTACACATCGCACCAGGTATTCATTTGAGGCTGAGTCGACCTAGGGGAGGCTCATATCCGGGTTCAAATAATTGTTAGTGGGTGATGGCCGTGAGAGGGAATCGAACCCGGGTCGCCAGGTTCGTAGCGCAGCGCGCTAACCACTACACTACCGCTCCCCACAAAACACACACACACACAGGAACACACACACAGTAACACACACACACAGTAACACACACACAGGAACACACACACACACAGGAGCACACACACAGTAACACACACACACAGGAACACACAATAACACACACACACAGGATCACACACACAGTAACACACACACAGGATCACACACACAGTAACACACACACACAGTAACACACACGCACACGCACCACCTCCCCCCTCCTCCCCCGACCACTCCACGCTCCGCCGCCCGCCGCCCCGCCCCGGGTTTCGCTCGCAGCCCCCGCGGCTCGGCTCGAGCGAGCAGAGAGGCAGCAGCGAAGAGACGGGAGCTCGGGGGGAGCTCTTCCTCTCCGCCTTTGTCTCTCCCCCGTCCGTAGCTACGTGTGTCCGTCCTCGGGCTCTGTCTCGCTGCCCGTCTTGCCGCCGCCGTCGTCTGCTGGTTCGCGACGTCCCTGGCTCGCCGTAGCAGCTCCTCTCGTCGTCCGGGTCGTGCTGTCTGGCCCCGGCTCGCTCGCTCGCTCTCTCTCCACGTTCTTCACGACGTCCGCGGTTGGTGAGTCCGTTCGGGATGTGGCGTCAAGCCGTCCGCCTGTCTGTCCGCCTGTCTGGTTTGTCCGCCTGTCGGGTCTGTTTCCCGTGCTCCAGCGTTTCTTTGTCTCCGTTCAAACAGCCCCACCACGCTGTGGTGGTGGTGAGTGTGTGTGGGGTGGTGTGTGTGTGTGGTGTGTGTGGTGGTGAGTGTGGTGGTGTGTGTGTGTGTGGTGGTGTGTGGTGGTGTGTGTGTGGTGTGTTGTGTGTGTGGTGGTGTGTGGTGGTGTGTGTGTGGTGTGTTGTGTGTGTGGTGGTGGTGTGTGTGGTGGTGGTGAGTGGTGGTGGTGAGTGGTGGTGGAGTGTGTGTGGTGGTGTGGTGGTGGTGTGTGGAGTGTGTGGTGGTGTGTGTTGTGGTGGTGTGTGTGTGTGTGTGTGGTGGTGTATGGTGATGGTGGTGTGTTGTGTTCGTGGTTACGTTAATAAGGCGACAATTTGCTGTCGACGTTAAGTTCGGAGAGGCAGAGTCTGGGTGCGTGTAGCTTGTATTTGTTTACACAAGGACACACACACACGTACACACGTGTCTGTGTGTCTGTCTGTGTATTGTGTGCGTCTGTCTGTATACTGTGTGTGTGTCTGTCTGTGTACTGTGTGTGTGTCTGTGTACTGTGTGTCTGTGTACTGTGTGTCTGTGTGTGTACTGTGTGTGTGTCTGTGTGTGTACTGTGTGTGTACTGTGTGTGTGTCTGTGTACTGTGTGTGTGTCTGTGTGTGTACTGTGTGTGTGTACTGTGTGTGTGTCTGTGTCTTTTATTTCTTTTCGCTCCGACCAAGGCGGTCGGAGCGCGAGCACAGCGCGGCTGGGTAACCACGACTGGGACGAGCGGTGAGTGGTGGGGGGGGACCCAGGCGGTTGTTGTGGCGGTTGTTGATGTTGTGGCGGTTGTTGTTGTGGTTGGTGATGTTGTGGCGGTTGTTGTTGTGGTGGTTGGTGATGTTGTGTGTCGGTTGTTGATGTTGTGGCGGTTGTTGATGTTATGGCGGTTGTTGTTGTTGTTGTGGCGGTAGCGGTTGTTGTGGCGGTTGCGTTTGTGGCGGTTGATGTCGTGGCGGTTGTTGTCGTGGCGGTTGTTGTTGGTGGTGGAGGCTACGCGACGCTCGGTTGGTCGGGGTTGTGAGTTCTCGTGTCGGGTTCGGTTCGTCTCTCCCCGTGTCTCCCCCCCCCGTGTCTCTCCCCCCCCCCGTGTCTCTCCCCCCGTGTCTCTCGTCTCTCTCCCCGTGTCTATCTCCCCGTGTCTCTCCCCCCGTGTCTCTCTCTCCCCGTGTCTCTCCCCCCGTGTCTCTCTCCCCCCGTGTCTCTCTCTCCCCGTGTCTCTCTCTCCCCGTGTCTCTCTCTCCCCGTGTCTCTCTCTCCCCGTGTCTCTCTCTCCCCGTGTCTCTCTCTCCCCGTGTCTCTCTCTCCCCGTGTCTCCCGTCTCCTCACCCAGTTCGTCTCGCCTCCATTCTGCCATAGGTCTCTGTCTCCCGTCTCGTTCCCTTTTCCATCGCAACACCGCCACCACCACCGCCACCATCAACCTCCACCACCACCGCCACCATCAACCTCCACCACCACCGCCACCATCAACCTCCACCATCAACCTCCACCATCAACCTCCACCACCACCGCCACCATCAACCTCCACCACCACCACCACCGCCACCACCAACGCCACCACCAACCTCCCTCCCGCACCTCCACAGCTCCCCACCCCCCTCGCTGATCCCCGATCCTTCCCTTCCCCCTTCCCCACTTACCCCCACCCACCCACCCCTCCACCCCTCCACCCCTCCCCGCGTCTCCTCGGGGTGACATTGTGTGTGTGTGCGAGAGAGTGTCTGTGTGTGAGGGAGTGCGAGAGTGTGTCTGTGTGAGTGAGTGTCTGTGTGTGTGTGTGAGTGTCTGTGTGAGTGTCTGTGTGTGTGAGTGAGTGTGAGTGCGAGAGAGTGTTAGTGTGTGTGTGCGTGAGTATGAGAGAGTGTCAGAGTGTGTGTGTGTGCGGGAGTGGCTGTGTGTGTGTGCGAGAGTGTCAGAGTGTGTGTGTGTGAGAGAGAGTGTCAGAGTGTGTGTGTGAGTGTCTGTGTGTGTATACACACACACATAACACGCACACAGACACATACAGACACAGACAGAAACACGGTGGCACAGCTACAGACACATGCACACAGACACGTGCACACAGACACAATACACGACATCGACACCACATAGACAAAGATCCCCCGTGTAGCCTTCACAGTCTGTTGGGGCAAGTGCTGTTAGCGAGTAGCAGCACTTATGAGGGCCTGCACGGCACACGAGGGGGTGGGTGGCCAGCACCACGCCCGGCCGCCTTTGTCTCCCCAGTGACTATGTTTACTACACATCGCACCGGGTACTCATTTGAGGCTGGGTCGACCTAGGGGAAGCCCAGGACCGGGTTCAGATATCCGCCACCGATGTTGGTCGTGAGCGGGAATCGAACTCGGGTCGCCGGGTTCACAGCGCAGCGCGCTAACCGCTCCACCACCGCTCCCCACAATGGGACACACAGACAAAGATACAGACGGAGAGACACGCACAGACAGACACGGCGGTGACGTCACCACGGCGCTTGTGCCAGGCTAGGTGCACTTTGAGGCGTCATGTGAGGCGTCGAAGGTTTTTTTTCTACTTGCTGGCAGGGAGATCACTCGACAGACGCACAGGAGCTGTGTGCTGACTGATGTGCCAGGCTAGTTTGGCTGATATGACTGGCAGATGCACCACCTGTGCTCCTTACTGTGCCAGACAGATGCACAGACACAAAGACTGGCACACAGACACACAGACAGACACACAGGCACACAGACACAAAGACTGGCACACAGACACTCACACAGACACAAAGCCTGGCACACAGAGACAGGCACACAGACAGACAGGCACACAGACAGACACACACACAGACGGGCACACAGACAGTCACTCAGACACACAGACAGACACACAGACAGTGCTGCCTACCATGTCCGTTGAGACAGTGGCGTTGTGTGTGTGTCTTGTGAATGAGATGTTGTGTTGACGATTGTGTAGCGTGTTGTCGTGCTGTTGACCGCGTGCGCACGTTCTGTTACGTCGCCGGTGACCGCGTGTTGTGTGCACAGCCCGGCACGACACACACAGCCTTACATACTGTGTGCACAGCCCGGCACCGCACACACAGCCTTACGTGCTGTGTTCAGCAAGCGCATTCACTCTCTTTGTGTGCGGGCTCTCGTGTTGTCGTGGCATTGTGTGACGTGCTGTCGTGTTAATAATGTGTGTGTCCCGCAGTGTGCGTGTCGTGTGCCGTTGTGATGTTTTGCCCGTACATAATGTTGTTGTTGTTGTCGCCTTTTGGCAATGTGTCACTGACCGTGTTGTTTGGGGAGCGGTGGTGTAGCGGTGAGCGCGCTGCGTTACGAACCCCAGCCATCCGAGTTCCATTCCCGCTCACGGTCATCTGAACCGGTCCTGGGGCCTCCCCTATGTCGACTCGGCCTCAAATTCATACCTGGTGCGGTGTGGTGTGTAAAACGTCGCCACTCGGGAGACAAAGGCGGCGGGCGTGGTGCTGGCCTCCGTAGGTGCTCACCAACAGCACTTGCCCCAACAGTCTGTTACAGGCTACACGGGGGACCTTTGTCTTTGTATGAGCAGCGTGTACTTTGTGTTTGAGCGGCTGTGTTAACGTCACACTACTACACTGCTGGGCATCCTTGCGTTGTATTTATTTGTGTAAATGTACCGGAGTATATTTTGTTGCCAGACAAAAGGTGAAAAAACCTATGATCATATCTTGGTACTGGCAAAGGAGGAGGTCCCATGATGTTTATGCTAACCCCGAGCTCTCGTTCCTCTAATAATGGCATTGTCTTTGGGCTGCTGTACGCCTTTTGTCGTCTGGTCTAACGCCTTTTGAGACGAGGCTCAAAAGAAAGCTGTCTCCGGTGTGGACCAATCAGTTTCAAGGACAATGCATTTATTAACAGAGTGTGTTTTTTGTTTGCACTCTGACCACAAGCATTGTGGTTAACGCAGACATGATTCCTTGTAAAAGGTTTCAGTTTGGTGTTTTAACATGTTAACACCTGTTTCATATCTTCTTGGTTCTTTCGGTAAAGTCACGTAGAAGGGAAGTAATAAAATAATAAAATAATAAAACATAATAAAATAATTATCACGACGTTTCGGCTACAACACAAGCAGCCGTCTTCAGGTGAAGAATGAGACACTGCCAAGCTTGGAGCTTATATATAGCCAGAAAAAAGGGGAAAAACCTATGATCATGTACCGGAATAGTTGAACGTACAACTCTGCGCGCGTGTGTGTGTGTCACCATCGTCTGTTGTGTGTCTCCCGTGTGTTGTCTTCGGGAACACAACAACACCGCACCGCAAACACCCTTGGTGTAGTTACAATGTGTGGCGGTGGTGGCGGCGGTGGTGGGCGACTGTAGTGTACTGTAGAGTGTACTGTTGTGTGTACTGTAGTGTGTACTGTAGAGTGTACTGTAGTGCACTGCAGTGTGTACTGTAGAGTGTACTGGAGTGTATTGTAGAGTGTACTGTAGAGTGTACTGTTGTGTGTACTGTGTGTACTGTAGAGTGTACTGTAGAGTGTACTGTACTGTAGAGTGTACTGTAGTGTACTGTATGTTGTACTGTACGTTGTACTGTACTGTAGAGTGTACTCTATGTTGTACTGTAGAGTGTACTGTATGTTGTACTGTAGAGTGTACTGTATGTTGTGCTGTAGAGTGTACTGTATGTTGTACTGTATGTTTTACTGTAGAGTGTACTGACATTTGTCGGTGTCAGTTAATCTTCTGGATGAAGGCATCCCCATACCGTATCGGTTGTGGGCTTTATTTGACCATACTTCGCCACGCTGGTCATTGCAGATTGCTGAATTGTGGTTATGGGTGGTGGAAGCCCAGGACCGGTTCAGATCCATCACTACTTTTCCGCTCACGTGAGCCGTGGGCCGGAATCAAACTCGGGCTCACTGGGTTCGCGAACCACGGTCGTGCAAAGCTTATTAGTGTTACTATATATCTGAAACAAACGCTAAAGAGTCGCTCCTTTACAGAACAAAATTGTTCTCTGTCACAGTGGCACCATATTTATAACTATTCTGTACTCCGTAACCAAATTGACAAACCGTCAGTTGCAACTTTCGGTATTTCGACTTGAAACTCCGTTCACCACCGTGATCCTAAATGGTTTATGTTTGACGGAATAAGCAGGAAGCACACATTTGTTGTTTGGCTCACGAAGTCGGGATGTGGACCTTGCAAGGAAGGGTGCAAATTTGTTTTATTTTTTATCAGTCTTATTACCACAAAACTTTTATCCAAATAGATTTGTTCCGTGTGCAGGTGCGAGATGGACTGTCACCCGTCGCAATGGATTGACAATGGTAGAATAACAACCTTGTATTTTTTATTTTGTTATGATACATTAATAATATCGGGTTACTATGGTTAGGCGTACATTGTACTCTCGTGGTGGTGCCTTATGCCGATAATCCATACTCAAAGCCAGCCTTAGCAGCGTTAGAGGGAAATATCTCGAGTGAGGAACGTAGCCCCAAGGAAAGTCGGTGGCTGTTACCACGTGGGGATGGTGTGTCCCGAGGCACACACAGCGCTCACTCACACAGACAAAGATCCCCCGTGTAGCCTTAACACACTGCTGGGGCAAGTGCTCTAAGCGAGGAGCACCTGTGAAGGAAAGCTGCCACTGCACATTAGGGGATGTGGTGGCCAAACACCACGCCCGGCCGCCTTTGTCTCCCTAGCGTTGAGGTATTTGCACACCGCACCAGATAGTAATTTAAGGTCTAGTCGACCTAGATGAGGCCCCGGACCGGTTCAGAAATTCGCGACCGATGTTGGGTGGAGAGCGGGAATGGAACTCGGGTCGCCAGATTGGTAGCGCTACTGCTGCCCATACACACTCAAAAGCACGTACTCACGCACGCACTCTCACTCCAAAACACTCGGGCACGCACGGCCGAGATCCAGCTGACTCGAGGCAAACGTTGTTTTCCTTCTCTCTGCCAACTCTTTGCTCACTGCACGACCACCATCTCCCTCCCTCCCCGTCTCCTCCCTCCACTCTCATCCTCCTCCCGCTCCGTCACCAACACCACCACCAACAACAACCACCACCATCAACCCACCACCCCCATCCCATCCTTCTTCGTGTCCGTCCCCTTATCCTCGCCCATCCTCCCCCATCCTCGTCACTACATCCACCACAACCGCTTGTGCTGTCCCGTGGCAGATTGCTGCTGGCTTGCAAGACGGACTCCGCATGACTCCTCGGGGCAGTGCGGCGTAGGAGCTGTCGGTGCTGGAGCTTCTTCTGCTGCTGCTGGTGGTGGTGCTCGGTGGCAGTGGAACACCAGCTGAAGGATCAGTGGGAGCAACCACAACAGCAGCAGCTGGTGGTGGTGCTGCTGCCCGTGCTGGTGGTGGTGTTGTCACCACAGGTGATTGGTGGTGGTGGAACAGCGGAGGAGAGATCGGCGCAAGCGGCAGCGGCAGGTGGAAGAGGCGGTGTTGGTGCTGGTGTTGTTGCTGCTGCTGGTGGTGGTCTTTGCTGCTCGTAGTGGTGCTACTGGTGGTGGTGCTGCTGGTGGCTGAGGAGCATCACCAGGGGGAAGGGGAGGAGGTGGTGGAGGAGGAGGAGGAGGAGGGGAGATAGCTGCAGCTGCTTCGGCGGCGGCGGTGGTGGTGAGCGGCAGGAGCAGGAGGAGGGTGTTCCAGCCCTCGGAGGTCGGCGAGGGCAGATGCCGTGTTGTTGGCGGCCGCGCTTTCGGCTCGGGCTGGACGTCGGCCGGAGCGCCCTGGGGCCCGCCTCGGGAAATGTCCGCTTCGACGAGCGGCTCGGCGCCTAACCCCGCCGCCGGCCCGGACGCGTACGACAGCGGCGATGACTGGGAGATCGGCGTCGGCGATCTGATCATCGACCTGGACGCAGACCTCGAGAAGGATCGGCAGAAGATGGAGCTCAAGCCTCACGGGGCCAAGCACGAAGCGCTGGCGGCCACGGCCACCTCGGCGGCGGCGGCGCTAGCGGCGGGGAACGCCTCCACGGCCACGCCGGTAGCCGCGGTGGCGCGCGGCCTCGGAAAGTTCAGCACCTCCGGACAGAGCCCCAAGGAGATGGGGGCCACCGCGAACAGCGCCGCCGGCGCCACCGCCACCGGCGGCGGCGGAAGCGGCAGCAGCAAGAGCAAGTCCAAACGGAGCAAGGCCTCCAAGGAGAACGGAAAGTCCCCACCGGTGCTGGTGGCCACAGGGCCGCCGCCGGCGCCGCTCGGCAACGGGGTGGCCGAGAAGCCGGAGCCGGGCCACGGGGGGCCCTCGGCCCGGCCGCCCCCGGCCGGCGCCTCCTCCGCCGCGGGGCCGCAGGCGCCATCGGTCACGGCCTCCGGCCCGGCCTCGGCGGCGACAGCGGCGACGGCGGCGGCCGCCGCTTCGCCGGCCTCCGCCCGGGCCAAGGAGGAGAGCCGGTCTCCCGCCAAGAGCCGCAGCGGCTCCAAGAAGAGCGGGAGGGACCACCAGCCCGGGGCCTGCGCCGTCAAGGGCAAGAAGGATGGCAAGAAGCACGGCCCCGCCGCCCTGGGCCAGAAGGGTCCCGGGGCCGCCGGAGGATTCCCCGGCGGTCTGGGCCCCTTTGGATTAAGTGTCAAGGGAAGCCCCTTTCACTTTGTGTTCCAAGGCACGGCCGATGCCAAGAAGGACTGCGCGGGCCCCAATTGCGTGAGCGAGGCCCCCGCCGGAGGAGGGGCCGTGGGGCCCAGGGCCATGGAGGGGAGACGGGAGGTGAAGGACGTGGCCGGTGGTGGTGGTGGTGGAGGAGCAGGAGCGTCTTCGCCAGCGTCCAAACGGATTAAAACCGAAAAGGTATGGAACGGACGAGCGAGCGCGCCGAAAATCGCCGCGTCGTTTCTGTCTTCTCTGTCGTCACGTGAATCGGTTTATTGATTTGATGTGCTGCTTGATTGCTTGAATGATGGACTGCTTGATTGATGGGTTGCACTAGTTAAAGGAATCGGCGCTCCGTTGCGAGTTCTCTCCCAGTTGACGGCGATCCCCGCGTTAAACCGATTGGCCGCTGCTCGCGGGGAGAGGAGAGAGAGAGCCAGATTCTCGGAGTTTTAAAATCTCTGGAGTGATTTGTCTTGTTTGGTGTTTTTGTGGAAAGAGGAGGAGGGAGGATGGCTGGGATGGTGTGGGTGTTTCGGGCGCCGAGGGAAAGGCGGCGTGCGGGTTTGCGGATTTGAGCGAGGGGTGTGAGCGTTGTGGTGGTTGGTGGGGGGAGTAGGAGGGGATGTGTTGGAGTGGCTCTCGACGGTGTAGGAGGGGGGGGGTGGAGGAGGAGGGTGGTGGTGCTGGTGGGTGTTTGGGATGGGGGCGAGAGTACCTTTGAGGCTCGGGCTTGCCATTGTGTGGGAGGAGGAGGAGGTGGAGGAGGTGCAGTGAAATGAGTGAGGCGCACGCATCCGCGGTGTGAAAAATGATAGGCTGTTAGAGCAGCCATTTTCAAGTCTCCGGGGGTACAACCCCAAAGCGGAGATTTGCCGAGTGGAGCTGGCACAGAAGCAAAAGCCGTCTCTCTCTCTCTCGCTGCTCTCTCTGTCTCGCCCTCCCCCCGGCTTCCTTGTCAGCCCTGCTCCCCCGTGAGCCGCCAAGGTTCTCCTCGCGCGCTCGTGAGCCCGTGGCGAAACGCCTAGACGCGCAGAAACCTGTCTCGCCCCCATTTAGGGTCATCGCCTGAAACGTTAGGAGGCCCATTATTTTTTTTATAGTCAATTCTATCCCTTTTTGGTGGTTGTTGTTGGCGTCGTCTCGTAACCCAACGTGGGGTTTACGTCGAAACTGGTGCAGAGTTTTGCTTGTCCTTAACCAATGCCCAGAGGTCGCAAATGGGTTTTGATTCCTTACCCGTACCCGTACCCGGCCGCACCAGGGTCGCAAACGGGTACCCGTACCCGGCCGGGTACGGGTAGCCGGGTATCGGGTAGGGTACGGGTATTGGGTACCCGATTGCGACCTCTGCCAATGCCTGCTTAAGGAAAACAAATACACTTCGCAGAAGGGAGCGTGGCCAGTGAGTCGTGGTACAGCTTTTGAAAAACATTGCTTTTCACGTGGAGAGACAAACATGGGGAAGGAGGCGCATTGCCCGTGCTCTTATTGCAACGTTGCCCAGCGTGCCCTTGCCAAAGAGGCAGAGCGTGGGCGCGCGCGTCGTCCCGATGGGTTTTGTACGGCGAAACGAACGGCACGTGTGTATGTTGAACTTATTTTGCGCCGTGAGTAGCCAACCGTGCTAATCGGAGGTGCAGGGGAATGATAACAAGCTCGACATGAAAAGGCAGTTTTAAAGAAATGAGTTTTCAATCTTGATTTAAAAAGTGCATAGCTCCAGCGGCTTCCTTAGTATCGAAAAGGAAGAGCTTTCCAGACGGCCACAGAAGCGCATCCGATGGACTGACGACCGGTCAGGTAAGCGAGAGTGGTGTACGCGGCCGTGCGTTCTCCTGGCCACATATGGGCCGAGCGTAGCTTCAGACGGATGCCGTGACATCAGCGAGCAGCCAGCCAGCCGGCGAGCCAGTGAGCGAGCCCCTGCCTAGGGAATTCCAAACTCGCGCCAGGCACGGAGAGCTGGAATTAGGCTCTGGGTGACTATGAGCTCCCACTCGGGGTGGGGGGTGGGGGGTGTTAAGTATGCAATTGAAGGGCGTCACGGTGGCGAGATGTTGACTACCTCGCCTGGTGTACAGGGGGTCGTGGGTTCGATCCCAACCCTGATGCCTGCTGCTGTATATTTGGAGTTTGCGTGTCTCTTTCTCTCCCCGTGGTTACGTGGGTTTTCTTTTCCGGGTCCTCCGGTTTTTCCCTCCATATTTAGAATCGACATGCCTTTAGAGTATTTGACTGTTTCAAATGTCCACGTGATAAGCCACTTCGTTGATCTATCATTTGTGACCAGGTATCTTCTGGAAAAGAGCTACATTGCTCAGTGGGCCTTACCTGGAAAAATGAAAATAGTTTATTGTTTATAGTTTGTGTTCAATAACAGTGCTTCTCTCTCGTCTCCACAACGTGACGATATGGACACGATCACAAAATGCATAGTTTGCGCGGAATGTGCGGCGCTTCAAATCTGGTGAATCTACCGCGGCCGCGAGATTTCGAACGTCGTTTGTGGCACGAAGTTACCGACTCTACGGTGGTGTAGAGCTGTCGTTTTGTGGTGCCCTTACAGCGTACCGTGGTGTGATTGCATAGGGTCTGTAGTCCCGTGAAGCTATAGTATGTATGACTCTACGTAGCCAATGGTGGTACGCATCTAATCGTGGTTTAAATGTATCGTGTAAAGTTGTGTGAGTCTGTCGAGCCTATAGTGGTCAGACTTCATAGCGTACATCGCGAAGTGAATCTATAGGATCGACGCTGGCACGAATCGATGAAATGCCCCCTGGTGTGAAAGCGACAGGTAAGAACAGTGACCATGAAACCAGTGACCTGAGTTTGATTCCTGGCAACGGCTAAGATCAGCGCCACTTCAACCGGTCCCGTTCCCCTCCCTACCGCTGGGCAAACCTCGCTGAACACCGCGGTTCAAGCATGGCCAATTGCAACCCCTTTTTTGTTTACGTAATTTATATGAGCCGCTCAAAAAAAGACAGAAAAGCGCGAGCAGACTTGGAATCAAAGTGCGGTCTAACCACCCCCGTGTGACCGACACGGAGTGGGGATGGCCTTGATCCAGCACTGGATTGACAGACGGCCTTCATCCAGCAGTGGACAGAGTTAAACTCGTGAAAGAGTGGTTCACGTCACTATTAACAACTCGGAGAAACAAACGACCCTTCTCTCTCGTAGCTGCTACGCAACATCGTGCTGCGTGGCCCAGGTTGTCACACACACACACACATTTATTTTGAAGATACATAAATGAGAACAAACACACACACACGGACAAACACTTTTAAGTTCACTCTCACGAACAGTCGGAGTGCATGCAGCGTGCCCCCCCCGCCCCCCCACGGATGCAGTGACATTGGCGCACTGGCGGTGTCGTGATGGTCGCTTTGAAGGCGTTCTGCTCATTAACGGAACCCGACTCTCATGCCAGACAGCCCAGCTGTTTGCCTCTTGGGCTGTGCGTGTGTGTGGTGGTGTCCGTGTGTGTGTGTAGTGATGTGCGCGTGTGTGTAGGGAGCGGTAGGGTAGCGGTTAGCGCCACGCTGCGCTACGAACCCGGCGACCCGAGTTCGATTCCCGCTCACGGCCAACACCGACAACGATTATCTGAACCGGTCCTGGGCCTCCCCTAGGTCGACTCAGCCTAAAATGAGTACCTGGTTCGACGTGTAAACATCGCCACTGGGGAGACAAAGGCGGCCGGGCGTGGTGTTGGCCACCCACCCCCTCGTGTGCCGTGCCGGCCTTTGTAGTTGCTCGCTAACAGCACTTGCCCCAACAGTCTGTTAAGACTACACGGGGGATCTGTCTTGGGCGTCCGTTCAGCAGAGTTCAGTGAGAGTGAATGGAGATCGTTTTGACTGACGCATTCAAATCGTGGCTTCCTCTCTCAACCCCTCCACCCCCCCCATGTGCATCGCTAACGTCACGCCACCCACAATCTCTGCCGTGGGTGGCGGTGGTGGTGTAAAGCGCAGTTTAAACACACATGGCGGCTCTTTTAAAGCCTTTTTTATGTGCCCGTGCGTGCGTGTGTGTGTTAAGTGCGTGTGTTGAGTGGGATATATATATGGCCTCTGTGTGTTCCGGCATGTGTGTGTGTGTCTGCCTGTGGCATAGGTGCTACGCGCTCACAGCACTTGCCCCAACAGTCTGTAGAGGCTATACGGGGGATCTTTGTCCGTGTCTGGTTACCTGCGTGTGCTGCCGTGTGAGTGTGGCAAATATCTTAACGGATCCTGGATCTCGCTTAGGTGGACTCATACCTTACACGAGCACCCGGAACGGTGTGAAAACACGAGCGTTGGGCAGACAAAGGTGGCCCGGCACGGTTAGGGCCCCCCCCCCCTCGTGCGCCGTGCCGCCCTTCGTAGGTGCTGCTCGCAAACAGCACTTGCCCCAACAGTCTGCCAAGGCTACACGGGGGATCTTTGTCTTTGTGCGCGTGTATACGCGTGCGTGTCCGTGCACGTTTCGCCGAGTTTTAATCACTGGGCCGGAACAAAATCCGGGGTGCCGCGAGACGTGGCAAATATTTAGTGAAACCAGTTTTTTCTGTGCTTGGCTAATCAACGTTCACTGTGTGGTGACATGCGCATTGAACAGGCCGGCCGCGTCGCTCACTTTTATTGGCGACGTGAAAACTGCTCTCGACTCACGTGTTGGTTGGCATCGGAGGTGGTCACCGACTTCACCCGGCAGCTCGGCTTGTCGGGACGTGTGTGTGTCGTGGGGAGCGGTGGTGTAGCGGTTAGTGCGCTGCGCTACGAATCTGGCGGTGCGTAAACATCGCCACTGGGGAGACAAAGGCGGCCGGGCGTGGTGTTGGCCACCCACCCCCTCGTGTGCCGTGCAGGCCTTCATAGGTGCTCGCTAACAGCACTTGCCCCAGCAGTCTGTTCAGGCTACACGGGGGATCTTTGTCTTGTGCCGCGTGGGGAGTGGTGGTGTAGCGGTTAGCGCTACGCTGCGCTGCGAACCTGGCGACCCGAGTTCGATTCCCGCTCACGGCCAACACCGGCGACGATTATCTAAACCGGTCCTGGGCTTCCCCTAGGTCGACTCAGCCTCAAACGACTACCCGGTGAGGTTTGTACGCATCGCCACTGGGGAGACAAAGGCGGTCGGGCGTGGTGCTGGCCACCCACCCCCTCGTGTGCCGTGCCGGCCTTCGTAGGTGCTGCTACTCGCTAACAGCACTTGCCCCAACAGTTTGTTCAGGTCGTACGGGGGATCTTTGTCTTGTGCCGTAAGTGCATGCGTGTCGGTATCCATCTGCATTCCTTCCTCGTGTCTCGTTGTACGCGTGTGCGTGGGCAGGAAGCGGTCAGCGCGCCGCGCTCACAAAACACACCTGAGTTTGATTCCCGCTCACGGCCACCAACGCCGGTGGCGATTATCTGATGCGGTCCTGGGCCCCCTCCCCTAGGTTGACTCAGCCTCAAATGAGTGCCTGGTCCGGTGTGTATAAACATCGCGACTGGGGAGACAAAGGCGGCCGGGCGTGGTGTTGGCCACCCACCCCCTCGTGTGCCGTGCCGGCCTTTATAGGTGCTCGCTAACAGCACTTGCCCCTACAGTTTGTTAAGGCTACACGGGGGATCTTCGTCTTTGTGTGGGTGTGTGGACGTGTGTGTGTGAGCGCGCTTGCCAAATGCCTTCCGCTAATCTCTGCGGGCTAACAAAACTCGGCACCTGCGCGGGTTTTACCGCCTGCCCTGGCCATTGTTAATTGTCTCGCTGTTTGGTTTCGCGTGTGCGTGGGTGCTGCCGGGGAGCGGTCGCGCAGGGGTTAGCGCAGGGGTTAGCGCACGGCGCCGCGAACCCGGTGACCCCCGGGTACGAATCTTGCTTCACATCGGTGATGATGTCGGCTCTGCGTTGTGTAAAAATACAAATAAATTGGCACTGGGGAGAGAAAGGAGGCAGGCTTTGTCCTTACCGCATCAGCATTTTACGTGAGCCCTGTCAGCCTCCATAGGGGCTCGCTAACAGCACTTGCCTCAAAATTCTGTTGAGGCTACACGGAGCGGGGGGGGGATCTTTGTCTTTGTGTTGTGACGGCGCCACCCCCCCACCCCTCCCCTTGCTATGTGACTTGGCCGACCTTAATAGATGCTCGCTAACAGCACTTGCCCCAGCCGAGCCCACCAGCAGGCTAAGTGGGGGTGGCACATGAGGCGTGCGTGAGTGAGCGTGAGTGTGAGTGCGTGAGTGTGTGTGTGAGTGCGTGTGTGAGTGAGCGTGAGTGTGTGAGTGAGCGTGAGTGTGTGAGTGAGCGTGAGTGTGTGAGTGAGCGTGAGTGTGTGAGTGAGCGTGAGTGTGTGAGTGAGCGTGAGTGTGTGAGTGCGTGTGTGAGTGTGTGAGTGAGCGTGAGTGTGTGAGTGAGTGTGTGAGTGTGAGAGTGTGTGAGTGAGTGTGTGAGTGAGTGTGTGAGTGAGTGTGTGAGTGAGTGTGTGAGTGAGTGAGTGTGCGAGTGAGTGTGCGAGTGCGTGGTTGCGAGCGCGTCGGGAGCGGCAGTGTTGTGCTACGAACCTGGCGACCCGGGTAGGAACCTGGCGACCCAAGTTTGATTCCCGCTCACGGCCACCAACACCCGTGACGATTACCTGAACCGGTCCTAGGACCCCTCCACCCCTTAGGTCGACTCAGCCTCAAATGAGTATTAAAAAACATTGCCACTAGGGAGACAAAGGCGGCCGGGCGCAGTGTTGGCCGGCCTTGCACAGGTGCTGCCCGCCAAGAGCACTTGCCCCCCGGCAGTCTGTGAAGGCGACACGGGGCACCTTTGTCTTTGTGCCGCCCGTGAGAAGGAGGAAGACGACTCCGTGCCGCAGGGGGTCAAGGGTCGCGCGCCCGCCGCCTGCCCGCGGTTGTACAGTTGGAGGCTGTCGAGGCTGAGCAGTGCCACGTGCTCTTCCACTCCACACGGGGGTCACTCTTCAGCCGCATTATTGAGACGCAATGGAGGAGGCGGCAGGTCCTCGTGGTGCGGACGGACTCTGAGCGCGGACTTTCTGCCGCGCCTCTACGAGCCGTTTATTATTTGGCCAGGCAAGGAAGGCCCACTGAGCCATGTCGCTCTCTTTATTTTTGTCCCTCAGAAGCGACCTGGCGATCACAAAGGATAGCCCAGCGACGTGGCGTATCACGTGGGCATTTATGGCAGCTTCTAAATGTGGGGGTCGTTTCCGCCATCGTGCAAAGTCACGAATTTCCTGGGGGGTGTTGGGGAGAGTGGGTGACGTTGATTTAATTTAAATTTGTTGTTGTTGTCTGTCGCTGCTGCTGTTGTTGCTGTTGTCAGCCGGCAACATCGCCTCGCCGATTGGCAAAGCCCTCGCCCAATTCCTGCCATTCCACTCCCCAGAGAGACCCACAGACTGAACACAAAGACCCATACAATCAACACAGAGACCTATAGATTCACACAGACATATAGACTCACACAGATACCCATAGACTCACACAGAGACCAATAGACTCACACAGAGATCCACAGACTCCACACAGATCCATAGATTCACACAGAGAACCTTAGACTTACACAGAGACCAATTGACTCGTACAGAGACCCATAAACTCAGAGACCCTTAGACTCACTTTGTTGTCAGCCTGTAACGTTTCAGGGTGGGGGTCAACTCCCTCTCTTGCCCCCCCCCTCTCCTCCCAGTTGTACTTCTGGCTGACACAGACGTCAGTCTACGTCACCGCCCGTAAACCAAACTAATGCTCGACAATAATTCACACTTCCCGGGAGTCTGAAGCATCTCTCGTTGACCAACATTTGCCGGTGGTGGGAATTCAACGTTTCTGTGCCGGGAGCCCGGACTGCGCGTCACACGCTGAGTGGCACGCACGCAGCGGCGCGTTGGGCATTTGGCCGTGACCGGCTTTGGATGATGTCAACGCTTATTTATTTATTTCAGCTCCTAAAAATACAACACGTGCCTGCCTCCCTCCCACCAAACCTTCGGTTGTCCCTCCGTGAGTCCACGCAACGTGTTGGCTGTGATTTCACGAAGCTTGAAAAAATATATATACGTAACCAGTATATTTGAAAATTTCGTAAATGGAACATCTGGTTATTTTCTGCACCTTTAGTAGAAAGGAGTTTTTTTTTTTGGCCGTGGAATTTCCAGAAAATTTGGCGGACGGCTGTGCCGAGCGTGCGGTCAAAGGAGGCGGGCAGCGGTGGATAAGCGGGGTTTGATTGTAAACTCGCACAGAGCCCCATCGCCAAATTCACTGCTGGATGAAGGCCCCCCATCCCCCACGCAGGCCGCGTGGGTCACGCGCGTTGTTTTGAACATACTTCACCACGCCGGCCCGTGCGAGTCGGCACAGCGCTGAGCGAGGTTGCCCAGGGCCGGTTCGGACATCGCTTGCCGCCGATGATGACGATGCCGCCGACGATGACGATGATCACCGCGAACGTGAATCTAACTCGGGCCCAACGGGTTCATAGAAACCATACCGCTGTAGACTTGTCACAGGGCACGTTCATATCCGCGCTGTGCTGGTTGAGCCGTCGCAGCCGTAGATTCCGGAGATGTCACGCTGCCACGGCAGAGTGAGTGGAGTTATGCGCGCGTGTAAGTAGAACGCGTGCGTGCGTAAGTAGAATGCGCGCGCGTAAGTAGAATGCGCGCGCGTGCTTATATTTTGTTTGTGAGAGAACAGGCGAGAGTCGCAGCCCTGCAATCGACTGGCACTCGAGATCGTTGTGGAGAACCCCGCTCGAGTTGTTTGTTAAATTGCGCAAATTGGTCACGAGTGTTGTTGCCCGCGTCGGCCGCTCGTGCTCTGCTCCACCCAAGGACTAGGCGCACGTTTTGCTCTCTAATCTTTTCCAGACCACAGCGCGCGGGGGGGGAGCGAGGGAGGCTTGCGTGTGTGTATGCGTGTGTGTGTGTCAGCGTGTGTATGTGTGTGTGCGTGTGTATGTGTGTGTATGTGTGTGTGTGCGTGTGTATGCGCGTGTGTATGCGTGTGTGTATGCGTGTGTGTATGTGTGTGTATGTGTGTGTGCGTGCGTGTGTGTATGTGTGTGCGTGTGTGTATGTGTGTGCGTAGGGAGCGGTAGTGGAGCGATTTAGCGCTACGTTGCGCAACGAACCCGGCGACCCAAGTTCGATAATTACCGCTCACGGCCACCAACACCAGTGCCGATTATCTGAACAGGTCCTGGGCTTCCCCTAGGTCGACTCAGCCTGAAATGAGTACCTGGTGCGCTGTGTAAACATCGCCAACGGGGAGACAAAGGCGGTCGGACTCGGTGCTGGCCACGCACCCCCTCGTGTGCCGTGCCGGCCTTCATAGCTGCTCGCTAACAGCACTTGCAGCAAGTCTGTTAAGCCTACACGGGGCATCTTTGTCTTTGTGTGCGCGTGTGTGAGTTGAGCGGTCAGCTTCGTGGTGAGCTCACTTCTTCTCCAGCTACAGCTAAGATCGGTGACGAATGTGGAGGTCCTGGCCCGCCCCTAGATCGACTCAGCCTTACAAAAAAATGAACACTTTGCGTGGTGCGTAAGACGTCAGCAGTGCGGAGACAAAGGTGGCCGGGCGTGGTTTTCTGTTACCCCCCCCCCAACCCCCCCCCCCACCCCAAACCCCCCCCAACCCAAACTCCCCCCCCAACCCCCCCCCCCAACTCCCCCCCCCAACTCCCCCCCCCCCAACTCCTCCCCCCACTCCCCACCAAATTCCCCCCCAACTCCCCCCCCCCAACTCCCCCCCCCCAACTCCCCCCCCACTCCCCCCCCACTCCCCCCCCACTCCCCCCCCAACTCCCCCAACGTGCGCCCGTGCCGTCCTTCGTCGGGTTGCGACTCGCTCGCAGCACTTGCCCCCCCAGCAGCAGCAGCAGGCCGTTGAAGGCTACACGGGGCGCCTTTGTCTCTGGTTTGGTGGGGGCTGTGGGGGCTGTGGGGCCGCCCTTTGTCGGCCGCTTCCCAGAGCTGGCGCGAGGTTGTGGAATGTGAACGGGGCTCGCCCGCAGTGGCCGACAGGAGAGGGGGGGAGAGGGAGGGGGTAGGGAGGTAGGGGAGAGGGGGGTAGGGAGGGGTAGGGAGGGGTAGGGGGGTAGGGGGTAGGGAGGGGGGTAGGCTCGAGTTGGGGTGTGTGGGTGCGGTGGGGGGTGCGGTGGGGGGGGAGTGGATGGGGAGTCGAGTCTCGGAAGAGAGCGAGGAGAAGGAGGAGGCGGCGGCAGGAGACACGGGATTGATTGGGGAGCGGCTGTGTGTGTGTGGGGGGGTAGGGTTTGTGGTGGTGGGGGAAGGGAGAGATGCCGGTCTCCGAGCTCGCAGTGGCACCGCGGTGGAGAACTCGCGCAGGGCGTCGTGGTTGTTTAGCTGCTGGGGTGGGATGACGACGACGACGTTGACGACGATGGTGAACCGTGGTGGTGGTGGTGGTGGTTGGTGGTGGTTGTGGTAGTTGGTGGAGGTTGGTGTTGGTGGTGGTTGGTGGTGGTGATGGGTTGGTTGTCGGTTTCCCCGAATCTGGTAGAGAAGTTGAACACGCGCCAGGAGCACCCCGAGGGCGCTCGTCTCGCGGTCTGGTGGTCGGGGCGTCTGGGCGAGCACGAAGACGATGACGATGGTGATGACGATGACGACAATGACGACGATGGTGATAATGATTACGATGATGATCGGAGAATAAGCGAGATTTAATGGAGGGATAATGGTGATGACAACGCTGGTGATGATTGATGGTGGTGGTAGTGTGATGGTGGTGTGGTGGTGGTGGTGTGATGGTGGTGGTAGTGTGATGGTGGTGGTGGTAGTGTGATGATGGTAACGATGAGAAAGGGCAACTAGGCAAGTGAACGAATGTGAGGTGCATGATGTAAAGGAGGGAAGATGATGATGGTGGCGATAATGTCGATGTCGACGGTGATGATGTCGATGGGCAGCGTACATCGATTATAAAATCCCGGCGTTCCGTTTATCCGTCAATGAAAGTATCAGAGAGCTTTCCAGAAGGCCTCAAGCAACAAGTTCTAGAAAGTGGGCCCCCCCCCCCCCAGATGTGGGGGTAAATGTTTGATCCAACAGGTTTACACAAATTGTTATCCCCCACCAATTTGTTTTTTTGAAGGCAAATATGCACACACACTCTACCTACAATAGAGTCAGTGTCTACTATCGAGTCAGTGGTATCTACTATAGTCAGTAGTATCTACTATAGAGCCAGTGGTATCTACTATAGAGTCAGTAGTATCTACTATAGAGTCTGTAGTAACTACTATAGAGTCAGTGGTATCTATTATAGAGTCAGTGGTATCTACTATAGAGCCAGTGGTATCTACTATAGAGTCAGTGGTATCTACTATAGAGTCAGTAGTATCTACTATAGAGTCAGTGGTATCTACTATAGAGCCAGTGGTATCTACTATAGAGCCAGTGGTATCTACTATAGAGTCAGTGGTATCTACTATAGAGCCAGTGGTATCTACTATAGAGTCAGTGGTATCTACTATAGAGCCAGTGGTAGCTACTATAGAGTCAGTGGTATCTACTATAGAGCCAGTGGTATCTACTATAGAGCCAGTGGTATCTACTATAGAGTCAGTGGTATCTACTATAGAGCCAGTGGTATCTACTATAGAGTCAGTAGTATCTACTATCGAGTCAGTGGTATCTACTATAGAGCCAGTGGTATCTACTATAGAGTCAGTGGTATCTACTATAGAGCCAGTGGTATCTACTATAGAGTCAGTAGTATCTACTATCGAGTCAGTGGTATCTACTATAGAGCCAGTGGTATCTACTATAGAGCCAGTGGTATCTACTATAGAGTCAGTGGTATCTACTATAGAGCCAGTGGTATCTACTATAGAGTCAGTGGTATCTACTATAGAGCCAGTGGTATCTACTATAGAGTCAGTGGTATCTACTATAGAGTCAGTAGTATCTACTATAGAGTCAGTGGTATCTACTATAGAGCCAGTGGTATCTACTATAGAGTCAGTGGTATCTACTATAGAGTCTGTAGTATCTACTATAGAGTCAGTGGTATCTACTATAGAGCCAGTGGTATCTACTATAGAGTCAGTAGTATCTACTATAGAGTCAGTAGTATCTACTATAGAGTCAGTGGTATCTACTATAGAGTCAGTGTCTACTATCGAGTCAGTAGTATCTACTATAGAGCCAGTGGTATCTACTATAGAGTCAGTAGTATCTACTATAGAGTCAGTGTCTACTATCGAGTCAGTAGTATCTACTATAGAGCCAGTGGTATCTACTATAGAGTCAGTGGTATCTACTATAGAGTCAGTGTCTACTATCGAGTCAGCAGTATCTACTATAGAGTCAGTGTCTACTATCGAGTCAGCAGTATCTACTATCGAGTCAGCAGTATCTACTATAGAGTCAGTGGTATCTACTATAGAGTCAGTGTCTACTATCGAGTCAGCAGTATCTACTATAGAGTCAGTGTCTACTATCGAGTCAGTAGTATCTACTATAGAGCCAGTGGTATCTACTATAGAGTCAGTGGTATCTACTATAGAGTCAGTAGTATCTACTATAGAGTCAGTAGTATCTACTATAGAGTCAGTGGTATCTACTATAGAGTCAGTGGTATCTACTATAGAGTCAGTGGTATCTACTATAGAGTCAGTAGTATCTACTATAGAGCCAGTGGTATCTACTATAGAGTCAGTGGTATCTACTATAGAGTCAGTGGTATCTACTATAGAGCCAGTGGTATCTACTATAGAGCCAGTGGTATCTACTATAGAGTCAGTGGTATCTACTATAGAGTCAGTGGTATCTACTATAGAGTCAGTGGTATCTACTATAGAGTCTGTAGTATCTACTATAGAGTCTGTAGTATCTACTATAGAGTCAGTGGTATCTACTATAGAGTCAGTGGTATCTACTATAGAGTCAGTATTATCTACTATAGAGTCTGTAGTATCTACTATAGAGTCTGTAGTATCTACTATAGAGTCAGTGGTATCTACTATAGAGCCAGTGGTATCTACTATAGAGTCAGTGGTATCTACTATAGAGTCAGTGGTATCTACTATAGAGTCAGTAGTATCTACTATAGAGTCTGTAGTATCTACTATAGAGTCAGTGGTATCTACTATAGAGCCAGTGGTATCTACTATAGAGTCAGTAGTATCTACTATAGAGTCTGTAGTATCTACTATAGAGTCAGTGGTATCTACTATAGAGGCCAGTGGTATCTACTATAGAGTCAGTGGTATCTACTATAGAGTCAGTGGTATCTACTATAGAGTCAGTAGTATCTACTATAGAGTCAGTGTCTACTATCGAGTCAGTAGTATCTACTATAGAGCCAGTGGTATCTACTATAGAGTCAGTGGTATCTACTATAGAGTCAGTGTCTACTATCGAGTCAGCAGTATCTACTATAGAGTCAGTAGTATCTACTATAGAGCCAGTGGTATCTACTATAGAGTCAGTGTCTACTATCGAGTCAGTAGTATCTACTATAGAGCCAGTGGTATCTACTATAGAGTCAGTGGTATCTACTATAGAGTCAGTAGTATCTACTATAGAGTCTGTAGTATCTACTATAGAGTCAGTGGTATCTACTATCGAGTCAGTGGTATCTACTATAGAGTCAGTGGTATCTACTATAGAGTCAGTGGTATCTACTATAGAGCCAGTGGTATCTACTATAGAGCCAGTGGTATCTACTATAGAGTCAGTGGTATCTACTATAGAGTCAGTGGTATCTACTATAGAGTCAGTGGTATCTACTATAGAGTCTGTAGTATCTACTATAGAGTCTGTAGTATCTACTATAGAGTCAGTGGTATCTACTATAGAGTCTGTAGTATCTACTATAGAGTCAGTGGTATCTACTATAGAGTCAGTATTATCTACTATAGAGTCTGTAGTATCTACTATAGAGTCAGTGGTATCTACTATAGAGCCAGTGGTATCTACTATAGAGTCAGTGGTATCTACTATAGAGTCAGTGGTATCTACTATAGAGTCAGTAGTATCTACTATAGAGTCTGTAGTATCTACTATAGAGTCAGTGGTATCTACTATAGAGCCAGTGGTATCTACTATAGAGTCAGTAGTAATCTACTATAGAGTCTGTAGTATCTACTATAGAGTCAGTGGTATCTACTATAGAGCCAGTGGTATCTACTATAGAGTCAGTGTATCTACTATAGAGTCAGTGGTATCTACTATAGAGTCAGTAGTATCTACTATAGAGTCTGTAGTATCTACTATAGAGTCAGTGGTATCTACTATAGAGTCAGTGGTATCTACTATCGAGTCAGTGGTATCTACTATCGAGTCAGTGGTATCTACTATAGAGCCAGTGGTATCTACTATAGAGCCAGTGGTATCTACTATAGAGCCAGTGGTATCTACTATAGAGCCAGTGGTATCTACTATAGAGCCAGTGGTATCTACTATAGAGTCAGTGGTATCTACTATCGAGTCAGTGGTATCTACTATAGAGTCAGTGGTATCTACTATAGAGCCAGTGGTATCTACTATAGAGCCAGTGGTATCTACTATAGAGCCAGTGGTATCTACTATAGAGTCAGTGGTATCTACTATAGAGCCAGTGGTATCTACTATAGAGCCAGTGGTATCTACTATAGAGTCAGTGGTATCTACTATCGAGTCAGTGGTATCTACTATCGAGTCAGTGGTATCTACTATAGAGCCAGTGGTATCTACTATAGAGCCAGTGGTATCTACTATAGAGCCAGTGGTATCTACTATAGAGCCAGTGGTATCTACTATAGAGCCAGTGGTATCTACTATAGAGCCAGTGGTATCTACTATAGAGTCAGTGGTATCTACTATCGAGTCAGTAGTATCTACTATCGAGTCAGTGGTATCTACTATAGAGCCAGTGGTATCTACTATAGAGTCAGTGGTATCTACTATAGAGCCAGTGGTATCTACTATAGAGTCAGTGGTATCTACTATAGAGTCAGTAGTATCTACTATAGAGTCTGTAGCATCTGCACACATTGGGGAGGGTGGTGAGGAAGAGGACATCAGTGGGGCGAGTCAGCAAGCGTGGAGAAGCCCTCGGCAGGAGAGAGATTGACACGAGAGAGATGAGTGACAGGAGAGCGATGAGTGACATTCTGTCTCTTGTAGCTGAAGCACTCAGCGTGAGTCGAGAAGCGGAGCAGAGGAGTGACGAAGGTGGTGGTGGTGGTGATGGTGGTGGTGATGATAGTGGTGAAGGTGATGGTGTTGATGATGATGGTGGTGGTGATGATGATGGTGGTGATGATGGTGATGATGGTGATGATGATGGTGGTGGTGATGGTGGTGGTGATGATGGTGGTGGTCGTGGTGATGGTGGTGATGGTGGTGATGATGATGGTGAGGGTGGTGATGTCGAAATCTGCAGCGAGGGGTAGCAGCAGCAGAGTTTGGATGATGAGCGGCGGGGGAGGGACAGGGAGGGAGGGAGGAGGAGGTGTTGGTGGTGGGCAGGGGGATAACACCCGGGGGGGGTGTGTGGTGGGTGTGTGGTGGGTGTGTGGGGGGATGTGGGGGTGTGTGTGTGGGGGGGGTGTGTGGGGGGATGTGGGGGTGTGTGTGGGTGGGTGTGGGTGGGTGTGGGTGTGCGTGGGGGGATGTGGGGGTGTGTGTGTGGGGGGGGGGGGTGTGTGAGGAGATGTGTAGGCGGTGCGTGGGGGTGTGTGGGGGGTGTGTGGGGGAGGTGTGGGGGGGTGTGGGGGAGGTGCGTGGGGGTGTGTGGGGGGTGTGTGGGGGAGGTGTGGGGGGGGTGTGGGGGAGGTGCGTGGGGGTGTGTGGGGGAGGTGCGTGGGGGTGTGTGGGGGAGGTGCGTGGGGGTGTGTGGGGGAGGTGCGTGGGGGTGTGTGGGCGGTGCGTGGGGGTGTGTGGGGGGTGTGTGGGGGAGGTGCGTGGGGGTGTGTGGGGGGGTGTGGGGGGGGTGTGGGGGGGGTGAGCGAGAGAGGCGGCCGTGTTGTTGGCAGGTCCGGCCCGCACGCTCTGCCCGGCGCGCGTCCTCGCGAGCACAGAGGCCGCGTTGTTGTGAGCAGGAGGAGAGAGAGAGGGGGGGGGGCATTTGTATCCCTCAAATCTTACTTCGACCCCCCCTGCCCCCCCCCCCCCCCAGAGCACAGTGTCTGGTTTGTGCCTGGGTCACTCCCGAGGTAAGCGGCCCGAGTGTGCGGTTAAAGATTTTTGTAAATGTGTAATTTATTCATTTATTTTATATTTTACCACCCCCACCACCACCACCCCCGGTTGGTGGAGTTTCAAAGTAGCCCTCGCACTGACCCATTGAGTTGCCATCACGCCCCTCCCCCTCTCCCTCCCCCCCTCCCTCCCCTCCCCTCTCCCTCCCCTCTCCCTCCCCCTCCCCCTCCCCTCCACCCCTCCCCTCCCCCTCCCCTCCCCCTCCCTCCCCCCATCCCTCCCCCCTCTCCCTCCCCCTCCCTCCCCCCCCTCCCTCCCCCCCCTCCTCCCCCTCTCCCTCCCCCTCCCCCCCTCCCCTCCCCCTCTCCTCCCCCTCCCCACCGTAGCCGGGTTTATGTTTTAATAATTGATGTTATTGGCTGTGAGCGAGAGAGAGAGAAGCACCCGAGGTTGTTGATGTTGCGTCGATGTTTACCTGTCGCCGTGTCGTGTTTCCGTTCCGGCCAAACATTTGGACGCTCACAGAAGCGGCGCTGTCCGCGTTTTGCTCAGCCTCGTGTGGACCCGCCGGGGCGTGGGGT